>NW_021703782.1:110363397-110371172 GCF_005190385.1 Monodon monoceros
GCCCACTTCAGGAGTCAGAGGCAACGCATGGCCTTCCAGGGAGGGAAGGGCCTCCGGCCCCGCGAGGGTCTGCATACTGAGAACACCGTGCTGGATCGTTTCTGGGGGTCCTGGGACCCGGTGGGTTCCGTCCGGCCCGGCTGGGCAGGCTTCAGCCTCACGCGGGGCGCCTGGCTGCCGTGGACCCCTCCTCCCAATGCATTCCTGTGACGGCTGAGATAGCGGCGAGAGGGCTGGACATACCTGGCCCCCGGTGGCAGACCTGCCTCCTGTTTCCCCGGAACACAGCAGGCTCGGGTCGCTTCTCTCTGGGGCTGATCAATGCTATTGTACCCTGGGCTTTTCTTTGAAAGTGAACAGTTCTCTTGTGACACCTGGAATTGCCTCCTAGGAGTAGGAGGGTGTGCCCAGGACACCCCCCAGGCCAGGGGCTGCAGGTCCCCTCCAAGCCCCTCATCCTCCCGACCAGGGCTCCCCAGTCGCTGGGAGGATGCACCCGGTGTTTACACAGATGTGCACTCAGAGAAATGTTTGTACACGAGATGTACACAGAGAGTTCATCCCAACGGCCTCACGAGTCCCACTTTCCTGTCTCCTCCTCTGACAAAGGCAGCTGAGGAAGCTCGGAACTGAGCTAGGCTTAAGAGAGAAACCCCTGGCTGCCACGGACCCTGCAGGACCGCAGCTGTCTTCCCGGACACACAACCGCTGTTCTCAGGGAGTGGGGGCCACGGTGGGTGGGCTCTCACGGGAGGATCATTGCAGGTCGGCCCGGCAAGGGCCAGAGGCCGCTGGATGGATGAGCCCAGTAGAGGGGTGCCGGCGCTCTCCCAGGTACAGTGAAGGGATGGACCCCTGACCACCACCCCAAAGAGAAGTGCTCCCAAGACATGGGAAGCCATGGCCTTCCTTCAATGGCCCCGCTCCACACCCCACCAGAGTGGAAGGTCTCAGCCTCAACTGAGAACTCGAAACCATCCTTAACGGGGGTCCGTTCATCTGCTGCATGGCACAGACCGAGAAAACCGTCCTTCAGCCACAGTGGAAGGTAGACATGCCTGTTACGGGCCTTCGCCAGATGATACAGGACATTGAATCTGGAGATGCCTGGTTCCCTGAGGTCCCAGGGCAGCCAGGAGCACCAGATCTGATTGGCCTGAATCCGCTCGGCTGAGGGACTCCTGTCCTGTCGAGGAGCCGCTGGTGTTGCTGACCCACGACACAGGGTACCAGGTCTGCCCCTGTGTCCCTGGGATGGATGGATGCAAAGAGAAGGAGCCGGTTCCCAGAGCCCCATGGACAGTCAGCCACGCTCCCCAGAAGGAGGTCGCTGGGGCAGGCTGGGGAGAGGAAACGGCCACCCAACCTTCATGGGCCGTGACGCCTGCACGGCCGAGGCAAGACCACGTCGGCCGTGGTCCAGGACTCGGCCATCTGTTTGTAGGGAGCTAAGACTTTGAGGACATCTGGTGATGCTCCAGGTTGAGAAATTCCAACAGTTTCCATGATGTCTCCAGGGAGACCGGCCTCGGCCCCTCGGACACTCTGAACAGGCTGGCGGCTGGGCGGGAGCAAACGCTGGGGCCAGAGGGGAGGGCATCCTTCCCTAACTGCATCCAGATGACTCATTTCTCCCCGAACAAAGATGAAATGCATTTTCTGGAGGCATGCAATTTGTGTTGGGTCGCTTCTATTTTCTCAGCCTGTTCCCCCGGCCCACCCTCGCCGGTGGAGCCTGGTGGAGCCTGGTGGAGCCTGGCAACTGGACGCCTCACCCTCTCTCACCCGCCTCCACCTGGAGCTGGGATGCTGTGGCTCTCACACAGGGGCAGCCCGGTCTGAGGGACATGGGAAAAGGAAGCTCGTCCTGACCGAGGTGCCGGCCAGGCCTTCCCAGAGCCAGGACCAAACCCAGGACTCCACGGAGCCCGGCCCCCGCCTGCCCGAGGGTTCTCCTCTTCCCAGGCAAGACGCCCCTTTCACCAAAGCGATGGGGACACCACGGAAGGCACCCAAGTCGGCGGCAAGTCCACCGGGGACCAAAGCCATCTGGACCGTGGTCTGCACACAGCTGGACCACAGGGAAGTCACACTGGGTGTGGTCCACCTTCTGGCACAGCCCCTCAAGGGCTGGAGCGGGTCCCCGGCAGCCCCGTGCCTTGAGGCGGCACCACTGGCCGCACTGCTCTTCCCCGAGGGTCGCCTTCCTCCCTGAGTCTGGACTTGGTATGAGGGTTTTACATGTCGCCGAGCAAGGAGCCACCTGGTGCTGGTGTCCCCCTTCGGCCCCTCTGCCCACTTCCTCTGCATCCCCATCTTCCGGCCCCAGACAAGCCCTGACTCCCTCGGATCCTTGGGGAGCACCGGGAAGGGAATGTTCTCAGCCCGAGAACAGGATGTGTGTGCCCAGTGGCCACAGCCCAGTGGGAGCGGATGCGCCCATCCCTGGGACATGCCCTGGGGGGCGGGGCAGGAGGCACAGAGCAGGACAGTCATCTAGTCCCCCCGTCCTAATGCCCCAGCCACGGGCTTCAGGTGCCTCTAAGGGGAATGAGGTTCCAAAAGAACCTTCCCAGTCCCACGGGAGGATGGGGGTCACCTCAGTCCTCCGTCCCAAGATCGGAAGCGTTCTGGAGCCTCCATGTGGGGCGACCAAGTCCTGGCAGTAGAGAAAGCTGGAGCCTGGCCCCAGCCTCATGAGCCGTTGAGTGCAGGACGCTGGCCTCCTCCCTCTGGCTCTTGGAGGACGTGGCAGGCGTGGACCTTGGCAGCCAGCCCCTCCCCACTCTCAGGGCTGCTTCCCAGCCCATGATGCCATACCCACCACGTGCAGCTGCAGGGCACCCCTCCCCCACCCGGCTGATCACCTGGCACCTCGCCCGCCCCGACTCAGCGCCTGGACCTCGGCAGCCCAAAGGCCACAGGGTGGACGCTGGTGCTCCCCGGCCAGGCACGGCTCCCTGAGGGCAGAGGACATGCCAACGCAGAGTGGGGCCCCCGCCAACACCCACCGCCCCACGAGGTGCACGTGGGACCCTCTTCCCTCTGATCCCAAGGTTAAGACGTTCTCAACAGTCATTTTGTTTAACTCGCCCCCAGCCCAGCACAGTGAAGTTTCACTCAGTGGGAGTTTCAGGGCAGAGCTGTTTTATTAAATCCCCTCGGCGTGGCTGACAGCCAGGCTTCCCTGTTCCACCAGCTGCAGCCACATGGCTGCACAGCCCACGTGGAGAGGTGGGTCCGTGGCTAACTCTCCCTGCTCCAGACCGGCCGCCACACTCAGCCTGCTAACCCCCTCTGCCCTCCAGGCGAGCTCCCTCCTTCCCAGAAGCCGAGTCTTTTAACAAGGAGAAATCGACACACAGCGATGTGCCCGGCTCCTAAGCATGCGGCACAAAGGGTCCTGACCCATTCGAATCCCAGGCAGCCGCCACCTCATTCGAGGTCCAGAATCTTACCCCTGCCCAGGCGCTTTTCCAAGTAGCTCCTCGTGGTAGCCCCAGGCATAGAGGCGCAGGGGTCCCACGGGTCCAGCCACATCCTACCTAACCCGCCACGTGCCCCAAGCTTCGACCCACCACCCCGCCGGTTTCGGGGAGACAATAAGAAAGTGTCTTACTGGTTCGATGATGGCAGGTTCTCCCTTTTGACCTTTCTCGCCCCGTGGTCCGATCTGAGGTTTGTAAGATGCAGAGAGAGGAGAGGGAGAACAGGAAGAAGGTACAGATTACACCAAATCCATACGGCTGGTGAAGCAGGGGGTCCCCCGCAAGGGCCCGGGGAGGCACCCTCCCTAGCCACTCACCCCTTCGTAGATGGTGTCCTGGTTGGCGGGCATGCCCGGCCCGATCTCCGACGGGGAGATGGTGGGGTCGTAGTAAGGGTCGTAGTAGTTCTCATCCAGGTTCTTGATGGTTTCTTCTGTGAACTCTCCCTCCAAGTCGTCCAGCCCCTCCTCCGGAGGCGGATCCGGCTGAGAGGGAAGGCGGCAGGGTCACCCAGAGGACGGACACGCACAGGCCCCCAGCCCCCGGACTCCAAGCACCGTGGCATTCCGAGGTCACAGAACACAGGTAGTCTGGGGTTTCGCTTGTTGGGAGTCATCGTCTCCCTCTCACGACGGGGAGACTCACCCCAAAGCCCCCAAGACCCCGTGGCAAATCAGGGCTGCAGAAGGACGGGCACGTGGCCCCAGGCTGCACCGTGTACTTGGGGAACCTGGGGCCGCCAAGGGCTCCACCCAAGGCCCAGGGTCTCGAGGTAACAAGCCCCTAGTCCCATGCCCGCTGCCAGAGGGGTCTGGGCCCATCAGAACCCCGTGTGTCTGTGGCCATCAAGAATTCAGCATCACGTGGTGGCTGTTTTTAAGCACTCCCCGTGGACCATGGGCTGAGCTCAACTCCTCTCCAGTCTGAAGACGTGGCAACAGCCCCAAGAGGCGGGGAGCACTGGTGCCAGGTTGTAAATGAGATCACTGATTTTGAGAGAGGGGATATCACTTTCCAAGGCCACTGGCAGAGACTTCAAGTCAGGTGTGCCTGATGCGAAAGCCCATGGTCCTACCGGACCTCATGTCTGGTCTGCTTGTCCAGACCCCCAGCTCATGTACCTGTCTGGCCTGCCCTCACCCGGGCCCCAGACAGGAACGCTGTGAACACGCATGTCATCCGTCTCCGCCGAACCCCAAGAGACCCGGAGGGCGGGGCTCATTCCACCCATTTTACTGATGAAAAACTGACAACACTGAGATCCACCCAGCAAGGCAGTGACTGCAAACTCACCGGGCGTCCTCGGCGATCACTTAGAATGGCCTGGCTGCAAAGGGCTGCACGGCCAGTTGTGGTGGGCAGGGGGAGGGCAGCTGCCCCAGGACAGCAAAGTGAGGAGTAGAGAAGGAAGAGCCCGGGGTCCAGCCCCCTCCCCTGGACCAAGCCCACTCGCTGGGAAGGCAATTACGTTAGAGGCATTGGAGGTGAGGACCGTGCTGGTGGGAACTTCGGCCCGGGCGCCCTGGTCAGGGGACCGGTCGGGGCTCTCGTCGGGGCTCTCGATGCCTTCGCCGTAGCTGAAGTCCTCGTAAGGGGGTGGGGTGTAGTAGTCCTCGCTGGGCACGTACTCGTAGTCTCCGATGCCGGGGTCCTCCTCCTTCCCGGCCCCCTCGCTGGTGTCGGGCACCGGAGGGGCTTCCGTGGGGGGCTGGGTCAGCTCCTGGGAGCCGGGCAGAGACACGCAGGGTTAGGGGTGCGGCCGGCGCAGCGAGGACCGGGTTGGGGCTTTCCTCTGCGGCTTGAGAGGGAGGCTGACCCATCAACCAACCAGCCCCTGTGGGTCGGGGCGCAGGGGTCCCCTCAGGCCGGGGGAGACAGCCCAGCCCGCGGGAGTGCTGTGCACGGCTAAACCCCGCGATCATGCACTTGGACAGGGTGAACTATATCTCAAATTTTTTTTAAGAAGTAAGAGAACAGAGAATTCCCTGGTGGTCCAGTGGTTAGGACTCTGCGTTCTCACTGCCGAGGGCCTGGGTTCAATCCCTGGTTGGGGAACTAAGATCCCGCAAGCCACATGGTGACCAAAGAAAAAAAAAGTAAGAGAACATTCCAGACTCTTAGAGCCTTATGGGCCAGTGTCCCGGTCACCCGTTGCGGAGGGGACTGGATTCCATCACATCCATGTCCCCTGGTGTCCCCCGCACCACGGAAGGCCCTCTGCCCTACACTCCCCGTGAGGACAAAGCACATACGGTCCCTGGTCCCCCGTTTCCCTGCCAAGCTCCCGCCCACCGCCCCTGCTCTCCACGCATCTCCAAACGGCCCCCATGTTCGCCACGGCGCCCCCGGCCCCCCCGCCAACCACGGCCTCCAGGGACCAGCAGCCACCCGGCCAGACCTCGGCCACCTCTGTGGTCTCTCGAGCAGCTTCCACTGGTGTCTTGGTGGGGGTGGGCTCCTTGCCCACGTCGTCCGTGTCCTCATAGTAGGGGTACTCATAGTAATAGGTGTCTCCTTCACCCTCTCCTTCCGGGTACTGAGAGCAAATAGGGCCACGTGAGGAGGGTGCGGGCCCCCCACCCCGAGATGCCAGCCCGCCATCTCCCTCCCTCGTGGGCTCAACTGGGAAGATCGGACCCCCAAAAGTCGTGCCCAGCTCCAGGCACCAACCCCATGGGCCCTGAAAGGAGTCTTCCCCCTCCGTCCCCTGGGGGAGCAGAGCCAGCCCCACGAGGAGTCCAGGGAAGGAAACGGGGACCCCCGGTGGCCTTCAAAGAGAGATGAGCCCTAAAAGGTCCAAACGTTCTGACCCTTTGGCACCCACCCAAACCGAGGGCCCTCCCCGACCTTCACCGAAGGCCCAGGCCTCACGGGAGGGACTTCACAGCGACAGAGACGGTCTCACCCTCAGACCCATTTCTGTATCGGGCATGGGGAGGGTGAGGCGTGGCCAGGAGGCCTCGGCTGCAGCAAGCCAGCTGGGAGCACTGCCAACCCTGTTCTCGGGGTGGGAAAGACATGCCTAGCCCAGGACTCCACAGCTTCATGGGGTCCCCCCCTCCTTCTCTTCTGACTGCTCGTGAAAGAAGGGAAGCTCAGAGAAAAAATAGAGAGCAGGATTGAATTTTACTTAAAAGAAACAGGAGTCCAACCTGTGCAGGGGATGGGAGAGGATTCTCATTTGGAAATGGTACAAAGAACTGCAAATCCAATTAACCGAGGCGCTGCTGGGGCGTGAGGGCGGGTGGATGGGAAAGGCTGACCCACTGACACGCGGGTCACGGCCAGAGGACAGTGGCGTTGGACACGCTCCTGAAACTCTCGGGCCGAGGCTGCCCCTCAGAGTAGCTGCCGCCCTAGGGGTCAGAGGGGACCATCATCCACTCCGACGGCCCTGAGCCCCTCCTACCTGGCCAGCTCCAGACGGCCCGCCGGGGGCACCTGTGGCGTTTCCGCTCACAGCACCCCACCCAGGTGTTGGTCCAGGGGGCGCATGGCTCTCTTCCCCCAGAAACTTGGGTGAAAGATTCTTTACCAACATCCTTTTTGACTCCATTGCTTTGCGAGCACACTTCGTAAAGTGAGTCAGGAGTCCACCTTGCCCCGGGGATCAATTATAAGTCTCACCCAGTGGGTTTGCTTCAAACGGGAGTCCCACAGCTTCTGTGTCCCTCCACGCCCAGCACCCCGAGACGGTCTGCCCACGGCTCCCACCAGGACTCACATATTCGTCGGGATTGGGGTCCTGAGACTGGGGCTTGTCAGGGACCGCAGTGTCACAGTCAGGGCTGTAGTGCTCGCACTGATCGTAAGCTGCCCGGTGGTCCGAGACGAAGAGCAGCTGCTGGATGTCTCCCTGGGAGAGAACGAAAGCCCTGAACAGGTAGCACAGACGGCACCCACGTGGGGACCCAGGAGAACTGCTGATGCCTGAGAGCTTGTCCTCGGGGCCAGGCCTCCTCTGGGGGAGCTGCTACCTCCAAGAGCCATTCAACCGACCCGGCCATCCAGGCATTACTGATCCATCCAGCCACCCACCCATCCACCTATCCACCCATCCATCCACCTACCCACCCATCCAGCCAGCCACCCATCCAGCCAGCCATCCACCCACCCATTCACCTATCCATCTACACATCCATGCACCCATCCACCCACCCACCCACCCACCCACCCATCCATCCATCCATCCATCCACCCATCCATGCACCTTTGCACCAACCCACATATCTATCCACCCATCCCCCACCCATCCATGCACCCATCCAACCTGCCAGCCAGCCAGCC
>NW_021703782.1:110371182-110394181 GCF_005190385.1 Monodon monoceros
ATCCCCCACCCATCCATGCACCCATCCAACCTGCCAGCCAGCCAGCCTTCCATCACCTGTCCCTCCACCCACACATCCATCCATCCACCCATCCATCCATCCACCCACCCATCCATCTACCCATCCATGCACCCATCCACCCACCCACCCACCCATCCATCCATCCATCCATCCACCCATCCATGCACCTATCCACCGACCCACACATCCATCCACCCATCCCCCACCCATCCATCCATCCATCCACGCATCCATCCACCCACCCATCTATCCATCCATACAGCCCTCCATCACCTGTCCCTCCACCCACACATCCATCCATCCACCATCCATCCACCCGCCCATCCACCCACCCACCCATCCATCCATCCACCCACCCACACATCCATCCAACCGAACACCCACCCATCCTTCCACCCAGCCATCCATCCATCCATTCAGACACCTGATGAGCACCTGTCAGGTGCCAACCCAGTGCTCAGAGCTTTTGTCTCCTGTGAGTGATACATTTAGCCTCAGCCCTAAACTCTGAGGGCTTGGAAGTACCGCGTCTCCTTTCCTATCACCCCCTACCACAGGGGTGGGAGGTGGGGCTTATTTTAAAATAGGCAAAATACCCTATGACCCATCAATCCCAACGCTGAGAGCTAACACAGGTACATGAACAACTCACCCAAATCAGTTCACCCAAGGGAGAACTGCAAACAGGGACTCAAGCCCATGCACACCCACGTTCACTGCAGCCCTGTTCACAACAGCCAAGAGTGGGAACTGCCCTAGTGCATACAGATGCGTGAATGGAGAGACGAGGTGTGGTCCATCCATATGAGAGAATATTATTCAGCCATAAAAGGGACTGAAGTACTGACACTTGCCACACGTGGATGAACCCACAACCACTGGGCTCTCTGGTCTTTTTGAGGCGTCCTTCTGACGATGGACAGTGCCACTATGTCAGCTCGGGGAAGCATACCAACATTTTATTCCACTTTGCTCCCATGATGCTGTGCAGAAAATGGAAAAACGACAGGGCTGCTACGAGGAAGAAGCAGGTCTCATAACCTTTATCAGACATCCGCTGTCCCCCTGGCAGAAGGGCTTTGGCCCCAGTCAGATGCCTGTAAACTGACTGGTACAGTAATCACCTCATTAATGACTCATGCGTAGACGGTGTTTACTGGAGATCCGGCACTGGACAGAGAAGCTACACGGCATCGCCCACTTTGTGCCCGCAGGTACCCTATAAATGATGCCTTTTAATCCCCATTCTGCACCTGAGAGGCCACCTGCCCAGTGTCATGGTCACACGGCAGGCGGGTCCCCATCCTACAGGACCTGATGAGCTCTCAGGGAGGAAAAAGAACGTGGAAGAACACAGGACGCTGGACTCTGTCGTCGGAGATGGCGCCCCACGCGGGGTAACTGGGGCTATGCCGGGAGTTGGGCTCCTTGAGCTCGGAGCGCTGCTGCCGGCCGAGCGCGTTCCTTTTCCAGACTTCATGAGTAACAGTAAAGGACGGGCCCCGAGGCCACTGTGAAGCCATCACTGGGGGGTCGTGGGGTCCAGGTGGCAGGGCTGCACCCAGAGGGATGCACATTCTCACGGATTATCCCGCACCTCTGCTCCATCAGGCAGACGCCCCTCTCTGGGCCTGGGGCCTGGGGCCTGAGGCCAGCTTCCCTCTTCCAGGAAGAGCCTTACGTTCTGCCTTGCAGCCCCTGGAGGCTCCGGGGTGGCCTCCTGCTATGCGCTCCTGACCCTGGCGGGTCAGTCCGCATCCCTCGGGCCCTGGTGCCGGGGTGCTGGGCGGGGCTCTGTGTGCACACGCTGGTCATCGGGTTGTGGGCTCCTCTCCTCTGGTGCTGCGCTTGGATGGATGGACAGCCTGAGCCCTGGACACACTGGGGACAACCTGCCCCAAGAGCCAGCTGCCAAGGGCAGAGGGAATCCCAACACCCGGGGCGCGTGGGGGAGGAGCTGCTCTGTACGACCACCTTCCGGCTGTGTGGCCCGTAGTGAGTCCATTCACCTCTCTGAGCCCGGCTCTTTCTCTCTGCGGAAAATGGGCGTAAGATAGTAATATCCAGCTCACCGAGCTGTGGAGGCTACAAGTCCTCCAGGCAGAACTCCTTGTGTAGTGACAGTGCTCAGCAAGTAGTGTTAAAGACTTATGATCCATGGAAGGGGTGCTCAGGAAAGGTCCTGGGGGGGCGGGGTTTGAAGGAGTTAAGAGGCTGCGAAGGTCCCAGGGGGATGAAGCATGGGAACCTGGTGGCATATACGTGAAAATGACAACGAGAAGACCGGTGTATCCTGGACAGTATTTCTGAAAAGGGGGCAAAGAGAGCACACATGGAGGAGCCAGTGGTGGGGGCCACAAGGCCAAGAAGAGGGACTCAGCAGGAAACGGGTCTCAGCACCCGGGGAGGGAGAAAACGTGAGCATGTTTACTGCAGGCAAAGAGCCCAGCTGTTCCTCATCCACTAACCAACCCATCTGTCCATCATCCACCATCCGACCACCGTCCATCCACTCACCCACCCACCCATCCATGCATGGACCATCCATCCTTCTCTCCGTCCACCCATCCATTCATTCAACAGTCATTACTGAGCACCTACTAAGTGCAAGCTACTGCATCACACATGGTGGATGCACGCACGGCCCAGGACCACTGCCTAGGGGTACCCACACCCTTCCTAACACCTTGGGCTTGCCCTGTGCCCCACGGATCAGACCCCATCACACCCAGACTGTGTGTTCATTAGATTTGCATCGATTCCTGCACCAGTCCCACTGCCCCCTCCTGGCCAGAAGCCTGAGTCTGCCCCTGCTACTGAGCCTCTGCTCTGCCAGGATCCAACAAAAGGCTCGCAGCACTCCTGAAGGGCGGGGCCACGGGCGGAGCAAGAACGCGGTGCCCATCTGCACATGTCAGAGCCACAGGCCCAGGCATGGAAGCCGCACCCTCCCTGCCAGTCATTTGGAGAAGGTGTGTGAGGCCCTTCTCTGTGCCAGACCCCAGGAAGAGAGAGAGGCGGGCCCCCAGGCAGGGGCCAGATGTGGCCTCTCATCGCTGGACCATGGCAGGGCTGGGGTGATGTGTCACCCAAAGTCACTAAGCGTGGGTCCACGGATGGCCTCTGGGATCTGTGAAGCAAGGTGCCGGCCGTGTGCACAGCTCTGGGGACAGGACCCTCGCCCTCCGTGGCTTCCCAAAGGCTCTATGGGTAACCTGACCTAGAGACGGGGTGACAGTCCTGGAGTCCAGCAAAGGCCCATTCCTACCCGATCCCTGAGGCGCAGTTCCAAATACGCGGCCTCCCAACCCGGGTTTGAAACTGCCCCCTGACGAGCGAAGACTCGGAACTACCCCCCGGCAGCCCGTCTCCACGCAGGGGGCTCGGAGGGGTGGAGCGTGGCCCCCCCCCACCCCGACATCCAGCACTGTCTCCGGAACACAGACGGACGCTCACCGTCAGTGTCACCGACCACAGCCTGGCCGCAGGCCCCCGGGGCTCAGTCTGCAGCCCCTCTGCCTTCCTGCCAGTGGGAGGAGTGGGCGTGCAGGGTGAGCAGCCTGTGCTACCACAGCCCTGGGCCCGTGACGGCAAGTGGGGCTGTCACGAGGGCAGAGCAGGAGAGGGGCGCCCCCCGCCCGCACCTCAGCATCCCCCGCCCAGGGCCCACCCCCTCGCTCAGCCACCCCTTCTCCCTCCCTTTGGATGTCAGAGGCTCCCGGCCCACGTTTTAAACTCTCCAGCACACAGGAACCATACGACAGGCACAGTGAATCAAAACCACACATTTTTATTGAACAACATGACTTCTAGTTCAAATTTCATCCAATTCAAATAAAGTTATTTCTCCCTACGGACTGGCAGCTTGACATCTGAATATACGCTCTCCAAATGCAGTTACCGGAAAAAAAAACAGGCTCGGGGCATTTGGGGGGCAGCTGTGACCCCGGGCAGGGGGTGCGGCCCTCGAAGGAGCAGCCAGCGCACTCATCACAGTGGCCCGCGGAGGGCCTGCCTCCCCGGAAAGCCCAGGCCCCCGGGTGGCGGACGCGGCCGGTGCATCTCTGTGTCCCTGTATCACAAGGTGTCCGGCCCAGCGCCAGGCCTCGCAGGCCCCGCACAGGGCGATGAGCAAAGCCAAGGGCGCGGCATCCACTCCCACAAACAGGCCCAGCCGGAGCGGAGGTGCTTCCCACCACTCAGCCCAGGCTCCGGAATGTGCCTGCCGACCCGGCCCTCGACCAGGCCTGCTTCCCCGCCTGCCCACCCATGCCCCAGACGGCAGCAGTGACCGCGTGATCGGTCGAGGGCCCTGCCGGCAGAAAGCCCCCTTCATCTCCAGCACCCACCCTCCCCTGCAAATGCCTGTACATGTTGAAAATCATTCTTCCCGCCAAATCCTCAAGTGGGTTTTCACACCAAAAAAAATGCCTGTTTGTTCTGTGGGCGTGTCCCTCAGAGGGCAGGGGTCTACTGTCCCCCACCCACTATGGAGAAGGGGAAACCGAGGCATGGCTGCGAAGCCCCCCAGAAGCTCTGCACCCGGATCCTCATCCAGAGCTCCCTCCAGCCCTCCCCCTACCTCTTCCTGCACACAGGGAAGGGGCTCACATCCCCGGGCACCCCATCAGGGCCAGGAGCTTTGGGGCAGGACCCTGGGGTGACAGATGTGGCACTGGCTCTGCCTCTAGGCTCCCAGACGGAGCAGGTGGCTCCCCTGCTCCTAAACCACCCAGTGGCGCCACCTCCCGAGGGCAGGGCAGGGTGGGGAGGGGGTCTTCAGGACGCTGCCCCCAGCCCCCAGCAGCAGACCCCACTGAGGGCTGGGAGGCAAAGCTGGGGCTCAGGGAACAGCTGCCAAACCCACCTTGCACAAGCCAAGGAGACACCTCCCTGGTCTCACGGGAAACCAGGTCTGCACGAAGCTAGGGAGGACCTCGGCCTCCCTCGGGGGTTCTGATTGCTCTCACCCAGGGCGGTTGGTCAATGGTTCTGACCAGAGGCAGGATGGTTCCTGGACCCCAAAGCACTGACGGGGTACTGGGGGCACAGGCAGCCCTTGGGGTGCCACGGGGACGCTGGGCGGCCCTGGATGAGGTGTCCTGGGGGCACCACACTCAAGCACGCCCTGAAAGCCATGACCTTAACACCTCATAAATACCCTGAGGCATCCAGGGCAGAGAGAAGTCCTGTCTCCCCCTGCCCCACACCCAGCGGGGGCTCCCGAGGAACCTGGGCCCCTCAGACACTCTGGCCTAAAGGGCTCGGGGGCAGGGCCTGGGATTTGGGATCCTTAAGGCTCTGGTCATTGTGAGGGGCAGCCAGGCCCTAGAGCAGCCCCTTAAGTCTTCAGACAAGCTCTGATCTTACATTTGGGTCAAAGGCAGCCACCACTCCACACCCCGAGAGTACCCCTCCTTCCGTGCCCCGTGAGGCCTCAGGAACTCCTCTGCCCCTTCTGCAGCACCCCATCAGAGCCAACCAATTTCTCTCTGCAGCAAGGGGGCATGTGGGCGACTGTCCTGGTGGCCGGCGACCCCACACAGGACGCAGCCCCTGGGCTCCCCATTTAGCCAAAGGAAATCTGGGGCTCCCCTGCCCTCCTCCACCCTCGGGTGGTCCAGGAGGAGGGCTCTGCCGGAAGTTTGGAAAATCAAAATAGAGCCTGCCATCGAGAGAGGCTGGGAGCCAGAACTGGAATTATTCGAGTCTGCGCTTCAGGTTGGGGACATGGAACACCTCGCGTGCCCCTCCCAGAGACCCCGTCTCCCGCTGTGCTTTGTCTCATTGAGACCAGAGGCAACTCAGAATCCTTCTCAACACAGGGCTTCCGGCAGCACCACCCGACGACTTGGAGACGTCGTGCCCCCCGGCTGCCCTAAGGGGTGCATGTTGCCCTTCAAACATGCAACGAGTGATCACAGCTTTATGACTGTGTCTTGAGAGCATTTTCACGATGCCTCGTGGGATGCGAAACCAAGCTCCAAACTCCAGACCCGGAGGCCCATCACGGAGCCCCTGCCCTGGTGCAGCCTTCACAGCGGCTGCCGGTGGGAGATGCCGGAGCCCAGCTGCAGCCCCTCGGAGCCCAGGGAGCACCAGCGGGATGGTCCCCACTCGCCGAGCCAGCCCTCGCTGACCTCCCGGGACGTCCTGCCTCCCGCCTCCCTGCCCCTCGCAGGTCCCTCGGGACGTGGGGACCTGGAACTTGGCCTAGCCAGGGCTTCTCAAAAAGGGTTCCATGGAGGGGCCTGGGGTCCTAGCAGGTTTTACACATCAGGCTGCCCCAGAGGAATGTTAGTTAGGAAAGGGTTTATGGGTTTCCTTAGAAAGTCAAAATCCTTGATATAGTAAAACCGTCTCATTTTACAGATGGAATCTGAGGTTAGCGGGGGTGGGTCCCGCCAGCCTCAACAGCAGATCAGCCCCAAGGGCTCCGAGTCCGGGGAACTGTGACGCCGTGACGGGGGTCCAAAGTGTGCCTGGCCACTGCTGGGTGCCCCCCACAAATCTCTCCTGAGCCTCACTGCAACCGCCACTTTACAGATGCGGAAACGGAGGCTGTGGGGTGGAAGAACTTTCCAGAACCAGGAAGGTCCCACTGTGTATCTCCTCACCCTGCAGCCTCCGTGCTGTCTTACACTTGACCAGGGCCTTGGTCCCCTCATGCTTGATGCAGCGAGCGCTCACCGAGGGTCCCCACTGTGCTATCTCTGCTCCCCGAAATCCCCACCGTGATACGGGTGAGGCCGTGACCCCCCTGCACGGTTGCCGGCCCAGGCGCACTTCTCCCCCCGCTTTCGCCCCACCCTGCCCGGAGCCTTGCCCTCTGAGCCCCGCAGAGCCTGGAGCAGTGGGTGTGCACCCTGCATGGGGAGCTGCTGACCGACTGCCACCCACCCTGCCCCTCCCACAGCCTACAACCCCCCTGACAGCAGCATTTCTCGCTGCGACCCGCAGGGGCACGTGCCCCGCTCCAGCCCCTGACGGCGGGCCTCCTGGCTCCCACGGACAACAGGACCCACGAGTCACATACAGCCCAGCCCAGAGCGGGCAGCAGACCTACGGAGGGCGCCGGGGGGGGGGGGGGGGGGTGGGCACCAGGCGGCTGGGGCTCCGTCTCCTCCTTCAGCAGCAGCCCAGGGCCCAGGGCTGCACACGCCCACCCCGCCCCACCTGCCACCCGACGGGATGTCTTTCCAGGCGCCCACTGCCCGCCACAAGCCTCTGCCTTTCCCCATTCCAGCCCACCGCCCCCCGGCTCCTCCAAGAGGGAGCTGGACCTCATTTCCTCCCTCTCATCCCCATGTCACAGATGCACCCACTAGGCTCAGGGGGTGGTCACTCTCGCAAGGGCACGGAATGGGGGCTCCCTGGAGCCGAGTGCTACGTCCCGCACACACGTCAACCTGAGCTTCCAGCTCCCATAAACGACACCATCACCTTGCCCAGGCAGCCCTCTGTGGGGCAGGTCCCTGCCCCACCCGCCCCACCCGCCTCGTGGGTGCTCCTGACACCAGACTCCACATCTCCAATGCAGGCCACGCCCTGTAATCGCTCAGGTTACCTCTAAACGCCGAGCCCCAGACTCGGCGCCCCCGCACAGCCTGCCCTGCGGTGGCCCACGTCACCTGCCCAGAGAAGCAGGTGCACTGCTTTCACTGCATCCCTCGCTCCGATGATGCCCAGGGCGTTCTCGATTCACGTGCCTTATTTCTGCTCCTACCAGGTCAGTAAAGCTCTACAGACCCCCCAGAAGCTTCTGCA
The DNA here is from genome assembly GCF_005190385.1 of Monodon monoceros. Classification (NCBI taxonomy): domain Eukaryota; kingdom Metazoa; phylum Chordata; class Mammalia; order Artiodactyla; family Monodontidae; genus Monodon; species Monodon monoceros. Next base: position 110,378,971 of record NW_021703782.1, read on the forward strand.
CCAGCCCGGCGGTCACCACGGCCATTCCACTCCCCACACAGCTCTGACGCCCGGGGTGGCCAGTGGCTGTCCATCTTCCTGCAGAGGACAGGCCGGGCGGCCCGCAAGGCCCCAGCCACCGAGACACACAGGACACAGGTGTCCTTGGCTGAGCCGGGCATTTTGCTGAGGGAATCAGTTCTGCCTTTTCCAATAATGAGATTTTATCCAAGCTGCGCTCCTGCTGAGGAAATTGCAAAGTTTTCGTTGGAGAGCTTTGCAACCCTGAGGGCTGTGGACTCGGAAAACATCTTTGCCCAGATGAGGGAGGCCCTCGCCCCTGCTTCCCGGCCTGGAGCGTCTGTGCCGCTGCTCTCTCCAATGACGTGCCCGGCTTTTCATTTCCTCTCTCCAGTGCTATTTAATCTTGCATCCCTCCTTCCAACAAACAGCCATGGGTCCCCCGGGGAAGCCAGCCCTGCAGGGACTGCCCCGCACCACGGGCCCCTCCCTGTCCAACCCGAGCCGGCCCCGAGGGGCTCCCGCTGCGCACTTGGCTCTTCCCGTGCATTGTGCAGACAGAGCGCTTCACCCTCGTAAATGGAGACACGCGGTCTTTTGAGAGGACGGACGGACGGATACTTCTTGTCCCAGGCTGGGGGAGGAGCGCACAGTCTACGGAGCAAAAACAAGAAGGAAGCATCGACCTTCGGCTGCCAGGGGTCTGGTGACAAATCTGCCCCCGGTGAGGACAGTCCAGTCTGATCCACTTGCCAGCAAGTGACACAGAGCAGGCACACGTGTGCACAGAGCACCAGGGACACGCAGGCACACATGGTCACTTGTCCACCCTGCAAAGCTTTCCTTCCCCGGGGGAGCCTGGTGGGTCTGACGCTGGGACCAGCCTGGTGGACACAGGGCAGGGAGCTTCTATGAGCCACCTTCTTGATGTCCCAGGAGACTTTGCACATGAAAGCCCTCCCGAGTCCCCCTTGCTGTTCAAGCTCTCACGGCCCAAACAGGTCACACTTTACATCTTGTTGTGACATTTTTCATCAAAAGTCACACAATGGGGCTTCCCTGGTGGCGCGGTGGTTGAGAGTCCACCTGCCGATGCAGGGGACACGGGTTCGTGCCCCGGTCCGGGAAGATCCCACATGCCGCGGAGCGGCTGGGCCCGTGAGCCATGGCCGCTGAGCCTGCGCGTCCGGAGCCTGTGCTCCGCAACGGGAGAGGCCACAACAGTGAGAGGCCTGCGTACCACAAAAAAAAGGTCACACAATGGAAAGGGAAGGACCCAAGCCAGGGTGGTCTAAGTCACTTTTTCTATGATTTTCACAGCACCCACAGCATGAGAAAGAGTCAAGCACCATTCTGGTGAGTGAGTGAGTGAGTGAGCGCTAAAGAAAGATCTCCACGCGGTTGGAAGCCACTTCCTGCTGCCCCCCAGGTCCCGCCTCCATGGTCCATGTCTGTGGCCTTCCCCCCACTATGTGGCCACCACTGGTCCCAGCCCAATTCTCACCTGCGCCACCCACCCCTGGTGTCTCCTCACACCTGCACCGGTGCAGGCGGTGTGCACCACACCTGAGTCTCCACGAAGGGGCCAGGGGCAGGGATGGTGGGGGGATGGTCAAGTCCCAGCCCCATCAGACCTGAAACTAGCCACAGTGACTAAAGGGTCACCTTAGTGAACTCAGAGAGTGGACACTTCATCCCCAGACCAAGGGACAGGGCAGCAGAGCCAGCGGCAGGGACCAGGCTGACTCACGGGCCCACCGGACTCTATAAGGGGCATGGGTCTCACATCCTTTCCCCGTTGGCTACGCGGCCCTAGATATCTCACTCCAGACATTTAGGTGAGCAGTCCAGCCTAGGCAGCACGTGAATGAAGCTGTCCCGTCCTTCCCCCACCCCAGACTTTCGGAGCAGCAAGCCTGTAGGCACTGGACTGACCACGCAGCACAGGGACACATCTGTCGTGATAAGCTCCACAGAGGAAGGAGCACGACTCTGGGCACCACCGCAGGAAGGGGTGAGGCAGTGACCACAGGTGGCCTGGGTGCAGGATTCCGCCCCTTGCAGGCTGTGGGGCCTTAAGCGCATCACTGAATCTTCCCAGGCCTCTGAGTGTGCATTTGCAAAGGAGATAACAAGATCTACGTCACTAAGGACTAAGCGTGATGGTACACGCAGCATGCTCGGTGGGCCTGGCACCCGGTGAGGCCTAGACAAAGCGGAAACTGCCATCCCTGCCATCACCACCACCATTTCTACCATCACCGCCACCATCACCATCACCACCATCACCACCATTCCCATTCCCACTCCCATCCCCATCGTTAACATCACTACCTTCAGCACCACGACCATTGCCGTCATCACCACCACCAACACCACCTCCACCACCATCATTACCATCACCATCACCACCACCACGACCACCATGACCATCAGCCCTGGATCCCTGACAAAGGCTCACTACCCTCTCCCTCTGGAGGCAGTCAGCTCTGATTATTCATTCTTTCACCCTTTCAACCAGCATTTTTAGCACCCCTATGATACGCTTATCGACACCAAGACAAATAGATCAGTGCCCTTGACCGCAAATCTCAAGCTCTCACTGATTCCTCAGGAGGCGCCCAGGTGACCTCCTCTGCCTGGCAAGGTCAAGGAAGGCATCCTGAGGCAGTGGCCTCAGAGCTGGGCCCTGGTGGAGGAGGTTGGTGCTGCAGGTCCATACGTGTGAACGCCCTGTTCCGTGGTCCTCACTTTGCCACTGCCTCACCCCACACCCCTGGACGAGACGCTCTACCTCAGGCACCAGCTCCGTCTCCATCCTGCCGCCCCACTCTAGGTGCGGACCTCAGGTCTCAGTTCAGTCTCTGCCACGCACGTCCAGCCCCTCGATCATCCCACCCTCTGCTCCGGACGTATCACTGTGACACTGCATCACACCCATGGGCTTGCCACGCACAGACCCCTGCACCTCCTCCACGGGAGTGTCCTACACCAGCATCTCCCCATCCCGCACCTGCCAGCTGCTTGTTTTGAACCCAAGTGCAGAAATTCACAGTCACCTTCACTGAATTTCACTTCCTTGGCTCTGGAACACGGTCCCAACCTGAAAGACCTTTCTGCGGCATCTTATTCTGTCAACCAACGAGAGAAGCTTGGCATTGTCTGTGACAGACCCCGCGCAGGTGTTTCTGCAGGTCCACAGCCGTGAGAAGGACTCACTGAATGCAGAACACACGCTTCCCCGCAGGGGGCCAGGCAGGGGAGTGGTGGGGAGGGGTTGATTTTAGAGGCCCGGGCTGCCCCACACGCTCCAGGCCAGCACCCCCGTTCTGAGCAGACTCTGTGCCATAATCCAGCCTCACTTCAAGACTGAGGCCATGCGGCACAACGCCGGCCAAGGTCCCAGGCTCTGCCCCAGACCCGGCAACCTCGACTGCAAACACACGCTGCTGGACGTGGGAAGGATGGGGTGACACCGCGTGGCTGACTCATGGGGACAATCTACACGACCCAATCCCTGAGAAGTAGCCTCAAACACAGCCTCCCGGGAGCATTAACTGCAAGCAGTGGGGCTGGGCTCTGGAGAAGGTGGTGCATGCTCAGGGGAATTAACTTGTAGAATTATTTATATTAATCGATTTGCAGAATTCCAGGCCTCCACGAGGGTCAAGAGTCACTGCAGTGCCCTCAAGTCCCGGCTGCCGCCTGGCCACTCCTTGGACCTTTTGGAAAGGCCTGCTTGCGGACAGACTCTGGACCGGCCGCAGCTGGATAGACTTCGCCTGGAGGGGCCTGGAAAATGCAGCTCAGACTAGAGAAAACGGCGATTCCGGGTTGAAAGTGAGCAGGGCCAGGCCTGGGGGGGGAGGGGGCTCACTTTGAGTGGAGACACGCATAGTCCTTGGAGCTCAGGAAGGACTGAGAACCAGGGGCCGGCTGGAGGGTCACCCCCGAGAGGGGAGTGAGCAAACAGGGGCTCCATCAGGCTGGAGGGTGAGACCCCCAAAGGGACAGGGACAGAAGTCTGACACTGGGGACCCAGCAGCCCCCATCTGATCCAGGGAATGCTCCAGACCTGGGCCCCAAATCCAGCCCTGCAACTCCCTGCTGTGTGACCTTGAGCAGGTGGCTTTACGTCTCTGGGCTCCAGGTTCCCCACGGGTGCTACGGAGCCAACACAATGCACATCCCCTGGGCTCTGTGAAGACTCAACAGGTGGAGGAGACTGAAGAACACAGCCCGCACGCGCACCTGAGCTTCCCGGAGCTGAGCGCTTCCGGGAAAATCCACGGGGGCACAGTCAGAAACGAGCTGAGATGGATTTTCCGTGTCCTCGGAGATCAAGACCATCAAAGACCTCTGACGAATGCTCTGCACGACTGTTATCGGGTCCCCCCGCCACCGGCCCCCTCCAACCCCAGAGCACCCTCGAGAAGGGGGCACCCAGCAACCTCGTGCGCTGACCCCCATCTCGGAGGCTCTTTTCCTGGAGGCGGTGGAAGGAGTCACGAGGGTTCCAGGCCTGGAGGCACGGCGCTGGGGGCCAGCCCCTCCGCGCCTTCCCCTCTGCCCCTCAGGAGGGTCTCACTGCACCCCCAGAGCCGCCCAGCTATGGCCCACGCCCAAGGTTTGCAGGTGAGGATCGAATCCCCGCTGCTCTCCCTGCCAGCTGAGCCTGCGGACCGTCAGGCCCCCCTCCCATATCAGAATCCGCCCGCCTATAGCACAGCGCGCTAACAACAGCAACGACAATCCATATTATCACGAGAACCATCTTAAGAAGAAAACTCCCTCCCCGAGAAGTCATGCGACGCCTGTGTCCCCCCCGCCCGCCAGGGGCCCTCCACCAGCATCACCGACAGCAGCGGGACGCCCAGTGCCGGCTGGCGGGCTGAGGACTTTGTCAGGCACTGTGGCCGTCCATCGTCACCGCAAGCACGGCAGTCCCACCTTCAGGGTGAGCAGGCTGAGTCCCGGGATTGCCCAAGGCCCTGCGGACGGTAAGTGAGGCCAGGGCTGCCCTCAGCGGCTGGCTGCAGTAAAGAAGGAGGCCATGCACCGGCAGGACCCCCTCACCCTCCAGCCGTCCACAACGGCAGCTCCCTGGCTCGAGTGGGTGGGCTCCCCTCGGCCACTACCCTCACCTCCCCATCCCACCCACTGCCACTGCCGGCGGGACCGTGGGACTCAGCATCCACGAGCTTCAGCAGCAACGGCCTGACCCTCCTCCGACACGACCCAGTCCGTCCCCAGTGTCCTCCTCTAGAGCCGCTGCGGCCCGCGGGTCACCGGGCACCACCCTCCCTGGGGAGCCACAGATCAGAGAGTCCACTATAAGCTGCGTGACGCCACAGGGCCGGCCTCCAGCACTGCGTCAGCCTGTCGGGTTGGGACGTGGGCCTGTTGCTCAGTTTCCATGGAACAAACCTGCAGCCCTCTCGGGCCAGGCAGCAGAAGGAGCCAGGTCCCGAAGCACATGGGCCAAGCAGGGCCTGCCTGATGCTCTGGGGTCTCCCTGGACCCCTCCTTGCCGGGCCCAGGTAGAGAGGTCCCCCACCCACTGCTGGGCTCAACACAGATCACGAACACCCGGCACGACCCAGGAGAGCACCCCACCCCCTGAAAATCACTGCCCACCCGAGGAGCGATTCCAGGCGAAAGCCCTTGGCGGAGACCTGAACGTGAGATCATGCGACTCCTTCACTGTCACCCTGCTCCCACCAGCCTCTGCTAAGTGGTCACACCCTCCCCAGCCCACAGGCTGCCGGCCACCTGCCCCAGGAGGAGTCCTGGCCCCGGCTTGCCCACAGCCCAGCCTCTCCTGCACCCGAACTGGAGACAAAAACGCACTTCAAACTCCCTGCCCACTGCCCTCACTGGTCAGTCAGCCGCCCATTCAAGCCGGGAGCCGTGCACAGGGCTGGCCCCCTAGCCCCTCCAGCCGGCAAGAGCTTACCCCCCAGCCTCCTTGGGCAGACACAACTCAGCAGCCCGAGACAAACCTCGATTTGAAAACAAGCAAATATGCACGCCCAGAGACCCGCTTTTAATTCCCCACACGCGCCCCGCAGGCATTACTGGGGAGCAGCCCCTCCCCACGCTGGCCTGGGCCGTGGGCTGGATAGGGACCCCCACCCCAGGGCCAAATCCTCACCCCTGGAACCTGGGAATGTGGCCTTACTGGCAAACAGGGTCTTCACAGGTGTAGGTAAGTGATGGGTCTCAAGAAGAGAATCAGCCTGGATTAAGACAGACCCCGAACCCAATGACTTGTGTCCTTACAAGAGGCAGACAGAACAGAGACGCAGGGAGGAGAGGAGAGGCCAGGTGAGCACAGAGCAGGGACGGGAGTGATGCGGCCACAGCCAGGGACACCTGGGCTTGTGCTTCCCCAGGAGCACCTCCCTGCCCTGCCAGGCCACTTGAGGCAGCACCCCTCCAGATTATTCCACCTGCTGCTGGGCCTGGCCACTCCCACTGCCCTCCAAGCCGGAAGAGGGGGGAAGGACCCTCCCCTGGAGCCCCTGCTGGGAACTCTGCCCCACCCATTTCAGGCTGCAGAGTTCCAGCTTCCAGAACCAGGAAGTAATAAACTCCTGTCTTTTCAAGAGACCAAAGTGGAGACGTGTGTTTCTGGGGTCCCAGGAAACACACGGAGACTGCAACATCTCTGTTCTTGCCAGGAATCGGGGAAGGTCCCTGTGAAGTGGGCAGAGCTGAAGCAGAGGGGCCTCTGACCTTGACTCACTCACGCCCCTCTGCTTCCCTGGGGTCTGCCTCGCTGGGCGCAGGGCTGCTGCCTCACGTGGCCTGACGCAGCAGGGCAGTGATCCCGGGCGATGCACAGATGGACGCGAAGGAGAGGGCTGGGACCGGGGTGGACAAGGTCCTCAGCCAGGCCCTGCCCAGGACGTGCGGTTTGCAGTAGGAAAGCCTGGGTCTGAGCTGCCCCCTCGGGGACTTGGACCCAAGACTTAGCCCTGGGAGCTTCCACACCACCGACTAAGGTCCGAGTGCACGGCCTCGACTGTGAGAGCTGCCGTGCAGACACTGGGCCCTCCACGGCGGCTCTGCGTGCCAGAGCAGAGCATGCGTTAGGGGTCTTTGATGGTTCGCTCTGAGTCTTGATCTCTGAGAACATGGGGGGCTGTGTGCGCAGCAGGCCGACCTCAGCATCAATCTTGAACGCACTGGCCCGTTTTCCAGATGGAGCCGTGCTTCCCACCTGGTCCGGCTCCAGAGCCCAGCTCCTCCTATGCCCAGCACCGGTCTACCCAGCAACGCCAACTGGAAAAAGACCCGTGGACCCAGGGAGGGGCACCCGGCCCGTGAACACTGTCAACTAGTGGGGATGGAAGCGCAGAGACACCCCGAGACAAGCCTGCAGAGCTGCTCGCTGCCCGCAGATGCCCTCTGGCCGTATCCCCATCGTACCCACCTGTGTCTGAATGGACACGAAAGTGAACCCAGAGTGGCCCCACTGGCCCTGCAAATGCACCACCTTCCAAGGAAGGGGAAAGCGCACTCTGGAAGTGTCTGCAGCCCCTCTCCAGAGAGACGCTGGGGTCAAACTGACAAAGCCGTGGGAAGGCAGACAGAAAGGGAGTAAAGTGCAAATGAGGGTCACGCTCAGACACAGCCAGCACCAGGCTCATCGCCACCGGCAGGACGAGTGCTTTCTCCAGCAGCGTCCCCGGGTGGGACAGGACACAGGAGGCCTCGTGCTACTCAGCCCTGCAGCTCGCCCATCACCGCACCCCTCGTCGCCCAGGTGCACGCCTGTCTGCTCTGTGGCCTCTAGACCAACCAGTGTCCTGCACCCCAGGGGGCTCTGGGCAAGTGATCAGTGACGGGATGTTCCCAGAGTCAAGGGTCACAGGTCACAGCCTTGGCCTCTGACACCAACTCACTGCTCCCTCTCCTTCGAGACCCTGACGCCAGGCACCCCTCACATCAAGGAGGGTGAGTCTGTGCTCGAGAGGCATCCCGGGCCGGCTCCGTGGATCGCTGGGAAAGCACCTCCCCCGCCGTGGCCCCGTTCCCGCCCCGGGAAAGCTAAATTCCAAGGAAGACCATGTCAGTGGAAAAGACAGGCCCTTGGAAAAAGGGAATCAGGGATTAAGTAAACCACTGGGTCTCTCCAAACGGCCGAGGAGAGCAGACAGATGGCAGGACCGTGACTTGAACGTAATGCCATTCTCTCCCTGCCAGCACCCGGGGATCCCGCGGAGAAAAGCTCCAGTTTGCAGTTTGTTTGGTCTTGCTGCCCCTTGAAGCATTCAACAGCTTAAAAGCAGACTTGGCTCCTGGCCCAGAACTCACCGGCTCCCCGTCCCCCAGGGCAGGTCTCCTCTTCCGTGATCCCCTCCATTCGAGGACCCAAGAGGAGGGCCCTTCCCCTGCAGAACCCAGAGCAGATGCCCTCCCCTGGCCAAGCACCAGGCTCTGGCTTGCCCCCCAGTCCCACCCTCCGGACCCCTCCATCTGGAACACCGGCCGGCTCCAGGACCGCAGGCGAGCCCAGAGCGGGTGCAGGGCCCACCAGTTCAGTCCCACGTTTGAGAGCCTGGCCCGGGGAAGGGTGCTGTGCAGGCCACCAGTCACGCAGGGGAGACTATAGCTCTGGCAGCCACTGCCCCTGCTAGCAGCTCACGCTGGCTCTTCCTGGAAGGGTCCAGGGCTTCAGACCCCACAGGCCAGGGGACTCCGGTGTCCCTGGGGCCTGTGCAGGACGATGGGAACCGAGCTGCCTGGAGCAAGGCCAGGCACCCACCGGCACCGTCGGGACCACCAGGGATGCGCCCTGGCTGGGGACGGTCCTGGTTTCCTTGGTCAGGTGGATAGAGAGATGCAGGGGCTGCCGTGACTGTCACACCCGCCACAACATCAGGACAGGCCATCGGCTCTCAGCAACAACAGACCAACCCCGCTGCGCTGCAGTTTTGCTGGGTGACCTTCGGTAGGTTACTCAACCTCTCTGGTGCGGGGAGGGCAGAGCACACAGGCGGCGTGTCGTCACAGGGCCCTGTTGGTGGCCCTGCCTGGCTTCCCACCCAGGTTTGCCACTGAAGAAATATAGCCACTTCCCCCTCCTGCCAGACACACTCACTGTCCCGGCAGTCTCGTCTGTTTCCGAAAACACAAAGCTTGTTCTAAGCCCGGGGTGAAAACAACACTTTCTCCTGCACAGGGAGGCCCGCAGGACCCCACTTCACAGGGGTCCGAAGGATACCCTCCACTTCCCCCGACAGCGGGCCCTTGGGGGGTGGGATGAAGCCCCGGGACCCCCAGCTGCTCACTGGTCCCAGGGCACGGGTACACCCCAGGAGAAGGGACAGGACACAGGACACGCAGCTCCCCAGGAACATCACTGCGGACGCCCCCCGCAGGCAGGTCCTCAGGCAGCCCTGTAGTGCACACGCTCCACCTGGAAACAGGCGGGCAAGGACGGGGGCGTGGCCAGGTCAGCGAGGTGGGCGGCAAAGCAGTGACCAGGGAGCCAGCTCGAGCCCCTTCCACAGCACACCACGGCACCCTGAGGGACAGTCCCCGCCTGGGGGCTCTGGCCGGGAGCATGCACCCTGGCCAGGGCAGCACGACCCACAGCCAGTCCCTTCCCCTTTGGGTTTCTGGGCACAGGAATGGGGGACCCCGTGAGCCCAGGCGGCTCCACCCCCTGCACGGCTCAGGGCCTTCATCTCTAAGGCGGAGGTCCAGCACCTAACTCGCACGGTGAGATAAGGGACAGCTCGTGACCCTGTGCCACCATAGAGGGAGCGGACCTTGGTCACAGCCGCTGCCATGGTTGACAGGTAAATGCAGGTGGATGCTGACGGTGGGCCGCCCGCTCTGACTGCCAGGGGTCTGGTCGGTGTGGTTCGCTATGGTCCTCACAGGTGCAGGAATTTTACAGAGATTCCATCGGGCCACGCCACGACCCCTAGCACTGGCCCCGTCGCGCCCATTTTACGGATGAGGACGTTGGGTTCGGACAGGTTCAGTGTGGGCTCCAGGCCATCAGCCGGAGATGAAGGGCATGAAGGCCTGGGGGACCTTGCTACGTACCCCACTTCCTCCCTGGCCCACGCACACCCCAGGAAAAACCCCAGTGGTCCCAACAGACTCTCTAGAGTTCAGTAAACCCCTGTTTGGAAACAGCACACATCACAAAACCCAGCGTGTACCAGCAGCGACTTGGCCCTCCACCAAAGTACGCAGAATCCTTCCGGCTCCCCCAGAGCCTCCAAGAGCTTCGGGACAAATTGGCTTTTAATGAGGGAAAGTCATCCTTCCCGGGGAAGAACGCGGCTGCCGGGGAATTGGTTTCAATGGTGCTGGCCCCTCCTTTTAAAGACACTTCTCCAGAAACCAAAGTGGTGAATAATGGCAAGTGTCGTTATCTGGAGTCTTCTGGAAAGTCAAGAGTTAAATCACTTTTATTTATAAAAATTCTGTTTCACTCGCCACGAAACAAAGGGGGGCTGGGGATACGAGGCCAACCCACCCAACTTTATCCTTGCTCTCTGAATAAAAAAACAAAAAATGATGCTCTGGGGCCCCCGAGGGCATCACCACCTCTAGCTCGCTGCTCTTCATTAGGAAAGACAGGTCACATTTTCAGATGTGGACACATCCAACAGCCGGGGAAGTCCAAGGCTACGGAATCACCTCCTTCAGAACGCAAACAGCTTGTGGTCAACAAGAATCTCTGGTGCCTGGCGGACACTCTCCCTCAAATCGAAAGCCACGACCAGGAAGAAGGGCTCCCCAGAACGCTGCACGTATTTTTGAGCTACGGATTCCACCAAAAGCCTGCATGCTCTCAGCCGCACAGCAAGACCTACCCAGATTGCTGGGAGGCTAAACAGAGGAGGAAACCAGAGTTATCCGATTTGAGATCCATTTCTTCTTTTTTTTTTTGATTTGAATTTTATTTTATTTATTTTTATACAGCAGGTTCTTCTAAGTTATCTATTTTCTACATATTAGAGTATACATGTCAATCCCAATCTCCCAATCCATCCCACCACCACCCTCCACCCCACGTTCCCCCCTTGGTGTCCATATGTTTGTTCTCTACATCTGTGTCTCTATTTCTGCCCTGCAAACTGGTTCATCTGTACCGTTTTTCTAGATTCCCCGTATATGCGTTAATATACGATATTTGTTCTTCTCTTCCATTTCTTTTTGGTAATTATAAATTGTTTTCCTCCTCTAGTCATAAACGTGGGTAACAGCTACGGAACGCTGGCCGTGGGCCACGCGTATGCCTCGGTGGTCCTTAAACACACCTCACCCACACAAGCATTTCAGAGAGGCGAGGCTTTCACCCAAGATCTCACAGCATGTAAACAGTGCAGCTGGGGCTTGAACCCAGCCCTGACTTCCCTAGTGCTTTCCCTACAGCACTGGAGTCTTAGCAGACTTGTGCTCATGGGAAAACTGGCTCAGAAAATCAAGGAAGCAGGATTCGGTTTAGGATCCTTATTTTTTTAAAAGACAGATAAAGCTTCTTCCTGAGTCGTTACAATAAAAGACACACCATCGGCGCACAAAAGGCACTAGAAATCGGGAAGATGTGGCAACAGCGCAGAAAAGCTACCACGCGGTACATGAATTCAAACCCCAGCCTCGGCACACGGACCCACCTCCGCATTCAGACCTCGAGCAAGGGTGGCGGCAGCGACCCAGGCTCCCGGGCGCTGAGCAGGTGCCCAAGCCCAGCGCTTCTCAGATGAGCCCAGGTGAGCCCCCGGCACCTCTCGAGGCAACACTACCAGTACCCACGTTTTACAAATAAGTCCTGAAGCTCACCAAAGCCACCTGCTTTACCTGGATCCTCCCACCAGCAAGAGGTCTACACCGGCAAAAACTTAATCCCAGTCGGGGCGACCCCCAAGCCTTTGACAGTAGCTCCCCGGGAGGACCCCAAAGCCGCTCAGGCCTGGCTGAGGACAGCCCAGCCGTCTGCAGTTCATCCCGGGTCTCTGGGCAACTGTGGTCAGAGTCATGCTCGGAGGGTGCGTCGCCATAACTCGCAAAATTTGGCAGTGCCTGCAGAATCCAGGCGCCCAGCCCACCCTGCTGTCCACAGGCTGCGGCCGTCCCGGACTCCTGCTGTGCAGAGCAGCTGCCAACTTCGGCAGGATCCACGGACCCACCTTCACACACTGGTTCATCCATCCCCCCAACCCCCGCCTCCACGGAGACGTGGCTGTTCTGATGTTTCCTTGCTCAGCCACATCTGACCAACTGGGCTCTGTCCACCTTTCCACCTGCCCCGACGCTGGGTTGCTATCAAGGCTGACACACGTCAAGCGCTTACTATGAGGAGGCCGTGGTGCTTTACACCATTCAGCCCCACGTAATTCTTGCCACGTTATAGGAAGGAGCTGCATGCGTGATCCCACTTTACAGATGGAGAGACTGAGGCTCAGAAACGTCAGAGCAACCTGCCCAAGGCCCGGAATCAGCAAACGAGGCAGTGGAGAGTCCGGCCCCGCGGGCCTGCACCGAGGCCAGCTCCCCCGCCCCCGAACCTCTCATAGTTACGCACGTGGCCCCAGTAGGTGAGACCCAAACCTCATCCTCCCCACCGGCGCAAAGCCCGAGGGCCCGTTCGAACGCCCGCCCGTCTCCACCGGCAGACATCACTCCTGCCGTTAACAGAAGCAGAACCATCAGTAGGCGTTCCCTCCCCAGCCGCCCCCAGCAGAGCGCCAGGATCCAGGCAACGCGGCGTCGGCTCGGCTGGCCCCAGGCCCCCGGCCCCCTGCTTACCTCAAACACCTCCTCATCCAGAATTCGGGTGCCAAACACGATGATGCCGTTAACGTCTATCACGGGGTGATTGCTGCGGTCCAGGGATGTAGTCATCTTCTTCTTGCAGTCCAGGATCAAGGTGACATTCTTCCTGTGGATGCTGAGAGCAATTCTGTGCCACCTGCAAAGAAACAGACAGCCAGGCAGGTGAAGGGGGGCTGGGGTCACGAAGTACCAACACGACTGCCTCAACCGCAAGTCCCTGGGGACCCAGGAGGACATCTCTTTCCTGCCGTGTCACGGGGCTGAGCAGTTCAGAGCTGAGCCTCTGCGGGCAGACAGCCGCGGGCACAGGTCCACACCGCGTGCCACGTGAGACCCACTGGACTCAAAAATCAGGTCTCTCATCTCTGGGATGAGACCAGCTGTGCAGCCCGGAGCACAGCCCTGAACCCTGGAGTGGGCTGGTCAGTGGGTCAAGGGCGGGGAGACCTGACAGTACTTCCCTGTGTACCATCTCAACCCCCAACAGCAAATGCAGGCTGCCCGAGAAACCGAGTCTGACAGGAAATGGTGGGACTGATGGATCTACGTGAAACTCAATTAGAAATGCAGAAATCATGGCCTGAGGTCTTCAAGGATCACAGCACGTGGCCTCAGACGTGTCAGCCAATTAATTTCAAACTACCGGGGTTTAGGGATGCATCCAACAGAGAATTCTGGAAAGACCTGACTCCTTTTTCTTTTCTTAAAAAATCATTCACTCTCACATCTGTGTCTGTATCCTTGAGGATGCCTTAAATCCTTTCTGGAAGAAGTTGGGTATAACTACACAGTCTCCCGTGTCCCTTCGGACACTAAGAGGCTAGCATTTGATACAGCTCAGTGCATTTTACAAAGGGGACGTGGAGGCCCAGGGAGAAGAAGGCCTCCCCAGAGCCACAGAGGGTGCGCCCAGACCAAGACCCAGCTCCCAGGACTCCAAGCCCAGTGCTCTTTCCGACCTGCGGGCGTGTCAGCACCATCCTGCTATATAAAGCACATTCTGCTATAAGGTCCCCAGTTCGGCCGGGGGCTTTAGGTGACCTGCCCCGACCCTCCAGCAGGAGAAGGAGTGGGTTGCTGAGTGGTGCCACTTACTTGCCATCTGACAGGTTGATGCCTCTGAAGAGGGGGTAGTCCTCCGGCCCCGGTTTCCCTGTGTGGTCCTCATAGAGGAAGACCGGAGAGCGGCCCATCTCCAGGCCGATCTGCTGGATGCCCTGCTCATTGTAGATGGAGACCAGGAAGGCCTGGCTGCCCTTCTTGGCTTTCACAGTGGTTAGAATGGAGAAGTCCTCGGGAAATGTAGATGCTGGAACAGAGGACAGAGACAAGGCAGTCGGGAAGCCCCCAACCGTGCCCAGCCACAGCTCTCTGCAAACAAACCAGCTCAGGGACCTGGCAACATCTGCTGGATATGGTGGTGCATTTGCTGCACAGCTGCCCCTTGATCAAACTGTTCCTGCAGCCTTTCCCTAACACCACATGGTCAAACCTACCCCCTCCGAGGCTCAGTCCAAATGCAAACATGATTGGTCCTTCCAACTGTGAGCCTTCACTGCTATCTTTTTCAGTTCCCACACCTCAATATATCTAGGTATAAATCCTTCTTAGAACTTTCTAGAATGTGAGCTTCCTCTGGGCAGGCGCTGTTTTAGACGCGTCTTTTACCCTCCGCAGTGCCTAGAGCTGTGCCTGGCAGAGTGTGTCTCATTTTGCGCCCTCTGGAGGGAGGGAGGAGAGAGAGAAGAGGGGAAGGAAGGCAAGAGGCAGGGAATCATGACGAGAATTGCACTTCTTGACATTTCCTGGTTGACATGCAAATCAGAGAAAAAGTGAAATAAATCAGAAGACTTCAAATTTAAAAGGAAAACCCAAACCCTGGTATGCTGGTGGGAGGGAGGGTTCCTTACAACACAGGCCAGAAACAATTTGAGGCCATTAAAAGCCAGACCCGCGCTGGCCCTGCCGAGGGCACAAGGCTGCTCCAGAATCCTCCACACACACGCCCTTCACGCCCTGCCTCCACGGACGGGAGAGGAAATCTCAGCCCCCTCCTTCCATCCATCCTGGTTCTTTCTGTGTGCAATCTGCAATTCCCCCGAGAGCGAGGGCCCGGGGCTGACAAGGGAGCTGGATGCACAGCCAGGAAGGCTCAACCCAAGTCAGTGTGCTTCTCAGAACCAGGCCGAAGAAGCGAGCCCGAGGAGTGTCAACGGGGACACCCGACAGAGTAAGGACAAGGCCCTGCGGCTGAAGCTGCCTCGCTGCAGAGCGCTGAAGCCCAGCCCACGGTCCTGGGCAAGGACAGAGCCCATCAGCAGACCCACGCCTTCTTCAGAACTGTAACAAGGTCAACCAGATGGCCCGCGTGGCAGAGCGGGGGGGGGGGGGGGGGGGGGGGGGG
>NW_021703782.1:110394281-110408335 GCF_005190385.1 Monodon monoceros
TGGGGGGGGGTGGGGGGTGGGGGAGGGCGTGGGGGGGTGTCAATGCAGCTTTCAGTGGGGATGCTATCCTTGGGCGCCCTCTGCTGGCGGAACTGCTGCACAGCGGGGCAGCTGGGCTCTGCTGGTCCCTGCGAGCGCTGCTGATGCCCTGCTGAGGGGAGGGGGGATGCCACGAAAAGAACTGCCCCTGCAGCCCCTGGAGGACCCAGGGTAGACACACGGTCTCTCTAGCGTGAGGACAAGAGGGGCCACGGCAGCTTCAGGCAGAGAAACCAAACCCCAAAAGCCAACAGAGTTGTGTGAGTTTTCAAGGCCGTGATGGAGAGCAGGTGGAGAAATCCATCCCACGGCCCCCAAAGCTCTGGCTAAGGTGCGGATCTGGAAAGGCCCAAGGCTCACAGCCTGGGCAGAATCTGGCCCCATGTTAAGGAGCTAGAAGTTGGGGTCTGTTTGCTGTGCTCAGCACCGTGGCCCAGCCCATCCCCCGGGGCAGGAACCAGCTGGATGCCTCCGCTCCCGGAGAGGGGGTAGGTTTGGCCATGTGCTGTTAGGGAAAGGCTGCAGGAACAGTTTGATCAAGGGGCAGATGTGCAACAAATGTCTGAGAGCCACCATATCCAGCAAAGTTTGCCAGGTCCAGGTGGAGGGTGAGGAGGTCAGTGTGGTCATCTGTCTGAGGAAAGGCTGGCTTCATTGAGGGACCAACTCAGGCTGCCCTTCCACGGACAGGAAGCCATTTGGAAAGAGGCCCGTGGAGGCCACTACCGTCACAGCTGTCCCTCCACACTGCCCTCTAAACGTGGGATGTGAGAGGGAATCAGAGATCGCGCCCTGAGTGAACGGCCGTGGTAGGGGAAGGGGTTTGCGTGCAGGCCCCAGGGGGAGACCCCAGCCAGGCCAGGACCTCAGTGGTGGCCCTTTGGTCCCTGGGGGTGAGCGGGCACTAAAGGGCCCAGGGTGGTGTCTGACCCCAAGCATCTCAGAGGTCCCTGCTCACGTCCAGGATAGACTACAATCACCATGTGAGTCCGTGAGCCCCTCACTCTCATCTCAAAGGGTTGCCTGCCTCCCGTCCCCACTTCGTGATGACTCCATGCCTCTTACAGTCACCCCCCTGCCTCAGACAACGAGAAGAGCGGACATGGGAGTGCCCCTCCCCCTCCCTGCAGCGTGACGCACCACCCAGGACCACGAACGCCCTCGCTCCCGACTCATTCAGACGCTGCCTCCCAATTTTTAAATCGCTACAGTAACACACGTTCTCAGCTCAGATAAGCTGAAAGGAGAAATTACGTGTAATATTCATCTCCCTCCTGGCAAAATAACAAAGGATTTGTTGTCACTGTAGAGACCATTCATTCTCGTCTGGACATGAGCCGGACGCTGACACGCTTTATAATCTACACTGTCTGGGAGAAACTCGTCTGCTATCCAACGCTTCATGTTTTGTTTCTCAGAGAGAAGTCAAAACTGAGGGGTGAGCTGAGCAAGAGGCCCAGTTACTTCCTTAGACCATTTCCTTTCCACCCGGGCTGAAGCCCAAAGACACGGAGCAGTTTAGGTGTACAGTGGGCGCTTAATAAGTGCATCTGCTACTAAACTGAACCCTACTAAGCCAACAGTTACAGGTTCTGCTGGACAGAGGCTGATTCTGGAGGTCCCGCCCCACGGTGCAGGGCAGGCCTGGAGTGAAGGCGGAAGAGTGAGTGGGGGGCATAACTATGCCCAGGCCCCGTCTCAGATCCTGAGCAGGAAGGGAGTCTCAGCGGCCCCGAAGTTACCAGAGGGAGTGCGAAATGGGGAGAGGACCCCAATCCTAGGCACGAGAGCAGAGGAGGGGGCCGCGTGACCACGGGGAGGCTGGCTTGCCTGGATGTCTTCGGAGGGGATGGCTGGACCTCGGTGATGGCTGCAGGCCCGTGGTGCCGGGACACAGGGGCACAGCCCCAGGGGCCGGGGCAGCCTCATGGGACACGCCTGCCTCCTGCATTCAGGGAGGGCCCATGACGGCTTCTTCTAGGGTCTCAGGCCAGCCTTACGTTGACGTGCTGCCCGCCACGCCCGCAGGCAGAGGCCCAGGAAACGCCCCGCTCTAGGCAAGCTGTGCAATCCTCTCCGGTTTGTTGGTGGCCTCCACTTCCCCCAAAGCGTCACCGTCCCGGGTTCCGCTTTAGTCCTTACGGCCTGGTCTACCCAGTGTCAGGACCACCCAGCGCCAACCGTCAAGGTCAGTAACCTGGAGTTGCACTCCTGGCCCTGGTGATTCAGAACCCGGATTACAGGCTCTAAGCAAGACTAGAAAATCCCCTTAGGATCGGGCAGGAACAGTAGGCCCCGTCTTGCCGGCAAGTGCAGAGAAACCAAACCGCTTCTCTTCACCTGCTGGGAAGGGGGCGAGTCCTCTGAAGAACCCCAGCCCAAGGAACCTTGATTTCCCCAAAACAAACGGCCTGGATCGCAGGCGATCTGTACTAAGTGGGAGAATCAATGACTGGGTGAGGCCGGCGTCTGGGCTGGGGAAGGGGGACAGGTCCTGCAAAGGCTCCCAGATCCCTGCTCAGTTTTGGCCCCCAAGCCCACATCCACGACCCAGACCCACCCGGCCTGCACAGGGGCGCCTGCATCCCCAGAGAATCCAGGTGGCCTCTCGGGAGAACGATGGGGGTTTTCTCGTTACGGAGAGGTCACGCGGACCCGGACCTCCTTTGCACTGAGACGTTTAAAACGTCTATGCTCAACTCAGGCCACCACGGCCTCGGCCCGGCTGGGGCCACCTGACCACACCACCCCTTCCCTCTGCCGCTGCCCAGCAGACACAGTATCCAAAACGCAGCCAGACGCCACGGCTCCCAGGAGGCCAAGCAAAAAGCAAGACAGGTGGGTGCCCCTTCCGAGGTTTCCAAGACAGGAAAGGCCAGAGAGGCTGTATGGTTTCATCAACCCTGGGGCCTGCAGGAAAGACCCCCAGAAGTTCCCACTTAAATCATCCCCAAAGACCTCCGGTTCTATCTGGCATTAATGAGACAATCATTACAGATGGACCCACTGTACCCCATAAGCTAATGATGGCTAGAAGGCCCTGTAACAGCCTTTTAAACTCTTTGAGGATCTAATCAATATCCTAATTTGACAGGTTAGGAAAAATGTGGGCTTAAAAAAAAAGATCCCTGGGCTTCCCTGGTGGCGCAGTGGTTGAGAGTCCGCCTGCCGATGCAGGGGACGCGGGTTCGTGCCCCGGTCCGGGAGGATCCCACATGCCGCGGAGCGGCTGGGCCCGTGAGCCATGGCCACTGAGCCTGCGCGTCCGGAGCCTGTGCTCCGCAACGGGAGAGGCCACAACGGTGAGAGGCCTGCGTACCGCAAAAAAAAAAAAAAAAAAAAATAGATCCCTGTCTGCTGTTGAGGAATTCATACCAGATCTCCAATAACTGGCCTGTATTCTGAGACCCTCTGACATTTCTCGCCCCAAGATAACCGGGGTCCGGGGGGTGGGCAGGGATACTAACTCCGATGAATTGGTTGTGACCCTGAACTGGGTGGCAGGGATCAGATTTAACTAATTTTCAGCAAAGCAACTACAGATGACCTCGAGGTAGGACACCTAATTCCACAGGACGGCCTTGGAAGGTGACCACGTCACACACACGTCAGGCAGTGGGTGTCTGTCCCAAAGTGCAGTCACCATTGTCTGGGGCCGTCAGCTCTCACAAGCCTCCCCTGCCCCCAGCCCCTCAGTCCCCCTAGGACAGGAATTCTAAACTGGGGACTCGGGGCGGGCGAGCAGACAACTTCTGGGTGATTCTAAAAGATACGCTGGCCCCAAGAAAGGATAAGAAACACTCCTCTGGCCGTGAGGGAAAGTGAAATCCCCACGGTTCTTTGTGGCGAGTGACCCAGGAGCCCTGGCAGTGACCCCTGTCTTCAAGGATGGTCAAACGCTCTGGAAGGGGGATGTCTGGCTCCCAAAGGCGGTAAAGCGGGGGGGCTCTTTAAGATAGTGATGGGGCTCAGGGCCCCGGACAGATCTCACCGACCCCAAATGACATTCCTGGAAAGAGCAGACCCTGCCCCTCTCGCAGAGACAAACCCTTAAAAGTCCCCACTGGATTTAAAGGAAAGCTGAGAAAACAGCTGGGGTGAAGCAGAGTTATGAGTGAAAGGGTTAGAGGGAGCCCAATGCAGCCCCTGAAGGAGTGTGTCCTTCCGGGCCCCGGGGGGGATGTGATGAAACAGAGACGCCATTACTTGTCAAAAGGTTGCCCGATTCAGGGCTCAACGTCCAGGGTGCATAACGCAGTCACCAAAACGATGTCGTATGGTCTTCTAACGATTGCAAGACACCTCCTGAGGTGAGTTCATCTGCCCAAGGTCCCCTGGGCCCTTTCTGATGTGAGTCAGGAAGAAGAACTCCTTTGAGGTGGAGGGAGAGGTAATCAAACCTGGGCCTAGTCAGCCGGTCCAGGCCCCGAGGGTGTGAGGGGGGCAGTCAGGGACCACCTGGATGCTGCATCCGAGCAGCAAACGTCACTTCCCGCTCTGGGTACGTAACTAAAAGCAGCGATGTGACACTGGGCAATGGATTCTCATTAAGAGCCTGCACTCTCTTGCTGGGAGCCGTGACATCTGATTCACGTGTCTCTTAACGTCCTCGCCCCCAGTTAAGCTTCTGTCTGGAAGCGTTTCCTTTCCCGTGACCCCAGGGTTTCTCTTAACCCCGTCACCCGGGAACCATCCATCTCCTTTTTGCCTTTGGAGTCCTGACAGCCTGTCCACAGCTGGAGAGACACCTGCTTGGAGAAGCAGTGTCAACAGATGTGGCCCCGCTGTCCCTTTGGTGGTGGACGGTGAGGGGTGCCGGGTTGTGTTTTCACTATCCTGACATCAAACCAGGCTCATTCGCGGAAAACCAAGCACGTTTCTCCACCCCACCGGCTCCCGGCTCTGCTCCCTGGCTGGGGGCGGGAGATGGAGCCGCACCCCACCAGGCACACACGCCATCTCTCACCAGGGTACAGCTGCTTGGTGGGCGCGCTGAGTTGGGCATCTTTTGTGACCCTGTAAGCGACATCCGGGCCTTTGGAAGATCGCCGCACTGCACAGAAGCCTGTGGTCTTGGTTATTCCGTCAGGCAGGTTGTGAAAATCTAGAACCTTCAGGAGATCTGCTGGCTGAGCTGAAAGGACAAAGAGGAGGTGCAGGTTAGCCACGGGCAGGAAGCGAGTGCCCACGGGGCAGGCCCACCCTCTGGTGAGCCCCCGGAGGGTTTAGATGAGCTGGAAACCAACCTTCACCACCTCCCTTCATCCACACCTCAATCTCTGACACTCAGGAGATAGATACCAAGGGATCAGCTCAGAAACTGGGTGCTCTTGGGGGCAGGACACCCCACTTTGTAGAAATGCACATGGCCAGAAATGTTCCCGACCTGGTCCCTGCAAGCAGCCACCCACCAGGAGCAAAGCCTCCCTGATTTTGCACTCACGTTGCTCTTTGTTTCCCCAAGTGCCGTACAAGCCTCGGGTTCCCGGACACCTCTCCTCATTCGTGTCAAAGAAGACCCACCCCAAACACAAGCTGAAAGGCGGTGTTAGATCCCACAGCTGATGGAAGCAGCTTTATAAAGGCTGGTCCCACGAAACGGGAGTGACTGACAGCTCACGAAATCTGTTATGTAACTGCCGGAGCGTGTGCCCCTCCTGGGTGCCACCGAGAACAGCGGGCATGCCCCTGGCACATTTTATCCCCCACCCTCAACCAATTAAAACTTAATTTCCCCATAACAGTTTACACAGATAGCCAGATTCTATCTGCCCCCAGAAGACTGGCGCATACAGGGCAAGACAGCGCAGAACCAAGAGCAAGAGAGGGGCGGGTCCCTGCATCGCTTCTGGAAAGTTCCTGACCTCCCTCCAGGGCCCCACAGAGAAGGGAGCAGCCCCTGATGGCAGGGGAGAAGCTGGCATTCTGGTGAGCTCAACCATCCCCCACAAATGCAAAACATAGCCTCCATGTGCCTGCACATGCCCCAACCACATCAGAAAGACCCCAGACCTCCAGGCTATGAGGACCACAGGCTTGCGATCCACACGCCCCCCCTGCCCTAAACAAAGCCAGTTTCGTGTGGAAAGTTCAGCTCACGCTACTACAAACAAGAGTCCTGGGAGTCCAGGCAGACAAAGTAAACTCGAACTTGGAGTCAGCGTGACAGGACATCTGTGCAGCTGGGCTTTTGGGGAACCCAGTGGCCAGCACCCGCCTATCCATGTGGGTGTGGGTGGGGCTGCCACACCCCCTCCACTGGGGCATGTGGGCCTCTCTGGCCAATCAGAGCACAGCACCACCCTGTCCCTGGGGCTCGGTCCAGGGCTGGGCATGTGACTGGACCAGGCCAAGGAAGCTCCATCCTGGGGCTTTTTCCTCTCTGCTCTGCTGCCTTCACTCATGGATGATGAACCTGCAGCTGCAGGTGGCTGTCTTCTGGCGGTTGGGGGAGCGCCTGTCTGAGGATGTGGACAGACAGACTCCCGCCACACAGCTTGGGCTCCTGGATCAAGCCGTGCCTGAAGAAAACTCATCTACACAAACCAACAGGCTGTCATCATGCTTATGCCAATTTGGGTTAGATGCTGACACTTGCTACTAAAAGTCCACATCCACTGCTGGGTGCAACAGCGGGCTGACACAAGCTTGCCCCTGGGGTCTCCGGGATCCTTAACTATTCAGTTCCCCGGCCCACCGACCTTCCTCCCCAGAGGGTCGTTACATGCCTGGGACTCGCTCAAGAGGAAAGTTCCACCTTTTTAACAAGGGTGAAAGCTTTGGAGGTGAGAAAGGACCACCAAGGCCGGTTTCCCCTTGGCCGGGTTCTGAGCAATCCTGCAGCCAAGCTGTTGCATGTGGAACCCAGCACAGCTGTCGGGGGTGGGTGGCCATGCAGCCCCGCTGCGTGTCCAGGTAAGTCCTTAGCAAGAGAATCACCCAGATGGAAGCCTGGAAGGGGAGCAGGTGCCGGGCGGGGCGTTTAGGGCAGGCATGGTGGACGGTGCCAGAGGAAGGGGGGGACGGTGCCCTGTAGGCCATCCCCACCATGAGGAGCTGGGCATGAGGGTAGGACGGCAGGTTGGGCCAGGCTCTGAGGGGGACCAGGGTGGAGGCGAATTGAAGCTGCTCTCCATCACTAAACACACACCAACCCCCGGCCCCGCCCACAGTTCCCTGCAAGGCACCGTAATGCCCAGATTCCAGGGTTCTGAGGTCCCCTGTTCCAGCGGTGTCATTTCTACAACTCGGCTTTGCTGCACACCTCTGTCACTTTAATCAAGGGACCAGAAACCTGGGGGATGAGGATTTCCCACCTCTGCAGAGGGAGGGGCACGGTAGGGACCCAGGACACCCTTGGTCCAGGCTGGTGTCCACCACGAATAGAGTTGCTGCTTCTCAGGGCCTCTCTGATTCTCCTGGGGGGCTTCAAGCTCCTGCCCAGAGCCCTCCCCCCACGCAGGGGGGGTCAGCCCCTTGCGCGTGGGTGGCACCTCCGAAGCGCTTGGCACCAGCGACCCCTCCCACCCTGCGCCCCCACCCCCCCCCCACCAGAAGCTTGTCCACTTGATATCAGAAGCAGAGCCAGAGGCACAGCCCAGGGCCTCAACTTGGCCTATGGGGAGAGATGGCCGTGCCAGCCGCTGGCTCACCTGCCCTGTGACACAGCCAAGCTCTGGCTCATCTCTGAGATGGTCGGCTCCAAGGTTGGCTGTGGCCAGGAGAGGCATCAAAGATCTGGGCTGGGCGTCTGGGACTCACGACCCAACAGACGTGATGCTCTTCCCAGATGCGCAGGCTTGCGGACCTGCTTCTTCCATGGCCAGCAGAGAGAGCTGTTTCCCAGAAGCTTTCCAGGCCATGTTTATGGACCTCTGTTGGAACAAGCTGAAAAGGCCGCCAACATTTCCAGGCCCAATGCCACCCCTCCTGCTTGTGCCAGAACTAAAAAAGTATTTTTTTCATTTCATAAAAAGTGTGGTAATGGCTTCCATGGTCTCTCCTCCCTGGGGACGCCAGAGACCCCCTCTTTGAACTGGGAGCCTTGGTTCCTCTATCAGCTCAAGAATTCCGCTGGGAGACAGCACCGGCTTTGGGGACAAGTGGGCGGGGTCTTGAGCCCAGCATCACCCCCCAGGGAGAACATCTCAGGGCCACTTCCTCTGGGAAACAGCCCAGCACAGTTCCTGGGACACCAGAGCCTTCTCCTGGCTCCTCCCTCCGAGCAGAGAACGTCCCGGGGCTCCCTGGGGAACACCGTGGTCCACTGGTTCAGGGAAGACAGAAAAGGAACTGACCGTGCAGCCCGTGCACCCTACCGGGGGCCCCTCCCCACCTGAGAAGCACAGGTGACATGAGCAAGGCAGCTCCAAGGGCTTCGTGGAAACAGAGCCTGGTGGCTTCCACGTAACCCTGGTCGTGACAGGGATCGCCCCCGCGCTGGGAGCCCCCAGGAGCGGCGGGCACAAGGCCTGGGCTCACTCAGGCTCTTCCAGTGTCTTCCTGTTCCGCGGAGCCTGGGCGGCTGAAAACTACATTTCCCAGACTCCTCTGCGGGGAGGGCTCGGGATGAAAATTATGTTCCACACTCAGAGCGGAGCTGGAACGGGAGAGAAAGAAACCCTCTTCTTGCAGGGTCTGGGACCACGTCACGGGGTCCATTGACATTTGCAGACTTCTTGAAGTCTGGGTGACCTCCCACTCTGGTGGTGTGACCATGAGTGGGGGGGGGGGTCTGGTGACCCCACCACTCCTTCTCTGCCAGTGGCTGTGTAAGCCCCCGATTCCTGCACTCAGTCTCCTTCCCCTACAGTAGCCTGCTGCTCCCTTTCTGCTTGTGCACTGAACCTGCCTGAGACCGCGTAGATGTAACCAGGTATTACACCCCCAGACCCGTAAAGGAATGGATGCCGGAGAGGTCAGTTTTAAGGCAGAAAGGGGGCAGCTGAGAAAGGATTTGGAAACGTAGAGTTGAGTTCCAGTTGCCCTATGCCAGAAGGGCAGCATGAAGGCCCTGAAAAGCAGTGGCACAAAGGAGAAGCTCAAATATAGACGTGTACGCTGTACACCTGAAACTAACACAACATGGTAAAACAACTAGACTTCAATAAAGATATATATATATAGAAGTGCAGGATGGACGGACGGATGGACGGACGGGTGGATGGACAGATGGACGGACGGATGGATGGATGGAAAAATGGATGGATGGACGGGTGGATGGACAGATGGACGGATGGACGGATGGGGTGGATCGATGGATGGATGGGTGGTGGATGGGTGGACGGGTGGATGGACAGATGGATAGACGGATGGATGGATGAAAGGAAAGACGGACGGATGGATGGACAGACGGATGGATAGACGGATGGACGGACAGATGGACGGATGGACAGATGGATGGATGGAAAGATGGATGGACAGATGGACAGACAGATGGAAAGACGGACATATGGAAGGTGGATGGACGGATGGACGGATGAACAAGCAATACACATGTGAATGGTGCAAATCAGGGGGTAGATGTCCCAGAGACAAACTTTACAATTGGCCTGCTAAGTAGTCAAACATTTCAACTGCCAATGGCAACGTCTCCACCAACCACCCAAAGATGACCTCTCTGCCTCCCCCAAAAGGCACTTCCACAATCATCCCTACAAGTCAGCTGCCCTGTGCTCCTCCGGACACAGAATAACGGAATAAGGGAGCTCCATGTCACCCAGCGTCCTGCCGGCCCTCATTTCACAGCTGCAGGACACGAGATGCCAAAGCAGCCATGCAGAATGACTGCAGCACGCTGCATGCCCGGGACACTCATGACCTGGACCACCAGTGGGTCACTGCGGCCCGGCATGTGGAACCAGAGATGGCAGGACTAAAACCACACTGGTGAGCCTGGAGGACACGGCACACACCCCCGCCGAGAAGAATCAAGCTCCAGTAGCCAGCTGGCTGGTGACACAGCCGGGGACAGCATCACTGCGTCTGCCCAATGCTCCGCTCCCCTGCCCAGAACTAGCAGAGCTGCCGGGGGGTTGGCGAGGGCATCCAGCACCTAGGAGAGCAGGTGGAATCAGGTGACTGCTTTTAGCAGGAATTTAAATTGGTTTCTGGCAGTCAGCTGGCTTCTGGACACCCCTCCACTGTGCTCAGAGCAAGGAAGGGGCCACTGAGGCCAGGGCGCCAGCCTGCCCAGGCTTGAGGGTCCATCTCAGGCTCAGCAGCTCCTCTTTTGCGAGGAGAGCCCCTCATGGAAGAATGTTTCTCTGCCAACAATGCCAAGTCACAGCCCGCTTTCAGGAACGGGCGGAGGAGGGAAAGTAGGGAGAGGACTTGGGGTCACCACCCTGAGCTACAAAGGACGCGTCCTCAGAGTGGTATCAGAATGTTCCAGCCGGGTGCTGCGGACCAATGCCACCAGTCTTCTGCCAGCCCCAGGGCACAAGAACACCCGGGGTTGGGGGCTCCTCACCAAGTGCTGACATCGGCACCTCATCCCCCCCAGCCCTCCTCAGCCCTCAGAGCTTGATGTGGGAGGTGGGGTTCAGAACAAAAGTGACTCAGCCAGAAAGACCCACCTGAGCCCAGAGGCCCAGGGAGAGGGAGCCATTTCCATGGTTTAATGGTTCACCAAATTTAACGTCCCCAGGTCTCAGTGGGGACGCCAGTGCGGATGGAGCTTAGTCACCAGCCACGCAGAAGCTGCTGCACTCACCGGGCACTCAGCCACGTTTGTTGAAAGACTAAGTGAGCAAACCCACAGCTCTTACGTATGACAGGCAGAGAGGGGGGACGTGGCAACTTGAACACTGCCGCTACCTCACCTTGGCGCGCTGTCACCGTATCACGTTGGACTTAACTCTCGGAGTGACACTGAGCTGCAAGCAGGGGACACGCTACCGTTCCACGTGCCGGGAAGGAGCTGGGCCGAGGTCCTGAGAGTCAGACCTCCTGAACGAGGCTTGCCAGGGTCTGCACTGGCTCGAACTCCACTCCTGTTTCTGCTTCTCCCCCAATAAGCTACGAATATTCTTCAGCACGTGCCGTGGGTAAAGACCGCCTTTGAAGCCCAGGCCAGACAGTGTGTTCGGTCGCCGTCCCCCTCCACCCTAGAGGCTCAGGCAGGAGTCTGTGACGTATCAGAACTGCCTGCGGTGCGCCTTGAGGTTCCACCAGGTAACCCGTGACTGAGTCCCATGCGGAGGCAACCTCGTCCTCAGTCCCCCGCGTCCCGCTCACCGTCTGCACAGCCCCCATCCCATACCTGCCTTCGCTGGTCTGGGAAGGCCACGGCCCTGGTGACGCATGCACAGGACACTCCAGACCCCGGGGCCCAGGCAGCGCTGCTGGGTAAAGTGAAGCCAGCTTGAGTCCCCGGCACCCCAGGGGGCGTGATGCTGATCCGGCCTCCCCGGCCCTGGAGCTCCCAAGCACACAGCCCGACACCTGCCATGCCGAGCCCTCGACCCCGAGCCTGAGGCCCGGTCCTGCCAGCGTCTGGGGGCCGCTGGAGAAGAGCAAGCCGGACGTGCATGACGGGGGTGCCGGCAGAGGGGTGGGGGTGAAGAGGCTTTTGCTCACTCCAAGGTCAACGCCATTCCGTCTTCAAAATTCTCTGAATTGTCTAATTTCAGAGCTAGAAGGGGTCATAAATAACACCCAGGCTGATGACCTTTCTTCTGCAAGAGGAGCTGTGTGGAGAAGGGGTGTGGCCATCTCGAGTTCACACAGCAGGCGGGTACAGAGCCGCCCGCAGCTTCTGATCCACCCCAGTCCTGAACTCCCTTCCACGCGGCACCAGCAGATGAAAGACGGAGCTGGTGACGGGCCCCGAAACCGCAGCCCCACTGCCCTCACTGCCCTCGCCGCCCTGGTGTGTCTGTCGTTCCCTAAGTATAAATACACCTAATTCCCTGCGTGAGGTGGGTCTGCCTTCCTGGGCTGCGAGCCTCAGGAGGGCGGGGGCCCGGCCTGGCGTGTCCCTGCTGAAGCCCTGTCACCCGGCCGGCTCTCACGGTAACTGCCACCGAAGGGAGCATCTGTTCTGCATTTTCGGGGCGCCCAGCAGGCTCACCCGCGAAACACACCTGCCCTTCCTGCTGTCCCTGCTAGATCCCATCTTATGCTTCCCGGAAGCAAAAAAGAGTCATGGCTCTTACAGGACTGAGGGACGGCCAGTGAGTGGGGTGGGGAGAGCTGAGGGCCCCCTCACCCCGGGCCAGGGCCCCTCCCTACCAGCCCTCCCCACGGGGCCCCGGCACAAAGCACGTGGCCCTGTCGGGAAGGTCAGCCCAGCAGGTTGGAAAACAAACAGGCTGCCTTGGAGGCTCTGAACGAAATTCTTCTTCAATGACCCCACTGAGGGAACAAAGCGAAGGGGAGGGCCGGGGGCAGGTGAGGCAGGACACTGGGTGGCCATCCCCTGCCGGACCTTCCCCGGCTGCCACTCACCCAGGGATGTCACAGGGGCAGAGACCTGAGCCCAGCGCAGGGGAACTTGGGCCGTGGCCACAGGTTGACAGGCTCCTGCGCTGACAAAGACCACCGCCCTTAGCTCTCCTCGGTGGGTCCCCTAGAACCTCCCTCTCCTCTACCCTGCCTCGAGGGCACCCAGCCCTCTGACCCCAGCCCTTCCCAGGGGCCCACACTCCTCACCCACGCCACACGTTACACGATGTCCATGAGCAGCATCCCCGGGGGGTGCAGTGCCCAGCGCACCCGCCCTGCTCAGGCTGGGGAGCCGCCTGAAGGCCTGAGGCTCGGCAGAGCAGAGAGTGGTGGATTGGAGGACGGAAGGGCTAGGCTCGAGCCCAGCTCTGCCCGCCCTGTGCCAGGGTGCCCAGCGGGAATGGACGTGAGGGGCCTGCCCACCGGGCAGGGGAGCCCCTCCATCTCCTGCTTAAACCCCGCCTGCCTCACACCATCTCTGACCTCCTGTCCATCTCTGTCGCTTCCTGGGGACGAGGAACGGCCGCCAATGAGCCCAGCTCGGGCCCACGGGGGCCGGTGACAGTGAGCTTGTCCCTTGCCTCTGGTCCATTTTCCCGTTTCTGAAGAAGGGCTGAGGACCCACCAGCAGGGCTTCTGGGAGGATTTTTACCGAAGGAGACAGCGCCATTGTGTGTCATCCCCGCACACCCGCCTGACTTGGCCTCCCCCGCACCCCCAGGGGTGACACAGAACACCCGGGTTAGGGTGCAGTGGACGTGATGCTGACCCAACCCCCTTGTGGGCCCCGTGGCCCTGGTGACAGGGAGGGGTCACTTGGCAAGGAGGCAGCACCAGGACAATGGCTGCAGGGGTCTGGGGCAGGGCTGACGGGCAGTGGCAGCCAGCCTGGGGGAGGGGCAGCTGGGCCCTGAGCTCTCCGCTCCCTTAGTCATCAAGACAGCTCACCAAGTAGGCACCTGCCTCTGCAGATAAGGAATCTCAGGCTGGGAGACGCCAGGTGAGTCATCCCAGGTCCTACTGGGATGCAAACAGCTGTCTGGCGGCAAAGTCTCCCGTCTCCCCCGACACTTCGGGGAGGAGAGAGGGCAGGGTGCTCCCGTGACACCTCCAGAGAAACCACTGCCGAGCTCACTCTCCTTCCAGGGAGGGAACAGCAGACAGCACGGCAGCAGTGACGGGGTGGAGCAAGGTCGCTCCAAGGCAGCGAGAACCTGCTCTTTCTAGAGGTTCAGGACCCTGGGAAAGCCTGGGATGGAAAGAAGATCCTCAACCTCCCCCGTCAAGGGATGGCGGAGAAGCTCAAAACCCCGGGCTAAGAGAAGAATGACAGGTCAGAGGATGCCTCTCTTGTTTTACTTTCTACCTCATCAAAATACTGGTCGGAACATCAACTGAGAAAGCATCTCAGAGACACAGTCCTCTCCTTTGTCTCTTCAAAGTACCACATGGGATGCTCAGTAAACCCTCACTGAAGGATGGACACATGGGCACAGGGATGAAGTGAATGGAAGGATAGATGGATGGATGGAAGGATGGATGGAAGGATGGATGATGGATGGATGGAA
>NW_021703782.1:110408345-110477636 GCF_005190385.1 Monodon monoceros
GATGGATGGAAGGATGGATGATGGATGGATGGAAGGATGGATGATGGATGGATGGAAATATGGATGGAAGGATGGATGAGGGATGGATGGATGGATGGATGGAAGGATGGATGATGGATGGATGGATGATGGATGGATGGATGGATGGATGGAAGGATGGATGAGGGATGGATGGAAACATGGATGGAAGGATGGATGAGGGATGGATGGAAGGATGGATGAAGGATGGATGGATGGATGGATGGAAGGATGGATGAGGGATGGATGGATGGATGGACGGACAGATGGAAGGACAGAAGGAGAGATGATTAATGGAAAGATGACAAAAAGGAAGGACGGATGAAGCATGACTTCACAGATGACTGAGCAGACGGATGGATGCATGGATAAATGGATGGGTGAGTGAGTGAATGAAGGAAGGAATGCCGTCATCTTGAAGATTCAGTTGATAAACTTTCACTTCTCAAAGATTTTAGATACCAGCCATTCACCTGGCCACCTCCCTGCCCTAGTGGCCTCACTCTCCCTCTGGGCCGGAGGTGAAGTCCGGTGTGATGCGGGTGTCTTATTCCGTGGCAACCTCCTCCCCGAGCAGAGGCCAAGGCTGCACCCTGGCTAAGCACCCTTGAGAAGGGCCTGCCTGGGGGTAACGTGTGGTATGTGCTCAGGGCTCTAGGTCCTCCAGGGAGTGAGGCAGTGCAGAACGGACCACAGAGAGGACGTGCCGCCCAGCCCTCATCACCAGCAGGGGCCTCAGACCTGGCAATTGGAGCACGGTGTTGATCACCCAGCTCCTGGCCCTCTCCCAGCCCCACGGCTCTCCTCTCCCGGCCAGAAAGTCAAGAGCTCTGAGAAGCTTTCGACAGGTGGTTGGGAGACTTTATGGTGAAATGTCAGCTGGCGAGGGCATCGCCCTGCTCATAAACACAGTGTTACCAGGGGGCGGCCACGCTGGGGAGGCAACTCCCCTATCCCCGCGTTCAGAGATGGGACGCATCTGAAACTTGCTTCCCCCGGGGTGTGATGGCCGTCTTCCACTTCTCGTTGAGGCTGACCCGAGTGTCTGGACACCTGGCACCTCCACACCATCCCACACTAAGCCCAGATGCTGGCGGTGCCTCTGCAGGTTTCAAAGGGATGCAGGTGCCACCACCCAGCCTGAGGGCACCTACAGTCCAGCCTGGCCAACCCTCAGCATACACGCGGTTACTTAGAAGTAAGTCATGTCGCCCACGAGGACTCACTAGAGCGCCAGGTGACCTGCAGAGCCCTTGGGAAGGAGTCCTGCAGCAGGAGGAGAGAGGAAGACAGGGCTGCCGGGAGCTGGCAGGGGCCTCTCGGCTAGTCTGGGGCCACGCGAGGAATGTTCCAGGCTCAGATGCTCCCTCACCCAGCAGGGCAGCATGGGGACACCCAGGCAGGATGGAGCTGGGCCACACAGAGCAGGCTCGTTCCCACCGTCCTGACGGCTGCGGGTGCCGCAACCAGACTTAGACCCCACTGCGAACTGGGAGGAAACGTCACAGCCGAGGGGCAGGAGCCCTGAGAAGTACGGGCATGTCCAGCTTCTCCCTGCGTCTACTCCGCACCTCTTCCTCTCATCGGTCATCCCTGCTTTTCACCTGCCTTTATAAAAACGTGTGAGCATATACGTTCCTCTCCCCTGTCAACCCTCAAAGGTTATGAACAGAACAGACACGGCCACAGACATCAATCCTGCATCTGACTGCCAACGATGGTGCAAGGCAGAGAGGGCCGGCGCTGCCAGCAGGGGCTGGTCCAGGAGCGGAGCCGGCGCTGCCAGCAGGGGCTGGTCCAGGAGCGGAGCCAGCGCTGCCAGCAGGGGCTGGTCCAGGAGCGGAGCCCACAGGCGTGATACAGAACCAAATGATCAATCTCAGCTTCCTCAGAGGTAATTTATCTCCTTGTTCTGGAGGAAAGGGGTGCAGATGGCACCCAGCGCCAGATTCCACACGCTGGGGTTGGCCGGGTTTGCTCGGGCAGGCTCTGCACGGCCCCACCTGCTTCCAAGAGGCCCAGAGGGAGGGCTGGCTACCATCGGGCCAGCTGGGGTCACGCTGGCAGAGGCCCCTTTGCATGCAGGGCCTCACCCAGGCGGGGCACCCGGGGAGCCGTGCTGAGGAGGGACGCGGGTACGGGCCAGTTACAGAACCGCACCAGCTGCGGACCAGGCCGCCCCACCCCAGACAGCATCTTGAAAGGGACCAGCAGGACCTGCCCCTGAGGCTGGCCTGAGCTGCCACGCGGGCTTCATTCACTCAGCGATGCTCTATGAGCATCTGTGCTTTGGCATGTGGGGAAGGTCCAGGCCGTTTCTGGACTCACCCTCCCATCACTGCAGAGGCCAGGCCGGGCCCTGGCTGTGCTGACCTGTGCATTTGCTGCCAGTGGGTCCCCAGGAAGAGACTGGGCTTCCTGCACATGTTAGTGGAGTCCTCAGGACCCGGGACTAGAGACAGTGACACCCACGATGGAACAAGTGCTAGCACACCCCAACCAACAGCAGCTCCATCACCCCGCCCCCCCGGGCCTCCTGCCTCTCTTGGGAAGCCGTGAAAGGCCGCTGGAATTAACAGCACCGAAAACGCTGGATCTCCAGACTCCTTCCCTCCCTCGAGAGTTACAATGACAAGTCAAAGTGGTGGCCACAGGAGACCCCTTTGCTTCATGAAGACCCAGGAGAACAAGAGGCCACCGTACACCGGGGCGGGCCTGTGCCTCCTCCGTGTCACCCCAGCTCCCCACCACAGTCTGCCCCGGACGGCGGCTGGTGTTCCTGCAGCCCTGCCACTTCCCCACCTGTGAGCTCCCTGAGAGAAGCGACAGTGGTACCCTTCATCACAGCGGAGGAGAGAACTTAGCCTGGGGCAGACACTCAGCATACTGAATGAAGGAACGCCCAACCAACCGGCCATTATGAAACCAACCAACGTCCAAAGGTGCCTTCTGGGGACCCGAGATAAACGCCAGTGGGAGAGAAACCTTTTGGGCGGGGTGGCAATTATGCAGCATTCCAATTAGGCTGTACACATAGATGGACCTGGTATCCCCCCCCTTTGAGGGGAAATCCTGCACAAAGGCCTGTATACACGCAAGGACATCCAAGGCGGTGTCGTCTGTAATAGAACTGGAAGCAAGGTAAATGCCCATCAGTCAGGAGGCTCACCTGTGAAATACTCTGCAGAGGCTGCAGAAGGGGGTTGATCTAGACGGCCCGACACAGAAAGACAGCCGAGACATGTCATTACGGGAAAAGAGCGAGTCACCGAACATTCCCAGAGCACCATATCCCTCGGATGTTAAAATAAGAGACGTCTGTGTAATCTGAAAACACACCAGGTAAATGCACACACGAAAATGCCCAGAACAGTACCAGCCAAACAGTGAAGGGGGTACACCTGGGAAGGGGCTGAGAACTGGTAGAATGGCGAATGGGAGGGTCTGCTCCTCTCTGTGTGCCTCTCCTCCCGAAAAATGTTTTAAGTCTACATCCACCTAAAATGTGCACCATTTTATTAACAACAACGAAAACAAAATGCTAAAACATATGTTTTAAGTGTGGCAGTTTAAAAATGGCCACAAAGTCTTTAGCACAAGTGCCCATGAAGAGGTGGTATCTGTGCCGCCTCCCTTTAACGAAGGTGGGCTCCGTGACTATGTGACCCATAGGATGTGGTGGAAGTGATGCATGCTTGCTAGCTTATGGATCTAGGCTTTAAGAAACTGACACTCTCTACTTCCTGTGTCTGGAATACTCTTCTTTAGAACCAGACACCATGCTGTGAGGAAGCCCAAGCAGCCCCTGGGAGGCTCCCATAGGAAGAGAAACCCAGGCCCCCAGCCAACAGCCCCAGCCAACCTCCCAGCCAACAACCAGGGCTGACTCGCCAGCCGTGTGGGAAAATCATCTTAGAAATGGACCATCCGGCCCCAGCCAAGCCCCTCTACCTGACGTCATGGGAGCAGACAAACCATCTCTGCCAGGTTCTGCCCCAGGTGCAGACTCACAAGCAAACTAAGATTGCTAAAGTAAAAGATTGCTTTCGACTTTAGACACTACATTTTGGGGTGGTAGTTATGCAGGAATAGGTAACCACAACAATGGCAAGCAATAAAGAAGAGGAGATACTTGTAACAGAAAAACAATTTATATATGTATGAAACTCCTGTGACTAATAAAACGAGGGGGCAAACAAATAAATAATATTCAATGTCACTAGAAGTTAAATAAATCTAAATCAATCAAGACTCCTTTGTCTCCCATCCAACTAGCCAGGGGATGGGGAGAGGAACATGGGAGACTTTTCAAGGTAAGGGAAATGTTCTGTATCCTGACTACGGTGGTGGCTACCAGACTATACATTTGTCAAAACTTACGTCCTTCTTTTCACCCGCTGGCCACTGGCAACCACCAATTTTTTTCTGTTTCTATAGTTTTGCCTTCCTCCAGTGTCATATAAATAGTATCATGGCCTATACAGTCTTCTGTGCCTGCTTCTTTGACTTGACATAATTCATTTGTATCCGCATTGTTTCACGCATTCATTTTTCTTACAGCCCGGTAGTATTCCATTGTATGGATGTGTCACAATTTGTTTATCCATCTACCAGTGGACGGACACATGGGTTATCCCCAGTTTGGGGTGATAAATGGCATATGAACATTCACATACATGTCTTTGTATGGACATATGTTTTCACTTCTCTTGGGTAAATACCTAGGAGTGGAATTGCTGGGTCCCTCTGGCAGGTGTACAACTAACTTTATAAAAACCTGCTAGAGGGCTTCCCTGGTGGCGCAGTGGTCGAGAGTCTGCCTGCTGATGCAGGGGACACGGGTTCGTGCCCAGGGCCGGGTAGATCCCACATGCCGCAGAGCGGCTGGGCCCGTGAGCCACGGCCACTGAGCCTGCACGTCTGGAGCCTGTGCTCCGCAACGGGAGAGGCCACAGCAGTGAGAGGCCCGCATACCACAAAAAAAAAAAAAAAAAAAACCTGCTAGACTGTTTCCCAAAGGGGCTGTACCAGTTTGCATTCCCACCAATAATGTATGAAAGTTTCTAAAATCACATAGCATGAGTCCCCCAGTATTCGTCTTTTTCAAAACTGTTTTGGTTATTTTAGGTCCTTTGCATTTCCATATAAATTTCAGAATCATCTTGTCAATATCCATTTAAAAAATGCTTGCTGGGATTTTAATTGGCATTACACTGACTGTGGATCAATTTCAGGGGAAAATGATACCTTGACAATATTAAGTGTTTTTGTCCATAAGAGTGGTATATCTACCCAATTCTTCAGATCTTGTTTAGTATCTCTAAGTGATGTTTTATAATTTTCAGGTATTTTATCATATATATCTCTAAGTATTTCATATTTTTGATGCCACTGTTTAAGTTTCTATTTCTAACTGTTCATTTCTACTATCTAGACATAGGACTGCTTTTGGTATACTGATTTTGATTCCTGTGACCATGCTAAACTTACTCATTAACTGTAGAGGCTTTTGAGTAAATTCCTTAGAATTTTTAACACAGACAATCATGTGGTCTTCAAATAAAGACAGTTTTAGTTCTTCCTTTACAATCTACATGCCTTTTATTTCCTTTTCTTGCCTTATTGCACTGGCTAGGATTGCCATATCATATTGAATAGGTGTGCTGAGAGCACACATCCTTGCTTTTTTCCTGATCTTAGTGGGGAAAGCATTCAGTATGTGGATTTTACGTGAATATCCTTTATCAGATTGAAGAAGTGCCCTTTTACTCCCCATCTACACAGACTTACTCATCATATTTTTCATTTAAAACTATTACAAAGGAGTGTGTAGTCCCAGTTTTGTAAAAGCGGGTGTAGAAAAAATACTGGAAAATAAATACATCAAAATGTTCAGTCAGTAATTTATCGGCTGCACTTAACAGAAACCACCACAGCATCAGCATCATTAGCACCACGGTTTAAACAAGTAAGGGGTGATGAGGGTGGATTTTTATCTTAACAATTCCATGACGGACGTGTATTTGTATAACCAACTAATGGCATCATAAATGCCAATCGATGTCCAGCAGGAAATGGCATTATATGATTAAATAACTGTCCTCTCTCCAGGTCTACCTAAAAATGCAAGATAGTCACAGATCTCTTCTTCTTTGCCTCGATAATGGACAACGTTTAACTGGTCTTTATAAGACAGAACCGCATTTGCACTTCTCTGGACTGTCTATGCTTCCCAGAGTCGGACATTTGAAGTGGGCCACCCCACACCAGGAGTCCTCACACGGCCCCCTTCGTCAGGCCTGGCCAGCTCGCCCCTGCCCTTTTGCGCTAACGTGTGGACAAGAGGCAGGCGCGTCTGTTGGGCTCCTTCATTTTCCTTCACTGGCATCAGCTGGGCTTTGCCTTGAAATTCTCATTGGAAAAGCCAGCTTTGGAAATAGAAGATGGTTTAACACCTATTAAATGTCACAGCAATATTTCCTGCTCCGGATTGAAGCCACTGTCTGGACCATCAACGCCTTCACACACTCGTCCAAATGTGCGGTTCCTCACACAGCCCCAGATGGAGCTGCTTTCAGAGCACACGCTGCAGAACCATCCTGGTGTCTAGGTGGTTCTATGTATTCAGCACTGAAATGACTTTATTCAATTATGTGATTCAAGGAAAAGAATATTGCACTGGGTCACTCTGACCTTTAGAGAAATATGTCACAGTGCTTCCCCCGGGACCAGAAGGCATCTTTCAATCACTAGAGCTACGAAAGC
This sequence comes from Monodon monoceros, assembly GCF_005190385.1. NCBI lineage: Eukaryota > Metazoa > Chordata > Mammalia > Artiodactyla > Monodontidae > Monodon > Monodon monoceros. Next base: position 110,415,129 of record NW_021703782.1, read on the forward strand.
CTTCAAAACACTCTGACTAGGCCTCAAAACCAGCCACGTGGACACAAAATGAACTGTGCATGGACTCCATCAACTCCCCTGGGAGGCACCACATACAGGAAGCAGGACCGAGCCCTGACTTCCACAGTCACTACCCACGAGTCCGTACCACCAGTCCCGGCTGAATTTCCTGGGCCCCACACTCAGTGGGGTGATGAAGCCAGATTTCAGGGTCCCCTCCCTCCTCTCCACCGGGTGGACAGCTGCAGGCTCTCCAGGAGTCACGGTCACCATCTCAGAAAGCTCCATCCACCTTCCGGAAGTGGGTGGAGGGCAAGAGTGCAGAGCTACACGGAGCCCGTTTCCACTCCTGGAAGATCCACAGACAAGAACACATCCTCTGCCCCAGACCAGGTGAGGAGACTGCTGCCCTTTCCTCCACACCTGCCCCACGCCAGCCCAGGCCAGCCCAATCTTGCACCCATCTCTGTAGCACCCCCAGATGTGAGCCCCACCCTAGCCCACTCTTCCCTCATCCTCCAGTGTAGACGCCAAGCACACTCATTCAATGTGACCTCCTTGGTGGGGAGAAAATCCTACCAAGCTGGACCCCGATATCACTGTTCACTCAACCAGCCACAGCAGGCACTCAGCAAATGCACAGATGGCCCAAGAGAGGGAGAGAAGGGGAGGGGAGACAATTAGCATCTATTGACCGTCTAGTAGGTTCTAGAAGATGCCCTTAGGTTTTCTGACTACATGAGAGGAGGTGCCTAAAGCTAGGCACGCACATGAATTATAACTGTTATTAATCATCCAACTTCTACCAACGACCCCGTAGAGTAGGAAGTGCCACTCCATTCTCCAGGCGAGGAAACCGTAGTGCCCGGAAGGCCCAAGCGACCTGGATGAGCCACAGGCCCAGCAACGGTCACGCCAGGTCCCAGGCATTAAACGACAGCTTCCTGCTGCTTCCCAGGAGGAGAAACGGGGGACTGACTGGCTTACAGGGGGGTGGGTAACCCCAGTTCTATCACATGGGGGCCACCTGGGTTCAGCACCTGAGGATTAACCGTCCTCAGGGCACAGTAGCTGGGGCACTAACTGCCCACCCTTGGCTGGAATGTAATTCTGCAATAAAAGGGCTTTACAACATTCTTGTGCTCAGATGCAGTGAGTCAATGTCTAGGAATCCACCCTAAGGAAATAATCAGAGAGGATTCACCAGAAGATGTTCATCCAAGTGTTATTTATAACACAAACAACAAACGACCCAAATCCAACATGAGAGGTACAGTTAAGTGAACTCCAAGGCAAGCCTCTGATGGAATGTCGGAAGCCATGAAGATACTTACAAAGAGTCTGTAATGAATGACACGGGAAGCGTCCACGAGGAAGGCACACACAACACTGTTTCTATACGTGAGCTCAGCCATGAAAAGGGGAAAATGTGAGGAAAGTCTGTGTCCCCCCCACCAAAATCCAGAGAGTGAAATCCTGACCCCCAAAGACGACGGCTCCAGAGAACTCCCTTGCCCCTTCCACCATGGGAGGACACAGCGAGGAGGCACCAGCTATGAACCAGGAAGAGGGTCCTCCCCCCGACCATGCTGGCATCTTGATCTTGGACTTCCCACCCTCCAGAACTATGAGAAATAAATTTCTGTTGTTTATAAGCCACCCAGGTTGTGGTATTTTATTATAGCAGCCCAAACAGACTAAGACAGAAAGGAAAGAAAAAGGCATTTTTATAGTTTCCTGTTTCCCAAATTTGCTAATAAGTGTGCTTTATTTTTACAGTCAAGAAAAGTTAACAGAGGTATTTTGGAGAATTAGTAGAATCTCTGAATGGACAACCAAATATCCTGAAACGTGAACACTCCACCTCCAGGTTTCCAAGACGGAGTTTATCTTACGTTACTGCCAACTGGAATGGAAGGCTTCCCGTGCTGCTCTCCACCTGTCCACGCCCCGCCTCTGCTGAGAGCTCCAGGTCACCTCCCACATCCCCAGCTGCTCCAGAGTCACAGGCTTCCCTTCTCTCCTGAACTCCTGAAAAGCTGCCAGCGCCTCACTGCTACCCTGACCGCACTACCCTCTGCTGCTGCAACTGTACTTATCCCGTCTCTGAGTTCCGGCCAGCAGACACGAGGAGGATCTTGTGGTGCCTGGTACTACGCTCGGCACTGCAGAAGCTGAAGGGAGTCAGCCATTCCTGGCCCTCAAGGAGCCCTAGGTGGAGGGTGGGAGTCTGGGGTGGGCATATACACCCTGATGCAAAAAGGAAAAGTGGTTTGGTGGAGGGGGCAACCCAGAAGTGTGATGGAAGAATGGACGGATCAGTGGGTGGGCAGATTTGATCTGGATCAGTGGGTGGGTTTAAGGTCTGGGTCATGGGTGGGTGGGTGAATGGATGGATGGATCAGTGAATGGATGCTTGGTTGGATGGATGGATGGATGGATGGATGGATGGATGGATGGATGGATGGATCAGTGAATGGATGCTTGGTTGGTTGGATGGATGGATGGATGGGTGGGGGGATGGATGGATGGATGCTTGGTTGGATGGATGGATGGATGGATGCATGGGTGGTTGGATGGATGGGTGGGTGGATGGATGGACGGATGGATAAATGAGTGGTGGATGGATGGATGGATGGGTGGGTGGATGGTGGGTGGATGGATGGATGGATGGATGGGTGGATGGGGCGGATGGTGGATGGATGGATGGGTGGATGGATGAGTATATGGTGGATGAATGGATGGATGGATGAATGGATGGGTGGATGCTGGATGGATGGATGGATGGATGGATGGGTGGGGGGATGGATGGATGGATGCTTGGTTGGATGGATGGATGGTTGGATGGATGGGTGAGTGGATGGATGGACGAAGACAGCAATACACCTTCCCCAGTTTAAACTGAATTTAGGGACCCAAAGCCTCATCTCTTATAAAGCCCCACCCTCCGCCACCATCCTACTCACGCTACGCTCTAGCCCAGCGGAAGCCCGCGTTCAAAGACCAGGACCACAGAGCGTCAAGGCCCTTGCACGTTTCGTTCCCAGCACTTGGAATCCTGTTCCCCTGCCCTCTACGCCTGGTGAATCCTTTCACCTTGAAGGCCTCGGCTCAGGCATTACTGCCTCCGGGAAGGACTTCCCCGAGCCCCCCTGCTGGATCAGTGGTCGTCCTCAGTGCCCGCTCTCATGGAATGAGACTGAACCATGTAAGATGACCGTTTGACTATTTCAGCCCCTAAAATGGCAACTCCACGTGATTCAACCAAATACACCCATCACCATGCTAAGGCTGTCCATCCCACCAGAACGTGAGAGTCGAGGGCAGGGGACCTGTCCGTCCTTTAGTTACCAGCACTGGTGTCATGATCAACCCAACGCACCTGGCACACCCATGGCCCCATCAGATGAACGGGTGAACCAAGGGCTCTCAGCCCCTCCCCCACCCCCACAGCTCTGTGTTCCAACAGGACAGAGCAGCACCCTGGTGGGAATAATAGTGACTGAAACTGGGGGAGAGCTCAGGGAAAGACGACATGGAGGGCCCTGGGAAACAAGTGGGGACTTCAGTCTCCATCGTCCCGTGACCCCACAAAGCCCCCTCCCCTGACGGTCAACACCTGAGATCCTCCACGTGCGGGACCCCCAAGGCCTGTCATCTGGGCTGGCTTTGCAGGAGGCAGGGCACCTCTCAGCTGGCAAGGGAGGCTGGAAGGACCCTGTGCCTCACAACCGTGGAAAGGGACAAGCCTCATGACAGCTGGTGAGGGAGTGCAGGGCCATGATGCAGGGTCATGAGTGACCCCAGAGCCAGGGTGGTGCTCACAGGGTCAGAGGTCACAGGGCCACACCCACCACCTGCTACCACATGCTGAGCTGAGCCCCAGCCTCCTGGCACAGAACCTGTCCCACGAAAAGCTGTCGTGTCCACGACCCTCTCAGCCTTTCCCACTGACACCCCGAGGGCCCCGGCTGCAAACGTTTCTGTGGCCCCTGGTCCTGGGAGTGCCTGGTACCTGAGAGGCTGTTACCTGAGCAGAAGGTACAGTGCGTGAGTGTTCAGTCCACAGGTGGGCGCCAGGTACCGGGCAGGGTGCCACCCTCAGAGTGTGCAGTGCTGGGGAAATCATGCAGGCTGGGCTGAACCTGAGACGTACTCCCTGCCCTGCGGTTCTGGGCAACAGCCTTCATGTCCCTTTTTATGAAGTAAACACATTATCAGAACCTACTTCTGAGGGTTAAAACAGACGAAGTCTGCAGGCCTCTGCCCCGTCTGCTATGTGACACCAGGTGATGTGTGTACCAGCCTCAGTCTCCCACCTGTAGAAGGGGTGGATGGGGGGTGACGAGGACAAATTCAGTTCTGCAAATTGACAGGTGCACATTCCTATTTTCAAAGGATCACTGCATGACGCGTGCTCAATCAATCCAGTCCGTCCCTTCCTGAATTGGTCTATTGGTCTTATTTCTTTTCTTTACTTGTTTTTTGACCATAAACTTTTTTAACTGACCAAGTCATTCCAGCCAAGCGCATCTGCCGGTCAGCAGGAAAGGCACGCAGCTCCCAAGGCAGCCAGCCCACACTCCCGTCTCATGTCTCTGTTACCTACACACCTGCCCACCTTCCAACCAGCCCACCCGTTTTAACAACACATTCACCCAATTCAAAAGACGCTGAGACTTTGTGACCGCCTGGAGGGGTGGGATAGGGAGGGTGGGAGGGAGGGAGACGCAAGAGGGAAGAGATATGGGAACATATGTATAACTGATTCACTTTGTTATAAAGCAGAAACTAACACACCACTGTAAAGCAATTATACCCCAATAAAGATGTTAAAAAAAAAAGACGCCGAGAGAACTGCACCCCCATGCACCCAGATGTCCCCTCTAGAGAAAACCATGGGTCCCAATTTTTGTGTGTCCTTCCTTGACATCTACGAATATGCAAGCCTAGATTTCTGTGGGGTTTTTTACTAGAGATGGATTCATACCAAAAGGAGCATTCTTTACCTTGCTTTTCTTTACTTACATACCTTGGAGACCGATCCATTTCAGGAAATGTAAAAGCATGTAGACCCCACTCCTGCAGCTGCTCCACTGACTCCCCCACAATTGCTCAGTGACTTATCTAAACTGGTTGTTTCGACCCTCCGCTCTTGCGGATGGTGCTACATGCCTGTTGTCATCACAGGTGTCTGTACACACGTGCGCACGTATCCACAGGAGACATTCCAAGAAGCAGAGTCATCGGCTCCAAGAGTATGTGCATTTTAATACTTCGATAGATGTCACAAAAGCCTTTCCTAGGAGAACAATCTGTGAGCACACCCACTTCCCTCGCCGGAGCCAACAGTGCCTGTTCTCAGGGTTCTTTGTCTACCTGGCCAGGTGAGAAGCTGTGTCTCCCTGGGGTTCACCTGCATTCCCTCCTTGTAAGGTCAAACATCTTCCCACCCGTGTAAAAGCTACCGGTGTTTTCTTTTCTAAGAATTATTCATGTCTTTTGTCCATTTTTTTTGGTTTGATTCTTGGCCCTTTCTTATTGATTAGTAGGAGTTCTTTGAATATTATAGCATATCAATCCCTTTTTATTAGACTATAGTTGCTTTACAATCTTGTGTTAGTTTCTACTGTACAGCAAAATGAATCAGCAATACGTACACACGTATCCCCTCTTTTTTGGATTTCCTTTCCATTTGGGTCACCACAGAGCATCGAGTACAGTTCCCTGAGCTACACAGTAGGTTCTCATTAGTTATCTATTTTATACACAACATCTATTAGTTATCTATTTTATGTACAATAGTGTATATATGTCAGTCCCAATCTCCCAATTCATCCCACCCCCCTTCCCCCCTTGGTATCCATACATTTGTTCTCTACGTCTGTGTCTCTATTTCTGCTTTGTAAATAAGATCGTCTAGACCAGTGTCTTCAGATTCCACATATATGCGTTAATATGCGATATTTGTTTTTCTCTTTCTGACTTACTTCACTCTGTGTGACAGTCTCTAGGTCCATCCATGTCTCTACAAATGACCCAATTTTGTTCCTTTTTATGGCTAATATTCCACTGTATATAGGTACCACATCTTCTTTATCCATTCCTCTGTTGATGGGCATTTAGGTTGCTTCCACGTCCTGGCTATTGTAAATAGAGCTGCAGTGAACATTGGGGTGCACGTGGCTTTTTGAATTATGGTTTTCTCTGGGTATATGCCCCGTAGTGGGATTGCTGGGTTATATGGTAGTTCTGTTTTTAGCTTTTTAAAGAACGGCCATACTGTTCTCCATAGTGGTTGTATCAATTTACATTCCCACCCTTTTCTCCACACCCCCTCCAGCATTTATTGTTTGTAGATATTTTTGATGATGGCCATTCTGACCAGTGTGAGGTGATACCTCATTGTAGTTTTGATTTGCATTTCTCTAATAATTAGTGATGCTGAGCATCTTTTCATGTGTTTGTTGGGAATCTGTATGCTTTCTTTGGAGAAATGTCTACTTAGGTCTTCCACCCGTTTTTTGACTGGGTTGTTTGTTTTTTTGATATCAATCTGCATGAGCTGTTTGTAAATTTTGGAGATTAATCCTTTGTCAGTTGCTTCATTTGCAAATATTTTCCCCCACTCCGAGGGTTGTCTTTTCGTCTTGTTTATGGTTTCCTAAGCTGTGCAAATGCTTTTAAGTTTAATTAGGTCCCATTTGTTTATTTTTGTTTCTATTAAAGGAAGAGGACTCAATTCAATAAAATTAGAAATGAAAAAGAAGTTACAACTGACACCAGAGAAACACAAAGGATCATAAGAGACTACTACAAACAACTCTATGGCAATAAAATGGACAACCTGGAAGAAATGGACAAATTCTTAGAAAAGCACAACCTCCCGAGACTGAACCAGGAAGAAACAGAAAATATGAACAGACCAATCACAAGTAGTGAAATCGAAACTGTGATTTAAAATCTTCCAACAGGGCTTCCCTGGCGGTGCAGCGGTTGAGAGTCCGCCTGCCGATGCAGGGGACACGGGTTCGTGCCCCGGTCCAGAAGAAAAAATAAAAAAATCTTCCAACAAACAAAAGTCCAGGACCAGATGGCTTCACAGGCAAATTCTATCAAACATTTAGAGAAGAGCTAACACCCATCCTTCTCAAACTCTTCCCAAAAAATTGCAGAGGGAGGAACACTCCCAAACTCATTCTACGAGGCCACCGTCACCCTGATACCAAAACCAGACAAAGATATCACAAAAGAAGAAAATTACAGGCCAATATCACTGATGAACATAGACACAAAAATCCTCAACAAAATACTAGCAAACCGAATCCAACAACACATTATAAAGATCAATCCCTTTTCTGTGATACACGTATTTTCATATTCTTTTTTTATAGTGATGGGTTGTCTGGGGGGTTTGTTTTGGCCAGAGAGAAAATCTTGACTTTTATGGGGTCAATTTTTTTTCTTTCATAACTTCTAGGATTTCTCTGTCATACAGAGAAAGGCCTTCTCATCCCAAGATCATAAAACCCAGTCTCCCGTATTTTCTTCTAGTAGTTTTATGGTTTCGTTTTTCAAGTTCACATCACTGGTCCATCTGGAATGCATTTTGGTGCAGGACTGAGGCAGGATCCAAGTTCTTTCTCCCAGATGGCTTCTTCCCTAACCCAGTCCATTTCAATGACTAATCAATCCTTCCTTTCCCAGCTAACTTGAAAGGCTGCCTTTATCAAACCCTAAATTCCTGCGGGTGCCAGGCCTTAAAAGCCACAGAGCAATGCCTACGCACCCCCTTCATGCCCCACACGGAGGGGAGGTTCTGCTCCTCAGCCAGACCACCCCCCCAGGATGCTCTCCTCCCCCAAGTGCAGCCCAAGAGGGTAAGTGTGAGCCTCCACAGCGGATGCGGCTCAGGGAAAATCCAAGTCAGCATGCTTCACTGACACACAGATACTGACAATATCCAAAAAATGGGAAACAGCCCAACACCCAACACTAGGAGACTTTTCAAGTAAATTAGGCTTTTTACAGGCCATCATGGATGTGAACAGAATGCCTTCCCTTCCAAGTGAAATGAGAACGTCCAAGCCAACTGTGCTGGGGTCGGAGGCCTTCCCCTTCAGGGAGGGAGTGCCCCGTGGGGGACAAGGCCCCTGAGTAGGACCGCCCCCCACCCGCACCAAGAGTTTCCAGATCAGCCACCATGAGGTATTTCCTTCCGTTCCTTATTGTTTGTACTCAGACCCAGTGAAGTTTGAGCCTGGGGGTTATGGGTGATTTTTATTTTCTTCTTTATACTTTTTCTTATTTTCCAAAATGCCTATAATGAACATGTATCATTTTTAACTTAAAAAAACATATATACATATATAACTAAAGAGGGAAGAGAAGTAGGGGGAAAACACTCCAGGAGAGGGACACAGCTGGACAGTCAGGGGCTGGCCTTGCCCTGGCTCCACCCACGCCATCAGCACGGGTCTTCAACTGACCTCTGACGCCCAGGGTCCAGAAATGTTCTTCCTCCTTCGGGGTACTGTCGTAAGAACAGGGCAGCACAAGGAAAGTGACACTTGCTTGGACCGGAAAAAGCCAGGGGCCCTGACTCCAGGACGGGGAGCCCCAGTTTCCAAGGCCTCAGGGCCAGCGCATGTCGGGCAGGGGCTTCCCCCGGCACCCCCCGGGCCGGGCCGTGAGCCCTTCACACAGGGCCGCGTCCGACTGCCCTGGTACAGCAGTGTGCAGACCGCAGGTGCTCCTTAAATGCTAAACTGCATTTTAGGAAGGCGGTCTCTTCAACCAGCCCCTTGGCAAAGCCACGCACGCTTCCCACAACGCCGTGGGCGCCCACAAAGACACTGGGCAGGTTTAATCCAGAAGCAGTGTTTCTAGAGAGTTTCCCACCATGCGCCTAACTGGCAGCAGGGCACACGGAGATGCGCAGACACAAGTTCCCCAGGCAACAATTCCTCCCATGGCCAACAGCTCCGGAGTTTCGGGTTACAGGCTTGGGCCCAGACACGATGAACACCAGACCCAGGGCACTGTTTCCCAGGCCAAGAGAGCGCCCCAGCCAGACCGCCCTGCCCCACGCTCCATCAGGGAGGCTGGGAAAGCCGCGACAGAAAGCGCTGCACACCTGGCCAGCATCAGGCCGGATCTGGCCCCTTGGCACCGGCTGGGTGACAACACCAGCACGGAGCTTCCCAGGGCACTGGGAAGTCAAAGTGGAAGGAAGAATCTGGGCTGCGAGAGGAGAGAAAGCAGTGAGTCGTCAGAGAAAAATGCGCCAAGCGTGCAGCTGACGAACCCCAGAGATGGGTGGGTGCTCAGAACAGCACAGATGTCAGGGCTTTTCCTGGGGGCAGTTTTTCATGGCTGCTTCCACTACTACAGACATCAGACCAGAAAACATTTTAATAAGTGACTAGAAAGAGACCAGACTACCCCTCTTCAGAGGATTTTTTTTTTTTTTTTTTGGCCAAGATATTGACCAGGCATCAAAGTTTATGGGGAAAGGCGCGTGCCTGGAGCCCAGTGCTTTTATTGGGGCTTAAATTCAGCACAGGAGGGCAGATCGTGGAAACCCAGAGGCAGCCCAGGCTTGGCAAGAGCAGCCGTCCCGGGGAGGGCAGCTTTGAGCACGTGATGCTCGGAATCCATGCTGGGGGGGTGGGGCGCAGGAGGCGGCGTCCTGGGACAACGTGAGCGATCCCGCCACCTGCCCAGAAGTCCTGGAGGACAGAAGCAGGTCAGGGTCAGGGCTCGGAAGTGAAGAAGGGCAGGCAGAAGCTGACCGTATTTAAAGAATTCCAAATCACAGCCGAAAGAGTTTCTGGACATTATTTATAGGGTAAGATGACTGATTCTGGAATGAAAGGGGCCTGAGGTGAAAGGGCCTGGACGGATTAAAGACAAGAAGCAGGGTGACAGCTGGGGAAATGAGCCAGAAGACGGAGGAGTGGGTCTTCGCAGAGGAGGTAGCCTGGGGTCCCGCAGAAGCCATGTTCTAATCCCCCGTCTCCTCCCTGTTGGCTGACTCGCCCGGACAAATCCTCACACGACTGACCTCATGGGTTTGTTGGGTGGAGTAAGAAATCGTGAGCGTAAGGCACCAGGACACAGCGCATCAGTGCTCACGGGGCAGGGGACACCAGGAGGACGGTGCTCACGCCTGCTTAGGTGCACATGACGTGCACGAGCGCAGGCACACACACACATCACACACACTCACACACACACACCCTGCTGCAAACGGGTCATTTGCTTGGGGATCCCGTGAAAGATCCGGGGTAGCTCAGATTGCTCTGTGAAGCGTGCTGGGCAATGTCAGTGTGTGACAATCCAGCACAGCCCTGAGCCCACAGATTCCATCCTGTGCACTCCCTGGGCTGTTCTCCCACAGTCGCCTGACTGAACTCCAGAGGGACCCTGGCAGATCTCCTGCTTCCTCTCTCCTCTGGCCTCTCCAGGGGCATCAGGCCCAGAATACCCGCCTCTGCCAGACAGTGAGGGGCCCCCATCCTCCGCCCGGAATAGCCCAGGCCCCCTCATGTCCGCCCACCCTGCTTTGGAGAGCCAGCTCAAAGCACGTCGGCTGACACCCTCCAGGCTCACCAAGCATCTTCACCTCCATCCCACAGCTCCTGCAGACACGGTGGGATGTGACATACCCAGAGACCCTGTGTGTGTGGAGATCCAAACCGCGCCTCCTTAAACTCTCTACGAGGAATACATCCCCAGCTCTATTTTGCACGTGAAGAAACAAGAGACATGGAAGAGACATGACGTTTCTGAGGCCACAGCTCAAGAGCGAGGCAGCCCCAGCCCCCCAGCCTCGCCCGGGTTTCCACGGCAGGTAGAGCTGGGCTGCAGTACCTCCCTTGGCCTCTAGGTGACCACGCCCACACCTGGTCTTGAAAAGTGAGGCTTGGATGTCATGACGGTGAACTGGGGACTTGCTTTCCCCACTGTCTACCGTGACTTCTGCCCAATGATGTGACCTTCATCTAGAAACGCCTGGGGCCACATGTGCAGGATGAGTGTATTCCCGTGGTTTCAAATAAGCTGCAACTCCCTAACTTTTCCCAGTAGAACCTGCCTGGCCCAGTCAGTGGGGTAGGTGGGCCACGCAAGTAGCAAATTTCAGAGGGCTCTGACAGTTCTCTAGGACTCATGATCCATCCTCAGGGAAAACCAAGAGCAGAATTTTTTTTTTTTTGCGGTACGCGGGCCTCTCACTGTTGTGGCCTCTCCCGTTGCGGAGCACAGGCTCCGGACGCGCAGGCTCAGCGGCCGTGGCTCACGGGCCCAGCCGCTCCGCGGCCTGTGGGATCTTCCCGGACCGGGGCAAGAACCCGCGTCCCCTGCATCGGCAGGCGGACTCTCAACCACTGCGCCACCAGGGAAGCCCCAAGAGCAGAATTCTTGAGCCCAGTCCTTGGCAAGCCTGTTGACTCTCCTAAGATAAAGGGCGGGCTCAGAAATCAGACCTCTGGGCATTGCTTCTCTCAGGGTTTTTTACTTTTCTTTTCTGAAATGCTGATGGTTTAAAGATGTAGATTCTGCCCTGACCCAGCAGAGGTGACGGCTTAGCTGCACCAGCTTCACTCTTGGAACATCTCATGGGCGGCTCAGTCCCCACCTCGCCTTCAGAGGGGCAGCGGCTTGAAGCGTGCCCTACCCCTATCCTGTGCAACATTTGGCTTGTGGGCACCGAGCCCCACGTGTCTCTCTCATCGTGTGTGAACCGATATTAAACAGGCAGGACCTCCCTGGCTATAATCCTCTCCTATCGCTCCTTCCTCCCCACTAAAATGGAAAAAATGACTCATCCAGGGCAGCTCACCCCTGTATACAAACACAGCTGAACGCTGGGCTCAAGATCTAATCCTGCAGGTCTGATCCAAGAAGCATGAGGAGGACCCAGAGCAGCCCAGGACTCAAGGGGGCCTTTGGAAAGCGGGTGCTAAATACAGCACTGCTTCCTCCTGACACCAGGCAGGCGCCCACCCCCAGCCTGGGCCCCGGAGACAGGGGGAGGGCAGCCACCAGGTTTCACCCACCTCCCCCTCTCTGCCGGGATGAAGACCCCAGAGAAAAAGATGGGGCTGAAACCCCACCTCACAGTGATATCTGCTCTCGGAGGGCCCTGTTCCCAGGAGGCTGGACGAAACCCGATTTCCACAACTCAAATGCTATTTTAAAGGTTCCAAAAAAAAAAAAAAAAAAGGCTCCAAATCTGCCACTTACTGGCTGTGGGGCTCCTGTGAGCCTCAGTTTTCTTGCCTGTAAAATGGGGATACCTCTTACCTAGGAAAGATGTCATCAGGACATCTTTCCTGATGACAGGAAACAACATGTGAAAGCACTTAGGATAAGAAAGGAAGGGAGGGACGGAGGGACGGAGGGAGGGAGGGAGAGAGAAGGAGGGAGGGAGGGAGAAGGAGGGAGGGAGGGAGAGATCTCTCTGACTCTTCACCTTCCGAGAAAATTCTCAAGCAGACACTCCTCTTTCTTGTATCATATGCTCTTTGAACATAATTCACATTTCAGTTGCTGGGTTAAGGAAAGGCCCTGAAGGGGCGGTGACCCCAGGGCCAGATGGGACCAGCTGTCCCTCATCCTCCAGGCCCAGAGGCTGACCATCCCTCAGCTGATCCCCACTGGCTCACAGAGGGGTGGGAGGCAGCTCTCTAAGGAGCGGACCCCCTCCCATGCCTCCCAGCCCTCGACAACAGCCCTCCCCCGGGTTCGTAAGTCCTGCTTGCGGGCCAGACAGCTGTTTGTAATCGGACAGGCCCTGGCCAGGAAGGGGAGGTGGGAGCCTGTCCACACCGAGGGGCCCAAGGCGCTGCAGGGTGTGTGAGGGTGTGTGAGGACAGGCTGCCTCCTGGCGGGAATACCACAGCGGGGAAGGCGTGAAATGAAAGAAAAGAGTGAGCGTCTCCACTTGGGTGCAGCTTTTGTTCTAGTTCTGCGAGCAAGGAAGCTTGAAGAGGCTCACAAGCCCCAGGTTTGGTGACATAAAGGTTGAAACCATGGGCTCTGGAGGCCAGGCTCAGGCACATTCCGTCTGGGTGCCATCTGCCTGCACAGGGTGAGCTCCCCGACGGAGGTGCCTGGCAAACAACCGTCATCAGGCCTGCCCTAGACAGGAGGAACCCTGGGACTGGACACCTGAGTTCCCTTGCAGCCTCGGAATCTCAGAACAAGTCTTCGAGGCTCAGACACCGTCCCCTGATGGCAGAGCTCCGAGACCACCGGGTTCCCCCGGCCTCGGGATGCTGAGCAGAGCCCATCAGTGGCTGACGGAGCCAGATGCTGGGGCCTGCTCCCCCTGCCGCCCTGCTTTCAGCAGCCTGTGACCCTGGAGACCCCCAAGTCCTCTAGGTCTGAGTTTATTCACCTGCAAAACGACCCCAAGGCCAGAGGCCGGATCACTGAGCCCTCCCGGTAAAATAGCCAACTCCTTCCCCGGGGGCTGGGCCTGTGTGCACCATCAGAGCCCCACACTCCTGGCAAAGGAAACGAGCCAGAGATAGCTCCCACATTAAATGCAGTGGAAGGGACTTCCCTGGTGGCGTAGCGGTTAAGAATCCGCCTGTCAATGCAGGGGACACGGGTTCGAGCCCTGGTCCAGGAAGATCCCATACGCCACGGAGCAACTGAGCCCGTGAGCCACAACTACTGAGCGCACGTGCCACAACTACTGAAGCCTGGGCGCCTACAGCCCGTGCTCTGCAAGAAGAGAAGCCACCGCAATGAGAAGCCCGCGCACCACAACCAAGAGTAGCCCCTGCTCGCTGCAACTAAAGAAAGCCCGCGCGCAGCAACGAAGACCCAACGCAGCCAAAAATAAATAAATAAGTAAATTTATATAAACAAATAAACGCAGTGGAAGGTTCCACAGAGCCCCCACCCCAAGTATTAACTGCAAACTGCACCCCCTGCCCCACCTGGACTCACTCCCCACCCGGGGCCCTAACTGGGCCCTTTGCACTGACAGTTCAGCCTCCTCTGAGGCCCAGCTATAGCCCCGAACCTGCGAGTGGCAGCTTTATTCCTACTTTCAAGCACTTTATAGAAACTTTATACAATTACTGCCTCTGTGAGCTCCACCAGTCATAATAACAATACAAAATAACAACGATATAGAATAATTAACAAAGGCAGTTACTGTTATCACTATGATCTAGCATTTGCTGTCCTGCATTGAAAACGGGATGCAGGACACCCCAGGAAGGGCCCTATGTCCACACGCAGGTCACCTCCTTCCAGGTGGTACCAGTACCTCTGGTTTGGAGATGAGCTAACTTGGATCAGAGAGGTTAAGTAAAGCTTTCGAGGTCACACAGCCGGGGGTCCTATTCTCCGTGCACTGATGCATCACTGCTTCCCAGCCTCATCTCCTGAACTTTCCTTTCGAAAGTCAGAAGAGAGGCTGACTGTCAGCTGGCCACAGAGGCTGGACCCACACAGGGAGAGGGAGGGCCAGGAAGAGGTTCAGACCTTCCCATCTGGTACACCCCACATTTCCCAAAGTGCCCTCGACTGGTCACTGGCATCAGAACTCGAGCGGCAGGCCCCAGGCTCCACCCCAGACCCTTGGAGCCCGGAGCCGTGAAGCGGGGCCCCATGGCTGCTGAAGCTCTGGTCTCACCCGGATCCCTTGCTGAAGCCCGTCAAAGCCCACCTCACAGGAAACTGGACCTGCTCACCAGCCTCCTGTGCTCCCAGGCAACCCCAAGCCAGCGCCCCACGCCCAGAGGACTCCACCCTCTGCAAAACGCCAGCGAAGCTGCGGTCTGGGGCCCAGGCCTCCGGCTGGAACATTCCTGGGGGTTCCGAATGCTGACGTCGTGGCTTTAACACATGGCAACATAATGACAAGAGCCTTTAGTCCTCCCAGCAGGCCTCTGAGACAGGTACTAGTTTATGCCCATTTCACAGATGGGGTACTGAGGCTCAGAGAGGCTTTCCTAGGTGCCTCAGCACCTGTGCTGAGCCCAGGCACACCGGGACAGGCAGGAAGCAAGGGGCCTGCCCTCTCAGCTCACCAGGGAGCTGAGAGCCCGCGGGTCGGCGGCGCCCACCTTCCCGCTTAGGGCACTGGACCTGGCTGAGCTCCTTCTCTGTGTCCCTTGGGTGGGGATGCCCACCGTCCCTCACCCACTGAGACGGAAGTACTCACTCTTGATGTGCGGTGGACACAGAGGAATAGTTGCGTGAGACCTGACGTCAGGGATTGGCTTCAAAGTGGGTTGACGGGAGTGGGTGGCGGCTGGACCACAAGAGTGTCCTTGGGCTGATCATCGAGCCCAGGAGGATCTCGATCTGCTGTGCTGTGTTTGAAACCTCCCCGAACAACAACGACGGCAATAATAATAACAACACTCTCAGAGCTGAGCCCGAGTAAACCTTCCCACTTGAGGCTCCGTACTGCGCTCTTGCAGAATAAGAGTCTTTCCTTAGGAGAAGGGCAAGCTTGCCCCCAGGCAGGGAAGGAAAGTAAAGCATCACTGCTCCTTCCAGAAAGTGGGGCCACCGTGAAGAAAGCGGGGAGGACACGGGGGTTGGGGAGCATCTGCCTCTTCCTCTCTTCCTTCCTGGCACGCCTCCCCTCGGAGGTGCCCACCCCCATCATGTATGCTGACACCTGCAGTCCACCTGTTTCAGGTGAGGCAGGAGGTCCTGAGAGACCACTGGACGCCCACCCATGCCCCCTCCTCTCGGTCGGCTCCAACTCCTCCCCCGGAGATCCTGGCATCGCTGGGCAGAGCCGCCCCACCGCCCTGCCCGGGTGTGAGCCCTGCACCCCCACCCCAGGCCCTCCCGAGTGCCAGAGTCATCACACCGAGGACCCCAGGATGCTCCCCAGGATGCCAGAGTTAAGTGACATGTAGCCATCGCTCAAGCAGTGCTTTCTGAGCTAAACGGCCACAACTTAAACTATGAACCTAAATAACATTAGTAATAATTCCCTGGAAAAGAATTACATTTAGAAGCCCTGTTCCCTGCACTTCTATCCAAGGATGAGCTATTCGCCCTGCCTTCTCGATGTGAACATTTTCTGGTCTAACAGGTATGGAAGGCGCCGCGCCCCTTCCTCCCCCACTCCTCAAAACCAACCGGGATCGTCTCTCCCTAGAAGAGCAAGGTCTACACAGGACACTGACGCCAGAGGCTGTCTACTGCACCCGCATCCCAAGAGAGCACAGAACTGCCTCGAAGGAGGAAGCCAGGGCTGCCCGTCAGCATTTCAGATTCTCCCCAAAGAAAGAAAGCGCGAAAGAAGAGAAGTAACGGTAAGGCGGGTCCCAGAGACTTCACCCCAGCGGACGTGAGGACACTATCTCCCCAGGCAGGGCCCTTGCAAACTGAACCTGCGGGCCCAGGGCCAGAAATGGCCCATCTTTCCTTCTCGGCTTCACCCTCCCCTGTGCAGGGCTCTGGGCCCCGGCCAGCTCTCCCCTCACCTGCCACCCAACAGGGTCCCCTAACGGGACCCCCGTGAGCCAGGGCCCCAGGTCCCACTGGTGCACAGCTGCCCACTATCCCCCCAAAGAAGAAGACCTTGACATTTAGCAAGACAGGACTGTACGTACACCCAGTTTTATGCGTCAGAAGTGAAGCAGGAATGGAGGCCGAGGTGCAGAGGCTACTCACAGTTGGTGGAGGCCGTGCACCTCTTCCGGAAGCACAAGGACCCTGCCACCAAGGGACTGTCCCACGGCAAAGAAGAGCTGGAAGCTGCTGGAGCCCCCCGCACCTGGCACCTAGTATCAGTTTATATGCCGGTAATGACCTACACCAAGGCGGGGCGTGATTTTCACTGGGATACAGAGGGCAACCATCACTCCTTTGTGCCAGCTGGGCCCACAGGGCCTCCCCTTGCACATCTGCAGGATGGGGCCAACCCCACCTGGTCCAGGTGCACCCCAGAGCAGGGCACTCCACAGGTAACACCCCAGAGCAGGGTTTGGTTAAATATGAACCGGAGTCAGAGGACAGACACACATGGGAAAGTGCCACTTGCCTCCACCAAGGGACTCCTCCCTTCAAACTCATTGGGTGGGACCCCAAAAGCCGCAGGCCCTGGCAAAACGGGCTGGTCTCTGATTGGCCAGAGCCCCACTGGGGCTGGCAGGTACCTCCCTCTGATTGGCCAGTGGCCCACTGAGGCTGGCAGGTACCTCTCTCTGAGTAGCCAGAGCCCCACTGGGGCTGGCAGGTGCCTCCCTCTGATTGGCCAGTGGCCCAGGGGCTGGCGGGTGCCTCCCTCTGACTGGCCAGTGGCCCAGGGGCCGGCAAGTGCCTCCCTTTGATTGGCCAGAGCCCCACTGGGACTGGCAGGTACCTCCCTCTGATTGGCCAGAGCCCCACTGGGGGCTGGCAAGTACCTACCTCTGATTGGCCAGTGGCCTAAGGGCTGGCGGGTGCCTCCCCCTGATTGTCTGGTGGCACCACTCTACTAGCTGATGAACGTTTCACTACCTCCCACTTCGCACTTCACTGGATACAATCGCCTGTTCACAGGTCTGATTCCCTCACTGCACCGGAAACTCCTGCAGGGCTGGGATGCTCACCTACCTACCGCTCACCTGTGCACCTGCTGCCTGGTGCCCGGCACAGGTCTGCCTCACATTAGAGGTCTGCAAACGCTTCAAGCACAGCCACTGTCACTCCGGAGTTTCTCCACAAAGGACCAGCCTCTCCTGCATTTCCTCTGCACCCACACAGGAAAGGATTCCACTAAAGCCTCACCCACGGAGCTCTGGGTTACCCTGCCAGCAGAGTGGAAGACAATGGCTTCCTACCTTCCATTCAGAGTAAAATGCTCACTCTTTTTCATTGTTAGGTCACTAGTCTTCCAATGCAAGAGTCAGAGTTTTTAGTTAAATCACTTCCGTCACACACGCACATTTTGATGTCATTTTATAGCATTTATTAAAAAATTAATAAAGAGACCAATAAAATCCCTATTGCCAAGGTGCTGGCAGAAAAGAACAGGACAGAAGAGTGAATTTCTCCCAAAAGAACACAGGTCTAGGAGACAGGAAATAAAGGAATCCCCCATTTCATGCACAGAGACATCGCAGGAAACGGGCCCCTGGAGCTCTGTGTAATGAGACGTGGAGAAAAGTGGGTCAGACTGTGGTACCATTTCTTAGGTCTGAGTCACCAAAGAGTGGCGACATTTACTCCTACTGTGGGTTATGACATAGGTTGGGAACCTGCCAGAAAAACTAGCGGGTGAGTCTAAGCTGATGGGATGACGGCTCAGACAGCATGACATGTAACACGGAGCGACCCCCCCATCACCCCACCACGAATCCCCACGCATCCAAAGGAGCATTCATTCATTCATTCTATGGGCTTTGCCCCAGACGCTGGGGCCGCGCGGGTGCAGGAACAACGTCTGAGTTAGCAAAACCCCCAACGCACCCGCCCCAGATGTCCTTCCAGATCACCAGCCATCACCCACCGTCATGTCTCTGGGGCAGAAGACCAGAGTCTTTGAGGCGGGACATGGGCAGGTCCATTCCCATCCCTGAGGCCCCCATTCCTCCTTGTACAGTGGGGGTGGCCTGAGGAAGAAGGGGAGGGGCGTGCTGCACGTGACCCGCCCCACGACTGCTCCGGGATGCAGGCACCTCCATGCTGGGGCTCGGACCGCAAAAGTAGCAGCAAGGGCTCCAGTAAGCTCACCGGGGGCTGTGTAACCCCTTTTCATGCTCACCCGCGAGGGGGCACCAGGGTGACGGTTCACAGGACAGAGAGGGTGACTCATATAGCCAGCCAGTGAGCAGAGCCAAGAACTCACCCTGGACCCCAGACCTGCTGCTGCCTGAGGGCCCAGGGAGGACGTAATAGTGACAACAGTGACAGGGGCTTGCTCTGTGCTTTGGACACGCGATGCGCTGAACCCTCTCGAAAATCCTGCAGGAGTCACAGCCATCACCCCTTCCTGCAGATAGGGAAACTGAGGCAAAGTGCACCGCTGGCGGGGGTGGGGCGGGACGCCGGCCCCGAGCCGTCACCCACACCGGGTCTCCATGCCGTGTCCCGTGGCAGGGGCAGCTCTGCCTGGGAGAAGGGCCAACGCAGGCTCCACCTTCAGGACCTCAATGTCTCCACGAGCCAGGCCAGAAAGCTTAAAACTAACATTTGGCCAAGGGCTGACACCAGATGAGTCGATTACAAGGGAGAAATAAACAGAGGGAGAAGCAGAAGCTATAATATAACATCGCCCTCCTGTGAGCAAAAAGAGGCTAGATTATCAGACCCAGCTGGACTGAGTCTGTGCCGGGGCTGGACCCGACGCCTCGTGGCTGCCCAGTGGGCTCCGTGGCCACGGGTCATCTCCTCGTCTCCAGTCCCGCAGGGGTGGGGCACGATAAGGAGAGAGATGCGGCCTTGCCGTGAGCACCTCAAACACACCAGGCCCCGCCTGAGCAGACCCTGAAAACACATGGACCTGTGCGTGGATGTGGGCGTGCATACTCATGTACACGTGTACACCCACAGACACGTCACATGCATCCAAAGGAACACTCACATCACAGGACACATACACACATCACAGGCACACACACGCTTGGACACATACACACAAACGCACACACAGGCGTACAACCCTCCAATACGCTGCCTGGGGTGACCTTCACTGCGACCCCACGAGGTGTCGTGGGAAATGGACCCACGGAGCATATGGGGGTGCTGAGGAGAGTGAGGGGGGCCCGGGCTGAGTCACTTGTGGATGGCAGAGGCCTGGGGGTCTCACCCGCCCCCAGAGCCTCCTTGGACAGACACGCCTCCCTCAACTGGGCTCCCGCTGGAATACTCGCATTTAGAGAGGATCGTGGCAACCATGCGCTTTTTCCTTTTGCAGAAACACCACCCAAAACAGTAGCTATAATAAGACCCTCCGCTCATCAGGGGCTTCCTGTGCCTCGACATTCCACACGCGGTCTCCGTAGATCGCCTCAGTCTCCATAACCACCCTCAAAGCGAGAAAGCCGTTTCTCCCCGTTTCCCAGAGAGGAAAGCTGAGGCACGGTGGCTGGCCCCCGCCCAGCCAACCCCTTAGAGGCAGAGGAACCGTCCACGCTGCCCTGGGTTCAACAATCTGACTGCCAAGGACTGTCCCCCCACGCCCCTGCCTCCCCAAACAGGGGACCCAAAGTGCGCAGGACCCGCCCAGGCCAGGGCAGGCGGCATCCCTCAGATCATCTCTTAACCCAGAGAGGGTTAAGGAAGGCCCCGGCCTCCCTCCTGTCCCCTCAGAGGCCCCCTCTATCTCACAGCGGCCACTTCTGCTGGCACAGCACTGCCGGGGCAGGCGGTGCTGGAGGCGCCCTGCCAACCAAGTTAATGAGGGGCTTTCCAGCCAAGGGAAGCAGCTCCAGGAGAACAGTGAAGCGGCGGGGTGGGATGTCTGCGGGGAAGAGGCACGGAGGAGACAAAAGCCAGAGGTGGAGGAGGGCACCTGTGAAGGAGGCCCTTTGGAACAAAAGGAAGGGGAAGAAAGGAAAGGTCAAGTTTAGCAACACCTCCTCCAGGAAGCTGCCCCAGATCTCCCCAAGGGGCCAACCCTCCAGACACACTCGGCAGGAGAATGAACAGTACAACCAACGGTGTCCACATGCGTGCCTCGCAGCAGCCTGTGGGCCCTGGAGCCGGGCGCTCTGTCACCTCAGCCTTCCCACGAGCAGGCCCGGCGCAGGCAAAGCCTCCAGGGGTCATCGGGTCACGCCAGTGAGTGAAGGGCCTGGTGAAAGCGGAGTGGAGACTGCAGGCCCCGGGTGCCCCTTGATAACATTCGGATAAAAAGCAGGGGTGTAGGGGGCAGGAGGGAACCGAGACAGTCTGCTGGGGCCCAATGGAACCCCTTCCTGGTCCCAGGGCCGTGTCTGGGCTGAGGCCCAGGCTGACAGCAGCTCCAGGCACTGGGCCTCCCCCGTGGAGAAGCTCACTCAGCGCCCAGGTGCAGAGACCAGACTGACCCACAGCGTGCAGTCCCAGCCCCCTGTTCCCTGGGCCTCTCAGAGTGCCAGCACCCCCCCTCACCTTGCAGGCCGGGATGAGGGTCCAAGGAGATGATGTGGGCACAGGGCTAAGAGCAGACCAGGCAAATGCCAGCAAATTCATTCCAATCGGTACCACGGGTGCGGGCGTCCCAGGGGCCAGGGACCCTGCCCTGCTCCGCGCTGCAAATCCCAGGCTCCACTGTGGGCACAGCAATGGGGCCTCGGGGTGCGCGTGACTCATCCTCGACCCTCGGGGGCTCAGAGCGAGTCTGCGCTCACTGTCACCGTTATTCAGTGAGGGGCAGGGGGCAGTGGGTGTCGGTTCCCCACACCCCTCTGCTCCACCCAACAATGTCCGTGGCCCAGGGAAGAGGCAGGGGTGGGAGACTGGGCCAGGCAGCCGGAGGGCAGGGGCGGGGCAGGCGGGCATCAGCTGTGCTCGGCTAAGGGCGTGGCTGCGTGAGAGTCCAGAGATATCTGAAGGGTGGGGTAACGGGGCAGGCTCTGGCCAGCACCCCAGGAACAGCCATGGAGCGACATCACGGGACAAGGTAACTTTGTGCTTCCTCCCAAGGAAGAAACTCCTGCCCGTGGCCACTGCCGGGTGGTCACATCGCTGGGCGGCGACCCGAGCTCCAAGCCCTGCAGCCACTAAAATCTGGACCAGAGGAGATAGAGGGCTTCAGGGAATCAGCTTGGCTTCTGAACTCCTCCCACTGACTGCTCTTTTATGGGGAGGAGGGGGAAGGGGAGGAGAAGATGGAAAAGGCTGTCTTTTCAGCCAACTTGATTGAGTCAGAGGAAATTTAACCATTCGATGTCTGTCAAGTCCCACAGAATTTGGACAACTCTTCCCACCAAATTATTGCCAACAGCGATCACGTGACTGGCGCCAACCAATGATGTGCCGAGGAGATGACCTCAATTTCCAAATATTGGGGTCATGTTTCATTTCACTTACTCTCCTTTACCCGTTACAATGTTAAACGGCCCCAAATGCAATCTGACTTTTCATTCCTTCACACGCTTGGCCAAGAAGAAGGTAGGAAAAAGAGCCATGTTCAGAGGGAACTCAAAAAACATCTGGTGGATCTCAAAATGGAGAAGAGAAGAGCTGCCTGCGGACGGCCTCTCCTGCCCCCCCGCCCGCCCGCCCCCGCATGTCAGTGGACAGCCGTTCCCGCTGGCCACGCACTGACGATGACTTCCAAAAGGGTCCCACCCTCGTGGCGGTGAGGGGAGGTCTGTGAAACCCACCCAGAGGGGTGGCTTCTTCACAGGCTCTCAGCGTCTTTTCGACAAGAGCAAAATGTCCAGCTCTACAGCCACGGTCCAGGCATCCACCTCACGCCACACTCAGTTAGGAAGGGAAACCGGAGACGGGCGGGGGGCAGAGATGGGGAGTGCTACAGACAGCCGACCCCAAACCCAGGCGAACGCATGCTCTGTGTGCTCCCCAGCCAGTGCCCAGCCCCGGCTTTTGGGGGTGGCAACTCCCCTGAAGGATTCCCACCTGACTTCCTAGAGGAAAGCCTGGCAGAGGAGCTGGGACAGGGCTATGGCCCTGGGCCTACAGGGGTCCCATGACCACATCCCCACCCTGCTCCGTGCCACTTTTCTGGAGGTCGCTACCGTCCCCCACCTCCAGTGACCCCGGGGGAAACACAAAGCCAGTTAGCCTGGGATCCAGGGCACGTAGGTGGTAGCCCAGGGCTAAGACCCCAGGTCCCCAGAGCCAGGCCAGGCTCCCCTCCGCTCCCCCAGCCCCTGACTGGCTGGACACTCTGATTCCTGCTCACCCCCTCTGGCCCACCAAGCACTCACTGTACCAGGAAAAAGGGACAGAATGTCTTAACTGGCAAGTGGAACACGGAAGTGATTCTTCCCACATGTCTTCAAATGACAAAGCGGAGGAGAGAAGAGCGAAGGCAGTAAAGCGGTGTCTTCTCACAGGGGACCCCGGCTGGTCCTGCTGTCCACTGAGCCACTGTCCCATCCCTCTGCCCGCACTTCCCTTGACCCTGCAATAGCGGCTCTGAGCCTCGTCTCTGCATCTGTTAATGGGGCCCCAGAGGACTTTCAGGGCCTTGGGCTCCGACGACTGAGGCTTGTGAGGTCCCATCCCACAGGTAACCACAAAAGGTGATGCTTAGAAAAACCACTGTCCCGTCAGGAAGCTGTGTGGGAGAGAGCTGGTGCTGCAAGCATCTAGGCAGGCACACTGTCAGTGCTGGCCTGGTGGACGCCATCCACTGGAGACAGCTCCTTCTAAGGGCAGACCTCTGGCAGAAGGAGTCCCACATCTGTGTGTCATCTGAACCCCTCACAGCCAAGACTCCGAGAGCATCTCCCGCCTTTGCTCCAAGAATCCCGTCTCTGGGCAGCTAACCCAAGAAAAACTGCCTTCCAGGAGGTCGAGAGGTGGGATTAGAGCAGGGCTTCTCCACCACCCCACCCTGGGGCTCCCCAGTACCACTCACTGAGTACTTAGATGGTGGGGACCACAGGAAGCTCTGTTCCCTGGGAAAGGGAGAGTCAGCCGGGTCTGGAGGCAGAGGAAGAGGGTGCTTGGAGAAGTCCTGGGCTGGGGGGCTCAGCTGCTGGGATTCTCCCCAGCGGCCCCCCATCCCAGGAGGCCCGGCCGGAACTGGCCCGCTGCGACTCTAGGGGGCGACCCTTCCCGGGTTTCAGGAAAGGAAGTTCTGCAGCGGGGCTGTGTGGGCCAGAGCTGCGCGCTTGTGATGTGGGACAGAGAACGCAAAGTTTCCGGACAAAAGTTTGCCTGCCTGGTGGACAAGCCCTCCGGCTGATCCAACGCAGAGCCCTTCCTCGGCTCCCCGACAGCCCCACCCGCCGGCCCGTTTGACGTGGGGAGTATTGTGCCGGCGCGTTTCCCTCTCCGGGGCCCCCAACGAATGGCATTCGGAGTCCCGGCCCGTGCATTCCACAGCCCAGTGGGGGAAGGTCGTGCACGCGCGGAAGAGGCCGGGCGCCCGGGGATGACAGCCGCGCCGGCCCCGGCCCCCCGGCCCCCCGCGCCCGAGCGCCCAGCGCCCTTACCTGCGCGGCTCGGAGGCGGCGCCCACAGCAGCAGCAGCAGCAGCAGCAACGGCGGGGACAGCAGCGGGGCGCCCGGGAGGAGCGGGCTGCGCGCTTTCCAGCGGGTGTGGACGTCCATGCCGGCGGGGCGCGGGCGCGGGTTGGGCGCGCGGGGACGCACGGGGCGCGGGGCACAACTCAGCGGGGCCGGCACAACTTTAGGGACTCATGGGAGCAGCCGCCGACCCGTTCTCTTTGTGGCGGTGGCTCTCTGGAGGGTCGGCTGGCGCGCTCGCCCACGGGCGGGAGGGCTCGACCTTGGCCCGCGGGGCGGCCGGGACCCCGCTCGGCTCGCTCGCCCTGACCTCCCCCGCCTCCCCCGACTCCTTCTGGCCTCCTCCTCGCCGCCGCCGCCGCCGCCCCGCGACTCGCTCCCCGTGGGCGCTGCGCTCGAGTGAGGTCCTGCGCCGGCCGCGGGGACGAACGAGGAGTGCGGACCTCGCCTCGGGCGCCGAGCACTTTTCCCCCTTTCCCTCCCTCCCTCTCTCGGGGACGGCACCCGAGGAGGCCGTGGCTCCCCCGCGCCCGCAGCAAATCAGAGCCGGCGCTCGGCTCGGCCGGGCCGGCCCCCGCCTCCCACTGGGCGCAGCGGGCGAGGGGGTGGGGCCAGCGGGCGAGCGGCAGCGAGGAAGGGGCTGGCCCGGGGCGGGCGGGGACTCGGCGAGGGCCAGGCGCCCCCCGCTCTGCCGGCGAGCGCGGGCGGACGGGGCCCGGCGGCCCACGCTGCACCCCGCTTTCCCCCCCCAGGTGCCCGCACCTGGCCGAGACCCAGAACCAGTGTGGAGGGGCCCCGAGTTCGATCATTTGGGGTTTAAAAAGGACGTTGCAGCTCACCCCGCCTTTTTCGTTTACTTGGAGTTCAGAGCTCCTCTTCTGGGTGGAGACTGAACTTCCAATCCAGCCAGATCGGGGCGCCCAAGACTGTGGCAGACATGTCCACCCCGAGAGAGACGACCCGCCCTCCACCTTCCCCCACTGCAGATTGGGCATCCGTGCCCAGGCTGGGGTCGAGGCTCCCAAGAGTTCTCCGAGGGAGCTCGGATGCCACACATCCTGGATATTAATCAGGCGAACTTGGCCAGCACCCGCTCCCCCCCCCACTCACTCCCTCCTACTGCGTGGAGACCCCTCTGCCACAAAAAGGAAAGCTAAGAAGACACCCCTTGGGGAGGTGACAGCAGGCAGAGGGGTGAGGGGCTGGGGCGCTGCTGCCCTGGCACTGACACTGGGCACTGCCTCTCTCCCTCCGCTTCTTTAAGCCTTGGTGAGGTCTCCCTGGAGCAGGACGCCTGCCAGGCTCCGGTGGCCGGTAGCAGCCCCTCCCACCTGGCTCCCCACATAACCTGCTGAAACCCCGCTCACACCCCTTCCTCGAAGAGCAACAGAGCTGGTTTTTAAAGAGGAGGGAAGGTGAGTCAGGGGGCTTTTCAAACCCTAAGCCATCCTCATCCCCTTTGAACAAACAGTTCAGCCAGTGATGCTCCAGTTACATCTCCAGACTGGGCGTGAAACTCCCCAAATGCCCTTTAATTCCCATCATTCTGGAAACAGGAAGGGAGGGGAGGTGGGTAGAGGTTAGGTTTGCTGGGATGGCCACATACTGCCTCTTGAGCCAGGTGGTGGTTCACTGGTGCTACCCTGATGGTCCACATCTGCCCCACGTACCCTTCGCGGCGGCACTAAATGTTGCTCGGGAAAAGGATGAGACTCACAAAGTAAAGCTAAACGGTCTTTCTGGTTTTTTATAGTCCTTTGTTGTTGTTTTACAACCTGTATAAATCACATATATGATCGGGGAAATGTGTGTGTGCGTGCGTGTCTGTGCGTGTAAGTTGTGTGTGTTGGTTCCACTGGAGCTGGTCCTTTGTGTGCCTTAATGAGAGAGAAATTCCATCAGACACTCCCTGAGCCCCCAGCTCCACCTGGCCCCTGGAACGACCCCCCCACCAGGGGAAGGCCAGCTTCTCCCAAAGACTTGGGAGGCTACCATAGGTCAGTGGCCTAGTTATCAGAAGATAGTACAGACTCAGGGCTCCAGTTACCCCCAAGGACACAGTTACAGGTGCCTCTGTGCTGGCCAGCCAGCCCTCCCAACACCTGGAGCTCAGGGCGGGCATCTGGTCCCTCAAGAGCTGATAGTCAAGGGACACCCAGGGTCCCCCAGAGAGCTGAGCTCACAGTAATGAGAAAGCTTGAGACAAAGGTGGGCTCATCCACACCTAGACTTGGGTGAGGAGGTAAGTTTCTATCCCACTGGAAAACTCGAAAAAAATCCCCAAACTGAGCAGCCTGGCCTGTCTGCCCAGGACTGTAGGAGAGTAACCGTGATGCCTGGTCACGATTGTTATTCCAGTGGGAACAGCAGAAGTACCAGCCAGCCACATGTGTTTCCCACTTTAAAGCCACTCTTGCATCAGGTCACACACAGCAGTAGGGAACACTGTCATTTCTCCCCTCTACAGACAAGGAAATTGGGGATCAGAGAGGGTAAAGGACTTACCCAAAGTACCAGCCCATCCATCCGTGGCCGAGCCTGAATTTGAAACCAGATTTACCTTCGGGCGGGAAAGATGCAGATCGCCTTGCCCAAATCCTTGCAACAATGCCCGGTGGTGGTTGACCCCAAGCAGCATCCCTTGGCCCTCCCATAACTGATTAAATTGGAGAGTCCTTTGAAAACTGTTTCTTTCACTCTGGGCTCTAGGATGTCTGCAGTGAGCAAAGGCACCCAGCCCCCTGGCCAGCCCCCAACCCAGTCTCTTCCCCTCAACTCCTGTACGGTGAGCAGAACCTGCTTGCCTGTGTGCCTGTGTGCCTCCCTCCCCTCCTGAAATTACTGCCACGTTCCCACCCGGTCCCTCCCTGTGCGTGGACTTCTACTCATGGTACTCCAGCATGGGAGGGACTCACCGCCATCCAGGGCTCTGCACACCCCTGGTCACCCATGGCTGTGTATCTCCCACAGTGCCTGGCAGGCCGGGTGTGCCCCCAGCTTTGCACCTGGGACCTGCTACCCACCTTCTCCTTCCCCTGCTGTAAGTTCTTCTCAATGATTTTTTTTCTTTTCTTTTTTTTTTTTCTTGGCTGTGTCGGGTCTTAGTTGTGGCACGCGGAATCTTTTCATTGCGGCATGGGGGCTCTTTGTTGGGGCGCATGGGCTTCTCTCTAGTTGTGGCTCATGGGCTCCAGAGCACATGGGCTCTGTAGCTGTGGCGCACAGGCTTAGTTGCCCTGCGGCGTTTGGGATCTTAGTTCTCAGACCAGGGATCGAACCCGAGTCCCCTGCACCGGAAGGAGATTCTTAACCACTGGACCGCCAGAGAAGTCCCCCCTCATTGATTTTTCTCAAGCGGCAGAGTTGTGGCTCTCAGCGTCCATGACAAGCCCCAAGTGTTACCCTCTTGTGGGTTGTTTCATTTCCCACCCTCCCACCTTAAGGGACCACCCAGCCTCCCAGGGTCATCGCCTGGCTGGGGAAAGCCTGGGGAAGCCCTCCGGGACAACTGGGCTCCTTCTCTCCTTCCCCCTCTCACAGGCGGGTGCTCACAGACCCACAGAGCAGGTGGAGGAACCCGGTGACCTGCTTGCCCTACAAGAGGTCATGGCCCACTGGGCCCAGGAGGGACTG
This sequence comes from Monodon monoceros, assembly GCF_005190385.1. Taxonomy (NCBI): domain Eukaryota; kingdom Metazoa; phylum Chordata; class Mammalia; order Artiodactyla; family Monodontidae; genus Monodon; species Monodon monoceros. The sequence continues at coordinate 110,442,885 of NW_021703782.1, forward strand.
GGGAGCTGCTGCCTGGTGGACTGAGGGGCTAGAGCTGCCCCCAGTTACTCACAGCAGTGGAAGTGGCCTCGAGGTTCCCTCAGGCTGCCCAAGGAGGATGCTCCAAACCTGCACCCCACACCCATGGCCACAGCTGCATCCTGCAGGGGGGTGTCTGGGGCCAGACCAACTCCAGAGTTCCCGACTCAGCTGCAACTCCAGCATCAGGAACCACCGGCCAGGGGAACCTGGGCCAGTGTGTCCTCACCTCTGCTCCCCAGTGCTGCTTCCTGGGAAGTGGGGTGAGAAGCCGGCCTCCGGGGATCCCTGTGGAGCTTGGAGGAGAAGCCAGGCAGGAAGGCCTAAAAAGCCCTGCTGGGCATTGGGAGGCCCCGGTGCCCCCTCCTTCCCCCTGCATCCTGCAGCTGGGTGGTCTTCCTGCGACCCCTCTGAGCCTCCTGCTGGATCCTTCAGGGCTTCGCCCCATTCACCTGCACCACTGGCTCAATAGAGTAAAATCGCTCCCTTGGGCGCAGGAGGACGCGGAAGCTGGGAGACGTGAGACCTGCTCCAGGTCCAAAAGTAGGGGGAGGGGTGGCCAAGCCTGAGCCCAGAGCTCCTGCCGGGCCCCCAACCCCGTGTGAGCCTGCTCTCCAGGACGAGGGGGGCTGTCGGTCAGAGGGCCGCCAGGCTGGCTCCAGGGTCCCCCTCCTCTGCCTGCGCTGCCCCCGACTGACCTTCCAGCCCTGGGCCATGCCCACTGCGCCCTGCAGTGCTGGGGCTTCAGCACACCAGGGGCTGCTGCCCCGCCCACCCAGTCAGCAGGGCTCTCCCTCCATGCTGGGGTGGGGTGGCTGTTAATCCCAGGGGACTCTCCGCAGCTACTAGGGAAAATCCACCGCTTTAAGGCCTCCACTTTGACACAGTGGAGGAGCCGGGGAGAGAGCCTAGCCAGGCCGGCCAACAGCCAAGGGCAGCTCCCAAGATGCCAGGCTTCTCAGGGTATCAGTTTCCTAGGGCCACTATAACAAAGTGCCCCAGACCGGGTGGCTTGAACAACAGAAATGTACTGTCTCATCCCGGAGGCTGGAGGTCGAGCTCAGGGTGTGGACAGGGCTGGTTCTCCTGAGGCAGCTCCTGGGCTTGAAGACGACCCTCTTCTCCCCGCATCTTCCCTCTGTGCAGATTTGTCCTCACCTCTTCGTATAAGGACGACCAGTCACATTGGACGAGTTCACCTTAAAATGAAGACGGCTTCATATTACCTTTGTCTCTTGTTTAAAGGCCCTTTCACCAAAGAGTCACATCCTGAGGTGCTGTGGGTCGGGGTTCAATAGGCGAATCTGGAAGGGAGGCACATAATTCAGCCCACAACACCTTGGCAATCCTAGTCTGTGGGCCTTTTGGAGACACCCAGGGATGGGGGCTCTCTGTTCTCCGGAACAACAGGGACATTCTGATGCCCGTGAGGGTGGGGGCAGGACCCTGCCCAGCGGGAGGGACCTGGATGGCGGCTCACCCTGGCTGTTGGTCCAGGCCTGCTGACAATCTCGCCCCTTCTGCACGTGGAGCTAACTGTCTTGTCTGTGATGCTGTCCACACCGGGCAAGGGAGTGCGGGGGCGGGCGGCGTGAGGAGGCAGAATGCGGCTAAGACAGAGCCACCTCCTGCAGAGGCTCTGTGCCGGGGTCTCCTCTGTCCATCCCTAACCACAGCACCTTGCCCTTCCCGAGGAGAGGCCCAGGGCTGCAGGGAAATGCACCACAGCCCCCGTGACAAGTGTGGGCAGATGCAGCCCAGTACCGTGGGTGGAGCCGGGCCTCGGAAGGCCACGTGGTCATGCCACGTGGTCCCTCCCTCCAGGGACCTGATCTCGGTCAGCATCCCGGGCCGGCCCCCAGCCTGTGCTGCATTTGCTGGGTGAACTGGAGAGTGAGTGGGGCTGAGCTGGAAAGAGTTGGCACAGGGAATCGGGAGTCTGTGCTCTGGTCCTGGCTGTCACACTGCACTCCAGGGCCCCGTGATTGCACCTAAAATTCTATGGGTTTTCTCTAATGGTTTACCCGTGAAGCCACCCTCCACTGTGTCAAAATTTCCACACAGCTCCAAGAAGTGAAGGCCTCTTCACCCAGCCAACCCAGAGTCCAGCAAAGGAGCTATTTCCCTCCCAGAGCTCACGTCCAGGACCAGCAGCCCTGTACAAGCAAGCCACTCAACGCTCAGCCGCTGGCCTCGCGCAGACCCGACACTCAGGTCCACCTGAGGCTGGAATTCTTCGTGGCTGCACAGCGCCGGCCCAAGGCCGGCAGCATGGTTCTCAACGGCCAGGGAGCCGCCCCCCATCGAGGGCAGGGACAGGACAGCATAACTGCCGGAGCCACCCACAACAGGCACGCCCAGGACCGGCTGAGATGTGATGGGTGAATCAGGCCTGTCGGCCCCTCACTGCGTGGCTCTCTCCCTGCTCCGTGCGGCACGGCTGTTTCCATGTCATGCCCTCGATGTTTCTATCCGGGGCCAAGTAAGCTTCACAAAATAATGGAATTTCCAGACAAAACGGACCGTGATGGGCACCAGTCGGACTTTGGACACATAGAGTGAGTTTACGATTGTTCAGACAACAGGATGTGGATCTACCACTCCCGGCCTCAGACTCGCTGGGCAGGTTACCCTCCTGGAGATGTTTCCTAGACAAACGTTGAGTTTGCAGCCCAGAAAAACGTCAGTTGGAAAAATCCCTGTGGACTCTCGGTAAGAGCAGTCTGTGTAAGTGAGAGCTGCCCAGAGGTAAAGGGCTCCGTTCCCCAGACGTAAAGGGCGTTTCTAGACTGCCCAGGACAGCGTCTGCTGAACATGAGGGTCTCATCCCATCTTCCCCGCCGGCCCACACGGGACCCCACCTTGGGAGGGGAAGGCACAGGTGTCCACGGAGCCCGGAGCAAATGGTCCTCTGTGCGCACGGAGCTGACTCGGACCCCAGCTTCCTGGTCTGTAAAATGGGCCAGGAGAGACCCCTTTGCAGGCTGTGTGATTGCTCTGGGGGGATGAGGCAGGGACTGTTCCAGGCACAGAGCACGTGCTCACAATCAGGGAACAGAACCTCAGAGGGGTTAAGGCGCTGACCGGTGAGTGGAGGCAAGGGGGGCCCAGCCCCACGTCCGAGCTCTGGCCGCTCCCTGGCCGCAGTGCTCTGTGTGCCTCTCGGGTCTGTGGGCTGAGGCAGAGGAGAGCCGGCAGAGGTGCTTTGCAAACCGTGAGAGGTTCCCGCTTTCAGCTGCCGCAGGGGCCGAGCTGCCCTCAGAGATCCTCACTCCTGTGGCCCTGCAGGGAGAGGCGGCTGCCGAGGCTCTAGCTGAGTCCCCCGAGCCCCTCCCTGCGGGGTAAGCCCACTCCCACGCCTGGTTGGTGGGTGGGCTTCCGGCCCTTTTGCTTTGCGTGGATTCAAAGCAGCTCAGACGAGCCTTTGCCATAGCTGCGTGGACCCCTGCCTGGGCCTGCCGCCCTCGCCCTCCCTGTAAGGCCCTGTGTGCGGGCCCCAGGCTCAGAGCCGGGAGCCTGGTCAGACACCATCTCCGAGGCAGTTCTCCCCACTGGCAGCAGGAGCTCGGAGCCTGGGGCTTGGGGGCTCAGGGCAGGGCAGGTGCCCTGGTGGGGAAAGCAGAGACGGCTGTGTGCTAGCATCCGAGGGCTCTGACCTCTGGGGGGCTGGGGGCTCCCCGAGGAGGTGACACTGAAGCTCAGACCCCAAAGTCGCAGAGGAGTCGCTCAGGGCCTGGTGCCACCTCTCAGGGATGTCCTCCCTGGATGGTCCCTACCAGCAGAGGGAACACACACACCCAGGCGCAGCGGAAGACTCTTGGGGCTGCACTTCGGGCTGTGATGGAGCAGAGAGTGGAGGAGGCCGGGAGCCTGGGGGCCTCTGCTGGCCCAGGCAGGGAGTGTGGGCTCTTGCCAAGGAGAACGGGGCCACGTAGAGGGTTTTAAGAGGAAAAGGCTACGTCAGAGTTGTGTTCTGGAAAGTTCTCTGACTGCAGGGTGGAGAATTGCTCAGAGAGGCAAGAGCAGGTGTGGGGAACGAAGGGGCCAGAATGGGGATGGAGGTGGGAATGGGGAGGCAGGGGCTGGGGTCAGCCTGGACTTGCCAGGAGCCCAGGGCCCAGCCAGGAAGCCGACCCGCCCGTTATGCACCCTCGTCACGGACGCTGTCCACTGCAGAATGTGAGTCCGGGGCCCGGCACCTCGCGGGGCCCCCAGCAGCTGGGGGGAAGTGCTGTCTCCCCTCCTGTCCACAGATGGGGGAGCGAGGTTCCCCACTGCGGGGGGCCCTCGACCCACCCAGGGTGGGTCTATATTCTGTTCTCCACACAAGCACCCCCTTCTCACATCCTCCTACCCAGCCACCTCCCGGTCCCCATTTGCCTGGCCCTTGGCATTTCAGCAGCTGTGTCCTGTGAGGAGTCAAAGGCCAGTGCCCCCGTTTCACAGGTGAGAGCACCAAGGCCCTGAGAGGGGGGCGCAGACCCCTGCATCGCCCTACAGAGTCTCTCCCGACTGGTCCTCCCCACACGGTACCCACCACCACTAAGGGATCAGATGCAAACACACTCTACCTCCGAGAAGCGGGGCTGCCTGCTCTTTCAAAAGTCCTGGCCACGGGACACGTCCACCTGGCCCCATCCTCTCACCAACGCCACACACAGAAACTGAGGGCGACACCAGGAGGATGCGGTGCGTGGGGACTGGAACCTGGGTGGTCCTAAAGCCTTCTCCGCCTGGCCCCGAGGACAGCTGCATGTTGAGGACCACAAAAATCTGCCGCTTAACAAATAAACAAGAAGGTAAATCAACTGTACTTCAATTTATAAGAAGGAAGTCACAGAAGAATTCACGGAGTGAAAACAAAAATCTGTCACTAATTGTAGGGAATGTGTCTTAGCCTTGTGAATAGATACATTAATCTCTTAAAAAATAAAACTAAAAAACAAATAAATGAGAAGAACTTAACAGCAGTGGAAGGAGAAGGTGGGCCCTAAATTCGCACAGGCTTTGTGGTGGGATGCCTATTTTTATGCTTATTAGTATTCCTGAAAAGTAAACCAGACGCTAATTTAGGGCAAAAACCTTCAGATCTGTTTTTCACCTCTCAGAGCAGTGGCGTGGGTCTGGGTGGGACAGCATCCAAGCAGGGCAAATATACCATGCCCATTCCTTGAAACAGCCATGCTTAATTTTTATTTATTTATTTTTTGTGGTACGCGGGCCTCTCACTGTTGTGGCCTCTCTCGTTGCGGAGCACGGGCTCCGGACGCTCAGGCTCAGCGGCCATGGCTCACGGGCCCAGCCGCTCGGCGGCATGTGGGATCTTCCCGGACCGGGGCACGAACCCGCGGCCCCTGCATCGGCAGGTGGACTCCCAACCACTGCACCACCAGGGAAGCCCAACCGTGCTTAATTTTTAAGAAGCTCCTGTCCTTGGAAGGTCATCATCTTCCCCCTGGTCCTCATATCAGTGTCCCAGGGCTGCTGTAACAAATGACCACAAACCGGGTGATTAAAACAACAGAAGTCTATGCTCTGAAAGCCAGGTGCCAGAGCTGCCCTCCCTCTGGAGGCTCCAGGTAAGTGTCTCCTGCTGGCCTCTTCCAGCATCTCGGGGCTTCCAGCATTCCTTGGCTTGTGGCCGCATCACTCCAGTTTTGGCTGTCATCTTCACGTGGCTCCTCCTGTGTGTCTGTTCTTTAATCTCCCTCAGCCTCCCTCTCTTATAAGGATCCTCGTGATGGCGTTTAGGTCCCACCTGGGTAATCTGGAATGCTCTCCTGCTCTCAAGATTCTTAACTTCATTACATCTGCAAAGCCTTTTTTTGCAAATAAGGTCACATTCACAGGGGCCACCATTCCACCCTCCGCCGTCCTGAACACAATAAAAGAGGCCTCCGCGCCTGGAGTTTCAGGTACTCCCCAGCTCGGAGACTGAGAAGACACTGCAGCCAGCATGGGTTGGAATGCCGGGCCAGTGGTGCAAGAGCAGAGAACCCACTACATTCCCTGCGTCCCGAGGGTAAGGTCCCCAACGGCAGGGGACAAGGCCAGGGACAAGGCAGCTGGTGAGAGGACATGCATCTCAGTGGAGCCGTGCCTGCGGCGGCACGGTGCCCAGGGGTGCCAAACACCGCCTGGGGTTGTTGTTTTTTCCAGTAAGGGTTAGTTTTATTTGTTTTCATTTTTAGTATGAAACCAATATTTTGAATGGAAATAGCTCCCAGATTAGATTTTCTTCCATAAGAGGAAATAGAAGAGAATATAGAATTTAAAATGAGTGTCCCAAAGTGGAGTTCAACCCAGACACCGAGTTCATTCATTCCTCCGAATCTTTGAGCTCAGTCCCTGAGCTGAGCCGCTGTGGAGCTGCAAGTGCCTCGGAGTTCCTGCAGAGGGGGAGGAGGACGAGGGTGGCAAGGTTGGCTGGAAGGGACATGGCAGCTGCGCGACCTTTAACCCTCACTCCTGCCGTGACGCAAAGAGCATCCCCGATTCGCAGGTAAGAATTCAGACTCAAGAGTATTTAGAAATGGGGGCCAGGCCTGTCAAGTCTCCAAGTGGAGAAGCCAGGATCCCACCCATCCACCCCAGGACGCACGCCCTTTCCCTGCTGCCCTCCAGCAGAAACAGTGCCGAGCAGACCCACACTGACTCTCAGGGCCCGATGCGGGGACCAGGGCACCGAGAAGGAGGGTGTGCAGAGCTGACACTGGGGACCCTGGACAGGTCTGGCTGTGGGATACTGACAATGGCTCCCGAAGACACGCCCACACTCTGATCCCCAGAACCTGCAACTGTGACCTTATTTGGGAAAAGAATCTGTGCAGATGTGCTTAAGTTAAGGACCTTGAGATAAGGAGATCATCTTGGTTTACCCCTAAAGCCCATCGAAATTGTCCTTAGAAGAGGAAGACAGAGGGAGGTTAAAAACAGATGCACAGAAGAGGAGAGATAGGAAGACGAGGCTGGGTCTGGAGTGACGCAGCCACGAGCCAAGAAACCTCTGGACCCACTAGAGCTGGAAGAGACAAGGGAGGTCCCTCCCCTGGAACCTCCAGAAGGAGCGCGGCCCTGCAGACCCCTTGGTCCTGGACTTCCGGGCTCCAGAACAGGGAGAGAGTGAAGCTCTGTGTGTTAGCCACCTGGCTTGTGGTCATTTGCTATAAGAGCCACCGAACGCTAATACGCTGTTCTTCTGAGACCTCCAGAGGGTGGGGCACCTGGAGGGGGACCCGGAGGGAGGTGGGACATACCAGGAGGCAGGTCCGTCTTGAGCCCAGGCCCCTTAGCTGACATGGCCCAGTGGCACCTGTCCCCTCGCTGGGCCAATGGGGTGGGTCTGGGAGAAGGCGTCGGGCCTGGGGCAGCCCTAGATGGGCTGAGGGGGCTGCCGCTCCAGCCTGGTTTCCGAGAGGCGGGGGTGGGCCTAACTCCAGTGACAAGCGTCCTTATAAGAGATACAAGGAGGGTAGACACGAGGAGAAGAGGAGAGGCCACGTGACCACAGACGCAGAGACTAGGGCGATGTGGCCACCAGCCCGGGGCCGCCTGGAGCCACCAGCAACTGGAAGAGGCAGGAAGCCCCCTCCCCTAGAGACTCCTGCCCCTGCGACACCTTGGTTTCAGACTTCTGACCTCCAGAACCGGGAGATGATAAACTTCTGTATTTCAAAGCTCCCCTCCACGTCCCCCGTCTCTGGTGCTTTGTTACAGCAGCTGCAAGAAGCGAATAAACTGGGCAAGCCAGGCTCCCCATATGTCCTCATCAGAGACCCAACGCTCAAAGATGTGGGAGACCAGCTGGTTCCCACCCGACCCGGGGGACGTGGGGCCGCCCTGCCCGGGTGCACGGCCCATCGGTGGCACCTCAGTCTCACCAAGCTGCCCGAGCTCAGAAAACGCTGGCTCTGCAGCTGAGCTTGCCAGGAGCATCCATTCCACACTCACATCCCACCTCTCAGCCTAGGAAAATGCAGACATGGTGCCAAGGAAAGTGAGACAGAATGTGTTGGGCGCCAATGAGACCCTGGGCTTGGACATCTCCAGGCCGCTCCCCCCCATGGGGCACTTCCATTCTCCAGAGCACCCCGCCAAGGCCCCTGCCCGCTTTGGAATTTCCCCTTTGAAGCCCGTGGGCCTGTGCCAGTTTGGAACACGGGATCCAGCTTCTTGTGGGAGAGTAAAAGCAGCACGCCGACGGCAAATACTGGCGTCGACTGAGTTCTTTTTATTTTTGTCAACAAGGAGATTTGTTTTAATGGGATCCAGGAGCACCGAAGCTGCAGATTTTCCACTCCTGCAGGTCTGAACAGCAGTGGCCTGGCTTCCCACCCCAGGCAGGACAGCTGCGAATTCTGTGGGCAGAGGGGGAGGGGGAGGACGGCATCCTGGAGAGAAGGGACCTCAGCTCCACTCTGTCCCTCACTCCCTGCTGCGGGCTCCCAATGCCACCCCCAGGCTGCTGCCCCCTCACTGCACTGACCAGATGCTGACTCTTGTCCCCGACTCGTGACAGGGAGGCACCAGGAACAGACGTGCTCCGAGCGAGCGGACCGCACATCTTGGTCAAGATACTCAGCCTCTCTGTGCTTCAGTTTCCTCATCTGTACAGTGGGAACCTCACAGGCTTTCATGAGGACTCAGCGGGAGGAAACACGCCCTCCTGGCCAGGCGGCAGAAGTGCTTGGTCCACATCTACTAATGTCAATCAGACTTTGGTCTGGATTGGGGAGAGTCAAACTGGCGAGCCCTTGGTGGTACATTTGTTTCTAAACTGGCCAGCATGCAAACTTCAGACACTCCAAGGTGTAGACATTAGAATAATCCCCGGGATGGTAGGAGCCTCTGCCCCACCATCCCAGGGACCAGGCCTCACAGACTGCCCCTCTCCTTTACCTCTGCAGACCCTGGAAGATCTCGTCTTCACCCTGACTGTTTCCCCTGAGGCCTGTCCACTTGTCAGATGTTAGCAGAGGTCCAGAGGTGGGCTGGAGCTGGCTTGTACCAGCTCACAACAGCCAGTCGTGTACTTCTTAAAATCAGCCATGGTGGGAGTATTTACACCGCAGAAATTGGCAAACGCTCCGAAGCTAGGCCTTTTCCTTGAAGAGTCAGTCATTAAACGTTTACCAGCACCCCACTGGTTTCACCCTGAGTGGCCCTCTGACCCTGATCTGCTTCCTGGAGTCCCGGGTGGGGGCCAGCATCTTCCCCTGAACCCTTTCGGTGATGTCTCAGGGCTTTAGGGGAGAATGGGAAGGCGGATCTTCCCCTATTCCATTTGAAAAGCTCAGATTTCCTGTGGGGTAGCCATCTGCTTTCCTAAGAAGCTGTCTTTTCTAAACAGCTGTCCTCAGATATTTGAAGGGCTGTCATGTGGAAAAGGAGTCATTCCATATGGGCCCTGAGGACAGCAGAAGCGCCACCGAGCAGATACTCGGGAGAATGGTTTTCCTTTCGCTCCAGATGTATCTCAGAGCCACAGGGAGCCTTCCCAGGGTTTATCTTGTCTGAGGGCCCCTCAAAACTCAGCTCATTTTCAGAGCGAGGAGATGCTTTCATTGTAAATGAATCCCTCCCATGCCCACTTAGTAGGTGTACCTAACTCCTCCCATTGGTATAACCTGGATGTCTTCCCAGGAAATGGTGACACACACACAGCTCTTTGCACAGGCCTGGCCTGTAGCAAGAATTCACTGCATGGTGACCAAGAGGCCCCTTATTTGCATCAAATCACGGAACATCAAAGCTGGGTGGGCTCTCGGAGGTGGGCTAAGTGCCAACACTGTCACTCCGCAAACACCCGAGGAGGACAATGTCTCCATCATAGACCCTGAAGCAGGCGCCCTGGAACAATGAGGTTCCTGGTCCCCCGCCCTGGTGGGGCCTGAGGCTGTATCTCCCAGCAGCTGGATGGTTGACTTTCTTTCAGACCATCAGCTGGACACCCCAGATACAAAGTATGTTATCTTGTTTTGTTTCCTTTTTAAATAAATATAATTGATCACAATAGATTTTTATGGTTTTTTTATATTTATTCCTTCTTTTTTTTTTTTTTGGCCATGCCATGGAGCATATGCGGGATCTTCGTTCCCCGACCAGAGACGGAACCTGTGCCCCCCGCAGTGGAAGTGCGGAGTCTTAACTGTGGGACCACCAGGGAAGTCCTCACAGTAGATTTAAAATTGGGTTGACTAATGGTCTTTGGGGGGCCGGGAAGGGAGTGATTGCATTTTCCTCACAGCAATCTTAAGTTAGTGTCACGAGAAAAGGATGGGTATTATCCAATGAATGATAAGTATTTCCTTCCATTTGCTTGTTGTTTACACTTTAGGCCATGCTTTCAAACACATCCTTTCTTTTGTCCCCCACAAGAAGCTCACGAGAAGTATAAGGAGACTGTGGAAGCCAAGTCTTGCCCCAAATCATAGCACTGTGTGTGGCAAAGCCCAGGTAGAGCTCTGGGCCCCTGGTCACCGGTTCAGCCTTCGTTCCCATGTGGAATGGCTACATCCAAGGTACAAAAATGACAGCGTTGTCCAAAGAATAGGTCCCAAGAACTGAGTGCCTGGTGCCGGCCAGGCACTCTGGGGGTACTTGAGACACAAAACCATATTTTATCCTTGCAGCAAATCCCGGAACACGGATGCCGTACCTTTGCTTCGTAGATGAAACCTGAGGCTTAGAGAAGGGAAAGGAACATCCAGGCTGGAATTTGGGCTGAGTCTCTCCAGTGCCACAGCTGTGCTTCGAGTCTCCATCCTCACACCCCAATGCCCTCATCGCTTAGGACCCCACTAGTTCCCTCCTCTGCTGAGATGACTTGTTGGCCTGAGCCGGGGCCAGGGGAAACCATGCTGCTTGATCGGAAGGAAGATGTAGGCTTCTGTGCCAATGCCCACGGCAGTGTGTGAGAGGCTGCTGGGTCTGTCTGAGAAAGTGTTGGCTTTAAAGGCAGGAGGGTCTGTGGGGTTGACCCACTCCCTGATCTAAATAGCTGGCCTGCTCTTCATCCTCTTCTCTGGGATGAGCCTCACGGCTCCAGAAAGACTGAAGCACCCACCGTAGCACACAGGCCGAGTGAGTCCATTGGCAGGAGGGCATCAGTCACCCTCAGTGATGAGCAGTTGTGCTGGGGTGGGAGAGGATGTATGGGTGGGGAGGTGGTATTGGAGGCACCGAGACGGCACCCATCCTCTGCAGATTATGGGGACGTCCACAGACACGTCTCACGCCCCAGCCCCACTGGCAGGCCAGCTGGTGACTAACGAGCTCGGAGTCATGCAGATCGTAAGGTAGGTGGACCCTGAGCTGGGAGAGCCTTGTTCAGGGTACTGTAGGATACAGGATACAGAGTCAAGTTGAGCAGAAGGCCAGAAGGTAAGCCTGGCATTGGCCTTTCTGAGCCCATGTAGTGGTTGCAATAGGGCTTCTGGAATACCACGGAGGCTTCTGGAAAGTTCACAGTTCCTTTGTGCGTAGATGCTGCACGAGGTAGACCAGATGTCCCGATGATGCTTCGGTTTCATTCTTTCCCATAGGGTTCAGAGATTCCTTTTCTTTTCTTTTTTCTTTTGTTCTTTTTTTCCCCCAAAGTTCTGAAGGCTCTCTCTGAGAGAATTGGAAGGCCCAAACATAAAAGAGCTGACTCTTTTATTCCTACATCACAGTGAAAATCTTCGAACGGTTTGAGAGACAGACTGACAAACTCCTGCCTGGAAATCCTGGCCAGTCTCACACCGCTGAGCGATTTACTGGCCCCTCTGAACTAAGCTTCTGCCTCCTGGGTTCTGGTGATGAAAAGGGATAAGGTACACTATAAGCTCCTCTGCTGGTACCAAGCACAGAGCATGCTCTCTGCAGGTCTCGGCTGTAAAATTCATACCTGACCTTTGTCTGGTGCTGCGTGGCTGTGGGCCTAACTAGCTCGGCGGTTCCAGAACTGTGCTGTACATCGTCCTAGCCGCTAGCCACACAGGACCATTTAAATATCAACTTAAAATCCATTAACATCGAATAAAATGTAAGAGTCAGCTCCTCAGTTGCACCAGACACATCGCAAGCGTCCGATGGCCACAGGTAGCTCGCGGTCACAAAGTGCAGATATAGAACGTTCCCGTCAGGGCACCGAATCCTTTTGGACTTTGGACAGCGCCGGTCCAGAACCTCAACAGGCCCACCATCAGCCAGGACATGGGTTAAAAACTCTGATCTGCTCCACGCCTGGAGAAGCTGCTCAGAGGAGCCCAGGATTTGCACGTATAAGAAGCTGTCGGGTGATTCTGCTAGGCACCCTACTAAACTAGTAGCATCCCTTCGTACCCATGGGGCCGCTGAGGCCCAGCCTCTTGACAAAACCCCATAGCTAGCGAAAGGGCTACCCATCCTTGGGGCTTTTGCTCCAGGGGCTCTCTCATGTGTGTCCCTCATCAGCTGAGCGGTCCGGTTGGCCCCAAAGCCTCAGTCCATCCTCCATCTGCATCGCCGAGGCCTCCATGTCTGCGGGTGAAAGGGACTCACACCCTCGGCTCCCTTGGCCTCTCCAGATTGCGGTCTGCCGCGCTCCGGGTACCCAGTGATAGAACTACTCATCTCATCATTAAAACCAGTGGCTCAAAAACCCTATAATTGTCGTAGAGCTCACGTGTGAACCCAATCCACTGAAAAAGTATCCTCCACCCTCCAGAATGTTTTAATGGAAACAGCTTTCCAAAGGAGAGAGAACAGGCCAGCGAGCCAAGAACTAGTTTCTTGAAAATGATTCATACGGTGCTGGCCTGAGCCCGGCCCTTGGTCTCCCCACAACCGATGCTGCTTTCTGTCTGTTCAGAGTTTGTAAAATCTGCTCTGGATTCATTCGCGTTCTGGGAAATTCATCAGCGTGACCCAGAGGAGGGTTCTGAATGTCCACTGCTGCCCCTTCAGCCGGGGCAGCCCTGCCCTTCCTCCCCTCCACCTTCTGCCAGCCGTCACCAAGGAACTGTCCTCCGTTACCTGGAGCCCCCGGAGGCCTCTCGTCCAAAGCCAGCCTCTCTCGTGTGACTGCTGGCTGATTCCATGTGATGTCAGATGGCTCCGGGCCGTCATTCCGTCATCAGAGAGCTGAGGCTCGGCGGCCTGGGGCGGGTTTGGCGTGAAGCCCTGACTACAAAGTGGGACAGACCGAGCACAGGCCCTGCCTGTAGGGGCTCCATCAGCACCTCCCTACGGCGCACCCCAAGAGCTCCCTGTTAGAAGCTTGTACAAAGTGGTGTGTAAGCGCGGAGTGTGTGTGATTCTGGGTGGGGAGGAGGACGGAGGGAGGGCGGCTTCCAGAAGGTTCCAGAAGGTTCCTCCCGTGAGGCGAGGGTGGAGAGGATGTGGGGCTGTGAACCACAAAGGGCCTTGTCTGCCATCAGTGATGTGGTTTCTGTCCCCCAGCTTCAGTGAAATGAACCAAAAGCACAAGCCAGCTTTCTTTTGCACCCCATTCCTCAGGGCGGAGCACGGGGCTGGCACACGGGTGCGGAGAGCCACCGTGGAAGGCTCAGGGCTGCCCGACCGAAGCAGAGGGCCCGGCGGGTGCAGCCCATCACATCCCACCCTGAGCGCTCCTGACTCGGCGAGCGGGGTCAGACTCCTGCTCTGCTGGGTTTTCTCAGTTTCTGCCTCTTCCAGTCCCATCTGACCCCTCCCCACCGAGGCAGGCCTGGCCCGATGACGCACACAGCAGCTGGAATCAGGTTTCTTTACAGCAGAGTTCACAGCTTCAGCCCTGTCAACATTTGGGGCCAGATAATTCTCTGTTGTAGCCATCCTATACGCTGCAGGAGGTTTAGCATCATCCCTGGCCTCGACTCGCAGATGCCGGTAGCATCCCCCCATCTGCAGTAAAAAGAGCATCTCCAGGCCTTGTCATATGTCCCCTGGGGGCAAAACGGCCCTGGTTGAGAACCACTGATATCCATGGATTTGGGGGTCGTTGGCTGGCCTATCGGACAAGCCACAACCCCCCTCAAGCTGCGTGCACAGGTTATCTCACGCACCCAGCTGTTCTTGCGGGGAGAGTAGCCATTACTGTCAGCATATGCTCGTAGGCCCACAGCCCCTGGTTGTGCAGAACACCAGGAACTTTTCCTGCAGAGGGTTAGACAATGAATATTTTTGACTTTGCAGGCTAGAGGGTGTATGTTGCAGCTACGCAGCTCGTGCTTGTAGGGCGAAAGCAACCACAGATAATTATAATTAATGACGGGTGCGGCTGTGTCCCAATAAAGCTTTATTTATGGACCCTGAAGTTCGAATTTTATATAATTTTTACATGACAGAAAACGGTCTTTTTCCTTCTTTTTTATACCAACCATTGAAATATGGAAAAACTGTCATTAGCCCGTGGGCAGTACAAGCACAGGTGTCCGGTTCTGAAGCCAGAGCGGCATCCCTGATCTTATGACCACGGCCTGCACTTGGCTCATATGCCCCATCCCAGGAGGGGGCTCAGCCCAGTCGGCCTCTCTCCCGGGACACACTTGAAGCTGGAGAAACCGTTCTCTTCCTGGAAAGAAAGGGAGCGTCTGGTGGTGGGTGGAAAGGGATTGACATTAGCAGGAAATTAACCCGTGAGAAAAGTCACCTGCAGTCTCAGGAAAGCCTGTGGGCACTTGGCTTACCAGAACCCAGAGGTGCTCTGCGGGCCTGGCTCGAGGAACGATAGCTCCATCCCGGGGACAAGAGCGTCCGCCAGGGCCTGTCTCAACGACTGTGCTGTACCGCTCTAAAAGCACAGCTCGGGTCTGAAACACCCTCGCCCAGAAGGAGTCTGCCCACCAGGGACAGGCTGCCCTATTTATAGCTCTCCTGGGCCTTCTCAAGACAGTAATTTCACGCCCATCCACAAATCTCCCCTTCCAAACTGGTACTTGACGGTCAGCAGAGGGAGGACCGAGAACCACAACTGCCAGCCTCCCCATCTAGGGACAGGGAGGACCCCTGGTGGGCAGCAGCCAGGCTTCATCCGAGGGCAGGACACGTCGGCTGTGGGCGAGCGCGGAGCCCGGGAGGTCGTGTGGGCGACCAGCCTCAGAGAGGCCGCTCAGGCAGCCGTGACTGAGCTCTGCCGGCCAAACCCCGGGGGCATCGCAGGGACCCAGGATGCCCTGACCGAGCCCCGCTGTGTGTGCCGTGCTGGGCGAGGTACAGGCTGTGTTCCCCAGCAGGACACAGAGATATCCAGAGCGACCCCAGCCCGCAGGGTCCACCGGGGCCCCACTTACGGCTCACGGTGTCCAAGTGCCCACCCTGGACGCTCCACGGACAGGACAATCACCAGGCCTCTTGCCGAGGCTCCGCATAAGGATGAAGAGCTGGATGCATCGTAAAGACACCTGCAACTCACCCGGATGCTTGCCTCACTGGAGAAGCCTGGGGGCCTGGGAACCCACGTGAGGGGGGCGCCAAGCGCAGAAGGGCACCAGGCGTCAGCTCAGCCTGAACGGAAGTCAGGCCTGGTGCTGTGCCAGCTGCCAGCTGGCTGGGAACCTCGGGCACGTAGGTGAGCTGCCCTGGGCCCTCTTTCTTTCAACTCTAAAAGGGGCGACTAGACTAGATGTGTCTGTGGTTCAGTTACGATATTGCCGCAGGTTCAGGTCCTGCCTCCTGGTGAGCCTGTGCATGAGGATCTCCCCAGTGCCCAGAGCCACCCGCTGAGCTGGCACCGGGCTCCTCTCTCCTCCTCCAGGCAGGCTCAGCCCTGGGTCTGGTCTTCATGAAGCAGTGCTTTTCCTAACCCCACAAGTGTCAAGGGTGATTCTTGACAAGATCTGGGGACAGCCCACAGCTGATAGCATATCTTTCCATATGGCATGTTCCCTCCAGCCACACCCACCAGAGGCGCAGCCAGGAGGCTGCTGGTCCCACCGGAGTGGACCCGCATCCGGGCGACGTGGAGGAGAACGTCCTCAGACCCCACACGGATGCTGCCGTGTCCTGTCCAAGCCGATTGCCTCAGCGAGGAACAGAAAAGTCACCACAAACACTGTCACCTCTTCATCCCTGGGTGTCCCCCCACCCCGGACCCGCCCTGCAGGACAAAACCCTCGCTCCCCAGCCTGGCGCCCCCATCCTCTGCCATCCTGACCCAGCTTGGTCTCCAAGGCAGTTACTGAGCTCCTGGGATTTCCAGGCATTGCCATTCACCCCCCGGAGCTTCCCAGGGGACAGAGTACAGCCCCACCCGCAAGGAGCCCTGTCTGGCTGAGGAGAGACTCGGAGACAGATCATTAGAGTCCACCTTGGGGAAGGCGGAAGGGGCCAGCGGGGCGCCCCAGAGACCTGGGTGAACCCCGGCTCTGCCGCAGACTGCAGTCTGATGGCCAAGTCCCATCTCTACATCCTCGGAACGTGGTAGAGACAGCAGCGACTCCACAGGGTCGGACCCGAGAATAGCAGACTGGCCGGGGAGCATGCTCGCACCCTGGGCCAGGGAAAGGCCGACATGCAGTGGGGACACTGGCAGCGGCAGGATGGCAGAGTGGACCCCGGTGGCCTCCCCACCCCAAGGGTCTCCTCCGCAGCACAGCTTTCGCGTGTTTTCCTTCCCCAGGCCCTTCTCTGGGAAGGTGGTCCGTCCTTCCTGGACCCAGAACCCTCCCACACACATCATGACGGACCCCCTCTTCCCTCTGCAAAGGAACCGGGGCCCCTCAGGTACCTCGAGCTGCCCGATGGGCCCAAGCTGCCATGCCGGGCAAGGTGGGCGAGGGGCTTGGTCCCTGCGTGGGAATCACGTGGCCTCCACGTCCACCCTGGTCCCCGGGTTGGGGGGCGGGGGCGGCCAGGAAGGCTGGGCACATCTGTGAGTCCCAGGAGGGGAAATGAAGGAGCCTTGGGACAAACAAATGCTGATGAACTGGAGGAAATGGAAGACATCAAATCTGCTCTCTGGCAGGAGAACCAAGAGAAGTGCTGAATGGAGACAGGGAGGGTTCCGGCCCGGCCGTCAGGCTTCGGAGCAGCTGGTCTGAGCATCAGGATGGGGGTCCAGCGCTTGGCATTCCAGGTGGAGAAAACCCACGTGTGTGGACCTGCAGGAAGCTCATAAAAAAGCCACTGTTCTGAGTCGGAGAGAGGAGCAGGAAACAGCCTGAGGGATGCGGGGGCGCTGGAGAGAGGGCTTTGCAGGCAGCCTTACAGCACGGCCTTTCCCAGCACACCCGGTCTGGGGACGCCAGTGACCGCAGGGGCAGGGAATGGGGTCTGTTCTCTTCTTTGTCTCCCGAGATCCAGCTCCATGAACTAGAGACGAGCTCTCTGGGGCAAAGGAGCCTGGACATGCAGGCCGTTGACAGGGACCTGGAATTCAGAAGGCAGTGAAGCTGGCAGAAGGAAGGGATAGGAGGGGATGTTGAGTCTGCCCAGAGGTCGGTGTGAAGGAGCACAGGCCTTAGTAAGTAGGAGGCTTCGTCTGCAGCCCCAGAATGCGAGCTAAGAGGTCCGGGAGCCAGGGGAGATGAGGTCTCAGGAGAGAAAGACGCGCCAAGGTGATGCAGCCGAGGGCTGGTTAAGTCGGCAGCTCAGGGGCACCTCCAATGCCTGGGCCCTTTCCATCTTTCCGTGCGGCCACGCTCGGCCTCAGGCAACCCCGGGCACCTTTACACACCAGTCTCTCTGAGAACTGTTTTAAGAGCTAAGAACTTCTCCCAGGATTACCCCTCCACCCTCGCTCTGGCAGAATTCCCCTCCTGGCCCTTCCCACCTCTGTTTCAAGGAAGAACAGCAGAGAATCACTGTGATTAGCTGAGCGTAGAGACGAGTCCCCTCACTGGGGCTGGGGATCGGGCCACGGTATGGAACAAGGCGCAGGCACCCCCCGAAGCCCCTTTTGTCCTCCCCTGTCTGCTGGCCCAGTCACCACCGAGGGGCCAGCTCTCTGTGGGCCTTGAGCCAGGCCAGCGTGGCCTTGTCACTCTTCACCCCCAGCCTGGGTACCTGCTGTCTCCCACCTGAGGCCTCCCATCCAAGGGGACCTCACTCCTGAGTGCTCTGTGTCTCTTCCTATGGCTCCTGTAGAGATTTACCTTTCATTCTTCAACCCCCATATGCCTCAGTACGCAGGCTTTGAAATTTACATGAATGGAATCTCACTCTCCTGTGGGTTTTTTTTTGCCAACATTTTTTCTCTGAGATTCACCTCTTTTGTTGAATGCAGGCTTGGTTCATCCGTCTTTGCTCTTGTACCCTCCACTGTATAAATGTGATACCATTTCTGCAGCCATCCCACTGTCGATGGAGATTTGGGGGATTTTTCGTAATTTGCCATGGCAAACACCATTCCGTGAATACACACAAGGATACAGCCTGAAACAACCCCGCCAGCCCACCCCTTGGCGCACACCTGGCACGGATGGCTGGGCCATATGGTAGCATCTATTCAACTTGACCTGATAATGCTGGAGTTTGTTCCAAAGCAATTGTACGAGCAGTTTATATTCCAAGGAACAATAGTAAGGATGCTTGCTGTTTCACATCCTTGCCAAACATGTTATTTTTATAATTTTTGATTTTTACCAATATGTGAAAGCTTATAACATTTTGGGTTTAATTTGCATTTCCCCATTACTGATAATGTTGAGTATCTTTTTCTATGTTTATTGACCTTTCAAGCATCCTGTTTTGAAAGTACTTATTTCAAGTCTTTTGACCACGTTTCTACATTTTAGGGGTCTTCTATTGATTTATAAAAAGCCTTTGTAAATCTCGAACACTAATACTGTTTTTGGTTAGATGGGTTACAAATATAGTTCTTCATTTTGTGTTCTGTTTAATGAACAAAAGTTCTAAATTTAAATACAGGCAGTGAAATCCAGCTTTACCCTTTTGGTATTCGCTGCTTTGGTAGGGTCTGTGAAATCCTTTCCTATCCTGAAGTCGTAAATATATCACCCTATATCATTTTCTAAGAGTTGTACAATTTTGCCTTTTAATTAGGATCTTTAATTAACTTTTCAACATACTGTGAGATGGCCGGAGTCCAGTTTATTTTATTTATTTATTTTTGTATGGACAGCCAACCACCCTTTAACAATTCATTTAAAAGTCCATTTTTTCCTCTCTTGATCTTCAGTGCTGTCTTCTCCACAAATCCAGGTTCCAGATAAGTCTGTTTATGAGATCTCTGTTCTGTGCCATTGGTCTTTTTGTTTGTTCCCGCAGTGTTTTAAGACCTAATTACTTTAGTTTTGTAACAATCCTTGAGATCTAGAAGGCTAAATTCTCCCACAAAGTTTTCTTTCAGGAACATCTCTACTACCTATGTTTCCTTAATCTTCTGTATAAATATTCAAATATGAAATTTTTTAAGTGCACTCACATACTCATGTACACACACCCATGCATACGTTAAGAGTTTTATTAGAATTGCATTATCAATAGATGAATTGGGGAAGAATTGACGTGATACTCTATCATTCCCAAACATAGCAGCTCTCCATTTATTTAGATTTTCTTCCAAGTCTCTTACTACAATTTGTAATTTTCTCCACAATAAAAGTATTGCACACAGTTTATTAGATTCATTTCCAAGTATTTTCTATCTTGTGTTATTATTAATGGTACATTTTACCAGTATTTTATTAAAGTATAGTTAAATACTGTTTTGCGTTAAAAACGCAAAAATCTTTAGTGTACATCTCAATAAATTGTACATGTTTGCACCCATATGACCGCTACCCAGATCAAATACGTGACTTTTCCATTACTGCGGAAGGTTCTGTCCTGACTTTTCAGTCAACACCCACCCCCAGAGGTAACTACTATTATCAGTCTGGTCACTGAAGATTAGCCTTGCCTTTTCGTGAATTTCAAATAAATGAGATTATGCAGTATTTGCCCTTTTGTGTCTCGGGATAATTTTGAAACCCATCCTTGTTGCTGTGTGTATTAGTAGTTTGGTTTTTCTCTTTTTACTCCTGAAAAGTATTCCACTTGTCCACATACCCCAGTGTGTTTATCCATCCCCTTTGGTGGGTATTCGAGTTGTTTCCAGTTTGGGGCTACTAGGGAAACAGCTCCTATAAAATTTTTGTGCCATGTAATTATTGTCTTGTCTGAAGTAGTTCTCTACGAGTGATGGCTGGGTTCTCTTCAGTTTAGATCAGAATGGTGTGTGTGTGTTTGCATCTCATTATGGCTTTGTACTCGCACTTCTCTGGTGACTAATGATGGTGAATATCTTTTCATGTTATTAGCTATGCAGTAACTTTTATTAGGAAGTTTTGTTAATTATTTTGTCAATTTTTAAACTTGGGATGCTTATCTGTTTATTAATGTGCTGTACTGTTCTTTATATATCCTGGTCCAAACTCTTTGCAGGTGTGTATAACACAGACATTTTCTCCCTATCTGTCCACTGCCTTTTTAATTTCTTAGCAGTATTTTTTGAACATGGAAGGTTTAAATTTTTGATTAAATCCGATATATCAATTATTAGTTTTATGCTTAATGACTTTCGTATCTTGTTTAAGGGATCTTTACTTACACCCAGGTCATAAAGATGTTCCCTGACGTTGCCTTTCAGAGAGTTTATAGTTCTAGCTTTCACATTAGCTTTGTGATTCGCCTCAAGATAATTTTGTTCATGTGGTGCACTGAGAGTCAAGGTTGTTTTTTTATTGTATCCGTAGCCATTTACCTCAACACCATTTACTGAGAAAAATCTCATTGCTGCAACTCAATTCATTTGGTGTCTCTGTGAGTCTATTTCTAGAGTCTCTGTGTTCTATTCTTTTTTTTAAATATACATTATTTATTTATTCATTTTTGGCTGTGTCGGGTCTTTGTTGCTGCGCGTGGGCTTTCTCTAGTTGAGGCGAGCGGGGGTTACTCTCTGTTGCAGTGCGTGGGCTTCTCATTGCGGTGGCTTCTCTTGTTGTGGAGCATGGACTCTAGGCACATGAGCTCAGTAGTTGTGGCTCACAGGCTGTAGAGTGCAGACTCAGTAGTTGGGGTGCACAGGCTTAGTTTCTCTGCGGCATGCGGGATCTTCCCAGACCAGGGCTCAACCCCATGTTCCCTGCATTGACAGGCAGATTCTTAACCACTACACCACCAGAGAAGCCCAAGAGTCTCTATGTTATATTCTTGTACCAAAATCACACTGTCCTGAGGACTGTTAACTTTATAAAGAGTCTTGAAATTTGAGAGTGTAAATTCTTCAAAATTTTCTTCTTCTCAACAATTATTTTGGTCATTTATTCTAGGCCCTTTTCATTTTCACTTAAATGTTTAAAAAAGATGAAATCTTTTTGTTAGCCCATGCTCATCCTGTATCAACTTTTCAGTTAAATGTATACTTTAGAAACTACAATGTGTATTCTTGATTTATTATAGTCATTGAAACATATCACAGTCCAAATGCTAAAAAATCAAAACAAAATCTTAAAAATAGCCTGTCGGTGGTGGTGGGGAAAAGGTAGGAGGCATTTTATCTTCAAAGGAGCAAGAGCAAGCATGATGGCTGACTTTTCCACAAAACTATGGAAACCAAAAGACGACGGAATGACGTCTTTTAAGCACTTAAAGAAAAAAGTGCCAATAAAGAATTCTATAGCCAGTGAAAATATCTTTCACAATTTGAGATGAGATAAAGATGTTTTCATACAATAAAAAAGAAAGCTAGTATTCCAGATGGAGTATAGTTCCAGATGGAATCACAGAACTACAGGAAGGAATGAAGACAGCCCCAAAATGTAACATGTGGATAATTAGCAGCAAATATTTATTTAAGACAAGACTAATAGTAATGTCTTCTTGGTATTATAATGCTGGGAAAAGCAAAATATATGGCAACAGTAGCACAAAAGGCATGGAGGTGTAAGTGGAGTTAAACTGATGTAAACTTCTTGCATTTGCAGGGAGGAAGGGAGTTATCCTAGTGAAGTTTTTTTGCCTTAAAGACAATTTATCAGATATTAATATAACTCTTTCTTTTCTGTTACTGGGTACTTGGTCTCCTAACTTTCACTCTTTCAACCTCTCTGTATCCTCATGTTACAGGTATGTTTCTTTTAAACAGATTATAATTGGATTTTTTAAAAAATACACTTTGGCAATTTTTATCTTTAATGGAGGTTTTAGACTATTTACATTCATTTTAATTAGTAATATATGGTTTTATTTTCATCATTTATTTTGTATTTTTTATCTTGCCTTTTTTGTTTCTTTTTCTTCTCTCTTCTATTTGATTGAATATTTAATTCTAATTTTCCCTTTATAGTTATACACACTCTTTATATTATAAATGGCTACCTTAGACCTTTTAACGTATATGTTGAACTTATCAAAATTCAAGGTCAATCCATATATTTACCCTACTCCCAAACAATAAAGGTTTAAAACTCTTTGACTCAGACTGTTCCTTCCTGACTTTTCTATTCTATTATGGTAATTCTTTTAACCCAATAAAGTATTTTTATTGCTCTTCACAGTCAACGTCTAATTACCTTTGCTGCATATGTACTTTGGTCACCATTTTTCCTTGCATCTAATCTCCCACCTGAGATTACTTTCATTTTGCCTGACATGCATCCTCTAGAATTTCTTTGAGGGAAGATTTGTTAATAGAGACACTTTTATTTTTCCTGCATTCTTGAAAGATATTTCCTTTGGGTATACATATTCAAGGTAAATAATCACATTTTTGCCATGGAATAATGATTCCATTTTCTTCTGGTGACCACTGTTGACACCGATGAAGTAGATGTCAGTCCAATTGCCATTCCTTTGTGGAATATTTGTCTTTTCTCTTTGATACTTTTATTTTTCTTAATTAATTAATTTATTTATTTTTGGCTGCATTGGGTTTTCATTGCTGCTCGCGGGCTTTCTCTAGTTGCGACGAGCAAGGGCTACTCTTCATTGCGGTGCATGGGCTTCTAGGCGCACAGGCTTCAGTGGTTGTGGTGCACAGGCTTAGTTGCTCTGCGGCATGTGGATCTTCCTGGACCAGGGCTCGAACCCTTGTCCCCTGCAGTGGCAGATGGATTCTCAACCATGGTGCCACCAGGGAAGTCCCTCTTTGGTCCTTTTAATATATTCTCTTATACTTTAGGGCTCTGCACTTTCACTCACATGTCTTTGAATATTGAGAGGTTTTTATATGTCCTGTTTGGATTTGATGGGCTTGATGAACATGAAGATTGGTATCTTTTTATCAGTTCTTGGCCATTATTTCACCAAATATTGCATCTACTCTGTATGATTAGAATTGAGTTAAACCTTCTCACTCTATTCCCATAATTCTTATCTCTCATTTATAGCTTCTGCTCCTTTTCTCTCAGTGCTACTTTCAGGGTAATTTCTACAACTCTATCTCCCAGTTTATTGATTCTCTCTTTAACTGTGTCTAATCTGTGGTTAAACCCATCCATTGAGTTTTTAATTTCGGTTGAAATTATGTTCATTTACAGTGATTATATTTCGCTTCTTTTTCAAATTTGCTTGGTCATTTCTTTAAATACTCTCCTGCTCCTTACCCATATTTCAGTCTCCTCTTTATTTCTTTAAACATGTTAAACATACTTATATTCTTTTCAATACTTCCAATATGTGAGGTCCAGTGTGTCTGATTCTTACAGTTGCTGCATTTTGCTTTTTGTTTTTCATTTGGGTCTTATTCATGGGGCCCTGTTTCCTTGTGTGTAATGTGATTTTGATTGTGAACTCAAGCCCCTTGCAGTGGGTTTATTTGGGGGATTTTTTTGAGGCCTGATTTAAAAGTGAATTTCCCCAGACAGGGTTTATATTCCCTTCCTTCAAGTACATCACAGTGCTGCCCACCCACAACCACTCATCCCATGACCACTCTAAACTAAATTTTCAGGTTGAGACTCTTTGGATCATCCAGGTAGTGTGAACTTGGGCTGAAAACCATGTGTGGACTGGCTTATGGTTATAAATTCTCAGGGAGAATTTTTTCTCCACTCAATGCCAAATTCTTTATAGACAGTTTTCCTGGCTTCGCCGGGGGGACCTTGGGGGTATGTTTAATAATGCAGATGTGAGTCCCTTGGAGTTTTAGCAATAGACTCCGTTAGAATCGCCTCAATAGACAGGCTGTGGCCTTTCAGTGTCCACTGCCTCCTGGGAGGCCATGAACCCAGAAGCTGATGTTCACCTAAGGTCATCATGGTGAAGGCCCATTTTGGTGCATAGGTGCCCACTTGTACTGAGTTATTTTGCCACAGAGAATCCCTTCATTCTTGCCAGGAGGGCATTTTGACAAAGTGATTCTAAAATTAACCTCGAATAAATGAGTGAGAATAGTAGCCAAGGCCTTTCGGGAAAAATAATAGTAAGTCATGATACACACTGTCCCACATTTTGATAGTTAATTGTATGTGTCAACTTGATAATTGTATGTGTCTAAGGGATGCCCAGATAGCTATTAAAATATTATTTATGGGAGTGTCTGGTGTTTCTGGAAGACATTAACATTTACATTTGTAGACTGAGTAAAGAAGATGGCCCTCCCCAATGCATGGAGACATCATCCAATCCATCAAGGGCCTGAGTAGAACAAAAAGGTGGAGGAAGGAAGAATTTGCCCTCTGCTTGACTTGGGACATCCGTCTTCTCCTGTCCTCAGACATTAGCATTCCTGGGTCTTGGGCCTTGAGACTCAGACTGGGTTTTACACCATTCCCCCTCCCCCACCCCAGTTCTCAGGCCTTTGAACTCAGACTGAATTACACCATCAGCTTTCCTGGTTCTCCAGCTTGAAGGCAGATCCTGGAACTTCTCAGCCTCTATATAATGTGAACCAATTACTATAATAAAGTTGTGTGTGTGATAAAGTCGTGTGTGTGTATATGTATGTATATACACATACATATATCCTCAGTAATTTTAAATGTATGACACCAGCTCATGTCACAGCTAGTAAGAATCAGTAAGAATGCACAAAAGGTCTAGGAACAGACTGTGTAAGAGGAGGTTTTCAAATAAGTGGAGCTAGAAAAGATTCTTCACCAAATAGCCAAGAGTTGGATAATCAGTTAGTCATTTAGGAAAATGGCCAACTAGAGCTCCATCTTATGCCAAAACAGAGTCCAGATGAATCAGAGTGGAATGTAAAAAGTGAAGACATAAAACAACATTAAAAGTAGAGGACAATATTTACACAAGCTCCAGGTAGGAAAGACATTTGTAAGCATAAAAAGCAAAGGAAAAAAACATTAAAGATATATTTAAACCTCCATTAGTAACAACAACAACAAAAAGAACATGATGAATCACAGTAAAAGGCCAAGGCAAGCTGGAGAAACCTCTGGAAACAACACGAGATAAATGTTCATGTTCCTTGCCTTTAAAGAACTATTACCAATTCATAAAGCAAAGGTGTAAAATGACATGAACAGAAAATTAACACCAAAAGTGCTCAAGAAACTTTTGAAATAACATTCAAGTTCACTAGTAATCAAAGGAGGGTACATTGAAAGAGCATAGCTTCCAGACTCATCAAGATTTTTTCACTGATAATCGTCAGCACTGGTGAGCTTTTGGGTGGATGAACGTTTCCTATCCTGATGGCAAACTGCACTGCCATTTCTGAGGACAGCGTATCAAGGGCTCCAAAAGTATTCCAACACTTTTGACTTAGCAAGCCCCTAGGTAAATACATGACAGGACGACAGTTACTAGCAAAATGATACAAAACATACAATCAATACCCAAAATAGAAACTGGATAAATATATTATGGTATGTCCAAAGGATATGACACACGATGAATCAAGTATTAAAAATAAGGCTTTGGGCTTCCCTGGTGGCGCAGTGGTTGGGAGTCCGCCTGCCGATGTAGGGGACACGGGTTCGTGCCCCGGCCTGGGAAGATCCCACATGCCGCGGAGCAGCTGAGCCCGTGAGCCGTGGCCGCTGAGCCTGCACGTCCGAAGCCTGTGCTCCGCAACGGGAGAGGCCGCAGCGGTGAGAGGTCCGCGTACCGCAAAATAAATAAATAAATAAATCAATAAGGCTTTGGATAAAGGCAACACAATGGACAAAGACAGTCTTTCAACAAATGGTGCTGGAACAACTGAACAGCCACGTGCAAAAAAAAAAAGAATTTAAACACAGACCTTCATGGAAACCATGTCAAAATGGATTACAGACTTAAATGTAAAATGCAAAATTATAAAACCCCTAGAAGATAACACAGGAGAAAATCTAGATGACCTGGGGTACAGTGATGACCTTTTATATAAAACACCAAATCATAATCCATGCAAGAAAGAATTGATAAGCTGGACTTTATTAAAATTTAAAACCTGCTCTGCAAAAAAGAATGTGACGAGAACGAGAAGACGGGTCACAGACAGGGAGAAAATATTTGCAAAGACACATCTGATAAAGGACTGTTACCCCAAATATACAAAGGACTCTTAAAACTCAGCAATCAGAAAATGAACAACCTGATTGAAAATGGGGAAAAGACATGAACAGAAACCTCGCCAAAGAAGATAAACGGATGACAGATAAGCGTAAAAGATGCCCCACCTCATATGTCATGAGGGAAATGCAAATCAAAACAATTATGCGATGAGATACCTCTACGTACCTGTGAGAATGGCCAAAATCAAAAACACTGACAACACCAAATGCTGGGGAGGCTGTGGAGCGGCAGAAACGGTCACTCACGGCTGATGGGCGCAAGGCAAAACGGTACAGCCGCTTTGGAAGACGATTTGGAGTTTTCTTTCAGAACTCAACACACTCTGACCGTATCATCCAGCAATCACGCTCCTTGATATTTATCCAAATGAACTGGAAACATATCCACACAGAAACTGGCACGCAGATGTTTATAGCACATTTATTCATAATTGCCAAAACTTGGAAGCAACCAAGATGTCCTTCAGAAGGTGAATGGATAACTCAACGGTGGTCCATCCAGACAATGGAAAAATATTCAGCACTAAAAAGAAATTAGCTATCAAGTCATAAAAAGACATGCAGGAGCCTTAAATGCACGTTAGTAAGTGAAAGAAGTCAATCTGGAAAGGCTCCAGACCATGTGATTCCAACTATATGACATTCTGGAAAAGACAAAACTATGGAGACAGTAAAAAAATCAGTGGTTGCCAGGGGGTGGAGGGGGATGAATAGATGGAGGATTTTCAGGACAGTGAAATTACTCCATATGAAACAGTAATGATGGATAGGTGTCATTGTATATCTGCCCAAATCCATGAATGCCCACCACCAAGAGTGACCTCAGTGGAAACTATGGGCTTTCGGTGATAATGACATGTCAACATAGGTCCATCTGTTGTAACCAGTTACCACCCTGGTGGGAGATGGTGAGAGTGGAGGAGGGTTGTAAGTAGAGCGTGGGGGGAGGAGGGATATGGCTGATCTCTGTACCTCCTACTCAGTTTTGCAGTGCACCTAAAACTGCTTTGAAAAATAAAGCTTATTAATTAAAAAAATTTAAAAATAAAGGGGAAGAATCAGGGTCTATTTAGCCACAGGGAAACTGCCCATGACACCCCTTAGCACATACCACACAGTAGGTCCCAGTTTTGCAAGAGTTCCCACGGGGAAGCTGTTCCCCATCACCTCCTCTGGTGGGTCCCTCTCCTGTGATCCTTTGTGGGCTGCACAGTGGCTGCATTGTTGCTCCCCCGATGGCTCAGAGACCCACAGAGACCGCCGCTTCTCTGTGGCCTTTATCTCTCATCGCTCTTCTCTGGAGCAGGGGTGATACCCACTCCAGATAAAAGCTCAGTAGAAAACGGCCGGTTTTCACTGGCATGGGGAAATCAAACAGCAATTAACCAGACAGGGGTTATTCATCTCTTTACCAGCACTGCTAGCACGGGGAGTCCTCCCGGGGGACCGCCTTGCTGGGGGATGGCAATGTGTCCTCGGCGAGAACAAGGGATGGACCACCCACCTCCACTCTGGCCAGTATTTTCTTTCTCTAAGAAGAAAAGCGACAGCAATGGGAAGAAGAGATAATCCACGGTCTTTGTCAGCAAATGGCAATATTATGGACCGTCAGCTGTCCTGCGGGTTCAGATAACTACTGGGCTTGTCAAATAAAATCAGTCTAAACGAATTTACAAAGAGCCGTCTGAGACGCCGGGAGTCATCCAGGCTCTTAGCCATCTCTTCCTCCCCGATGCGGACGGTGCTTCATGCAGGAAGAATGTGGTGCGTGTTTTCCCAGCTTCCTTCTCGGGCTGCCACCAAAGGTGGGAGTAGGGCAGCCTCTAGGAAGCACAGACTCCTCAGCTTTCAGAAATTCCACAAGTTGATCTGGGACGTGAATCACGCTTCAGGTTTGGAAAAAGTTGCAGAACCAAAGCCGACGGAGGTTCGGGGCCACCCCACCGTGGTGGCAGGCCATGGGGATGGGTGGGGGCGGTTCTGGAGCTTGGCTGGGCTGAGTCCCTATCTGTTCCATCCGGGGGTGGCAGTGGGGGCTGTCAAGCTATAGACAGCATTTAGTCACAGATCAGCTTTTCCCAAAACTGGATTCATCCCCTTAACTGCCTCAAACCACAAACATGGCCGTTGAGTCCTGGTTCTACAATTCTCTGAGGAGCCTCAAATGATTTCTTGGGGCGTCCTGGAATTCCATGAATAAAACCATTCCTTAAGCAAGCACACAGAAACCCTGTAGTGAATTGTCACTGAAAACTTCTGGAATGTTGGTGAGAGACCAGGACGGGGGATGGGAGAGTCTCCCTACCCAATAGTCAACGGTGTCCCAGTAATCTAGCTGAAGAATAAAGTAGCCCTTGCGAGGTGAAAGGTCATGTTTTCCTTTTATAAACAGAAAAACTGAGGCCCAAACAGGGGATAGGAACCCCCCCCACCCAGG
Source organism: Monodon monoceros (assembly GCF_005190385.1). Classification (NCBI taxonomy): domain Eukaryota; kingdom Metazoa; phylum Chordata; class Mammalia; order Artiodactyla; family Monodontidae; genus Monodon; species Monodon monoceros. The sequence goes on from NW_021703782.1 coordinate 110,471,766, forward strand.
CCCCCGAGTATCATACAACAAAAACCACTCACATGCCTCTAGTCCAGAAATGTTCACTCTTCCATTTACTCCCTAAAGACCTTCCAAACACGTGTATGCATTTTTCAACTTTATAACCAAAATGCACAAGGATTCACATGGAACGAATGTGTCACTGCCAACCCCCACCCCGTGACCTCCCCTCAGCGAGTGTCCCCATCTGGCTCTCTTGAAGAGCTGGAGCGCACCCTTCAGGAATATCTTTGGAGAAGGACATGTTGCCTATAGGAGGATGACTTCCTGTTGCCACCTCGCAAGGTTAACGGGCATGGACGGGCATGGAATTTAGGGTCAGGACCTTCATCTTTCAAGTTCACTAGCATGTTGGTCCAGTTGGCGTTTTGTACTGCAGAGAAATCTTGAAACCAACTTGGCTTCCGCTCCTTTGTACAGACACATTTTTCCCCATCCTGCGAGGATGGAATCATAAGAAGGGGCCTCGAGTCATTCCCAGGAGAAACAAGGAGCAAATCAGCCCAGATTCCCCCCCACCCCAATCTCCCAGGGTCCTGCTTTGGGTCAAAGGCCAGCCTTGGGTCAGATAGCCTTGACTTTGTTCTGCCGCTAGTTGGGTCCATGACCTTGGGAAGTCATGTTACCTTTCTAAGGACACTTCACTCCTTTTTAGTAAGGAGGGAATATTTCCTTCCTGTATCTGTTAGCACAGCCTAGGTTATTCTGAGTAACAAACATCCCCCAATTTCTTCATAGTTTAAAACAACAAGGGAGTGTTTCTCCCTCAGGCTACATGTACCTCCTGACACTTGCACACAGTGACCAGACACTGGTCCATCACCTGTTCCATGGCAGGAGAAATGACCAGCCTTCTCTCTGCCCAGGCATGGAGGGGGTTGGACACTGGTGAGTAGTGGGAATGACCGCCACACCTGTCCAGACATGGTGTGCAAGCAGGCCCTCAGCGCCCAGGTTACCAGATGGCGGCCAAGATTCCCTGGCAGAGGCTGGTGGGAAGCTGGAAAAGCCCAGATGACGGGTGGTGGTACCTGAGGGCATCCAGGGAGCAGGCGCATTTCCAGAGGGACACCTTGGGAGGGCAGAACACAGACAGCGAGGCTGGACCAGCCCAGCAGCGGGTCTTCTGGTGACTGCCTGACTGCCGGAGTGAACTCCGTCCACATGTCTCCCTTCAGCCCACGTGGTCAGGGACGCTGCTCTGCTCAGGGATCACAAGCAGGCACAACTTTACAAAGGAAGAATGTTCCAACCTGGCAAAAACAGGATCGTCTAATTTTCTAAATCCCTGGTTCCTCTTGATCTTTAAAAATCAGCTTTTTTTAATCTGAAGCTCAGGATGTGACAGAACTCAGGTTGGAGAGTTTGGTTTCCAGTGAAAACTCCAGAATGGAATGTGCATCTCAGCCAACACGGCTGGGGCTGCCGACCCTTCAGGCTCCTGTTCCCTCTCTCTGTCTCTCTCTGCTTGTCTCTCTGTCTCTGTCTCTCACCCTGTGTCTCTGTCTCTGTGTCTCTGACTCTGTATCTCTCTGTCTCTGTGTCTCCTTCCCTCCCCCATCTCTCCCTCTGCCTCCCCATCCCTCTCTCAAGCCAGACAACAACAGATGATGATGTAACTTGGATCCCAGGCAGCCAGCTTGTCGTATCTGAAGAATCCACGTGTTTTAGGTGTTTCAGAATTACACCCTCTTTCTCATGGGAACACATCTGGGGGCTCCCCCTCCCCCTGGAACAGAGCACCCAGACCCCGACACGACCAGCCAGGTGCCCCAGGATCTGCACCCCCTGGAGCCCAGAGACCTCCTTGCTCCTGGAAAACAAGTCTCTTCCTGTCCAACAGCCCTGCTAACAAGCAGGTCATGGCCGCTGGCAACAGCACGTTAATGACAATCGCAGACTCGGCCAGAGCGGCCAGCCTGGCGCAGACGGAGAGAACCACCTCCCCCTTCCAGGTCATCATATTAGAGCACTGCACTCCAGGTGGGCCTGGTGGGGACACGCGGGCCACTCACCCCCCGCATGGGCCATGACTCCGAGCGGTGGTGCCTGGACCCGTGAGCACGCAGTGGCCATTCTTGTCCACCAGGAGCGCCTTTGGCACAGGAGAAAAGAAAAGCCTACGTGTCCTTATGCAGTGTGAATGCAAGTTTCTGGCACTGAATGCGACTTTTTCTAGCCAGTGATGCGTCAGAGCCCCACTGGGGCTGTCAGGAGCCACCAGCACTTGGGTGTGTGTGGCGTGTCCCCTCATTAAGAAAGGGTGGGCACATGGAGGCTGAGATCAAATGGGATTAAAGGCTAGAAAAGCATCTATACTGTTTGATCTCAGTTTTGTTTGAATAGGTTTTCAATGCAGAAAAGTCTGAAGATGGAGGGGAGAAAAGAGGGAAAATCATTCCAGATTTTTACCTTTACAGAGGCACAAATAAATCGCAGGCGAGATAAGGAAAGGGGGAGAAAGGAGAAGACTCAGTGCTCCGAAGACAGCCTGGGTCCTCGCAGGGCGTGGGCAGGAAGGGGCTGCCCCCACCCCTACCCCCGAGAGAGACCAGCGTGCGTGGCTGAGGGGCAGGGATGTCCTGGAAGACGCAGAACAGCATGGACCCATGCTGTGCTGTGTGCAAGTTAGAGGCTGTCTCCCAACTCCTCCAAGATTACAGATGGAGTTTGGCACCAGTGGGGACCATGGATGAGAATCTAGGCTTCCTTTACAGATGGGGAAACCGAGGCACTCATGGGGAGTGACTGGTACCTGGCCCCGGTTCTGTCCCATTTCCTCATTCTTTGTCTACAACTTTCCCTTTAAATCTCAGCCATCTGGGGAAAGGAAAAAGGCCATGGAACAAGTGTGCAGTTTCTTTCAGCCACTGAGGTTGAGGCAAGGAGTGGGCAGCACGATGGTCATTCATAACCATCTTATTAGTCAGCTCGACTGCTGTGACAAAAACCATTGCCTGGGTGGCTTCAAAAACAGACATTTGTTTCTCCTGAGTCAGGAGGCTGGACGTCTGGCATCAAGATGCCTGAAGCTTTGTCTCCTGTGAGGACTCTCCTCCTGGCTTGTGGACGGCCACCTTCTCCCTGTGTCACTTCTCACTCAAATGGCAGAGAGGGTGAACTCTGGTCTCTCTTCCTCTTCCTATAAGGAAGCCAATCTCAGTCTGGGGGCCCCACTCCCATGACCTCAGCTAAATCTCATCACCTTCCAAAGACCCCACCCCCAAATACTATCACCTTGGGGGTTAGGGCTTCAACCTGTGAAATTGGAGGGACACAAACCTTCAGTCCATAAACCTGGTGCACCTGGATAGATATGGCCACTGCACAACTCTAGGGGGCACAGGTCACATCCTGTGGACAGATCCCCGGGGTTGTGCAGTGCACAGTGAACCTGAGCCTGGCACCCACCAGTCACTTTGAGCTAGCCTGCGTTTGGGGTTCTCTCCCTGCTAGTGGGGCCTCCTTTAACAAACAGGTGATGCATTAGAATGTTAAAGCAGTGAAGAGGCTACAACCCAGGTGCAGGAGCCCAGGAGCCCTGGAGAAGACAAACCTGTCCCAGGAACATGGGCCTGGGACGACTTCACCCCGCCTTGGGTCCGTTATCCGATTTTGTCCTCTCCTCAAGGCCATCAGGTAGGCATTGCTGTCCTCGAGTTACAGGTGGGTAGCACTGGGGCTGTGAGGCCAGACCCGGGTTAGACCCTTGAATCCCAAACTCCAGCCATAGCTGGCTCCAAAGCCAAAAAGCGGCCCTGGGCCCTGCAGCCTTTGTCGGCTGAGAGGTGCCCAGGAAGCAAAAGCACTTCACAGTCAAGCGATGGGCCACCGGGTGACCACACATGCGCCAATGTCACTCCGTGAGGTCCCTGAGCGCCATACCATCTGCTTCATGCGATGCAAACCTGGTAAGTCACAGGGGCCGGCTCTCAGCTAGTGTCTTCCACGGGCGGGGACAGAGCTGGACATCTTATGCCCATCAGCTCATTAAGCCTCGTATCGGCAAGCGTCAAGCAGAGAACCAGACAAGCAGGAGATGCAGATGGGTTGACCACGTGTTGGCTCGTGGGCCTGGGGTGCTGGCAGGGCAAGTGGGAAACCCACAGGGCAGGCTGCTGGGGGGCGGGCTGGATGCTCTGGGACAGGGTCTTGGCCCCTCAGGGAAGCCTCCACTCTGCTCTGGTTGAGTCCTGTCCTCCTCTCCTGGATTATTGAGGAGGGTCGCCCTCATCCAAGTCAACACACCCACCAAACACCTAGGCTGCCGTGTGATTGACTCACTGGGTTCCAGCACCTCCTCAAGTGGACTCAGGAATCGTGGTCCTGATGTTACCTGCAGTTGACGGATGGTGGCACAGAGACCCAGAGAGGACGCACAGCTCAGCCAAGGTCAAGTGGCCAGCCGTGGCCACAGGGGGATGGGAGGCTGGGCGCCACCTCCCCTGCAGCTCTCGGGAGGCCTCACTGAGGTCCAGGTCCCCAGGAGTCCCCACATTGTGCCCTCCAGGGGGACAGACCGCTCACCAGGTCCTCCACACAGAGGCAGCCGAGACAGATACATGCCAGTCCTCAGGAAGCTCTGTGCTGGGCACCCGGTGGGCTCTGGACAGATCATTCATTCACCGGCAGGAGGTGAGGTGCCCCAGGATGCATGACAACAGGGACCCGACTGGCGGCGCTGAGGAAAGGCTTCTCAGAAAGTGACATTTAAGCCGAGTTCAGGATGACAAGAAACAGGGAAACAGGCTACCAGTAACTGCTCTCAGCACAGAGCCTGCAGTGTTCCGGCAGGAGCACGGCCTCCCATGTGTGAGTGTATGTTACTAGACTGGGGGACAGTGGGTCTTCAGACATGAGTCCTGGACAGCATTCAGTGGCCGAGGGCAGAGCATCGATGAATCAATCCATCGGACCCGTCCTTCCTGGGTGCGTTGGCTGGGGGCAGGGTGGAGCCCTCGCAGGAAGACAGGGGGGTGATGGCTCCTGGGGTCCTGCACGGAGCACCCGCTGAGATGGGCCTCGTCCGTGTTCCCCCTGACTGCCCACCCCACGTCCACGGCAGCGCTCCTCGTGACTCCCTGGGGCCATGCTGGGCTACTGGAGGATGAAAACCAGGTCTGGAGCTCCTCCGGCTTCCTCCATGCCCTGCCATCCCTCCAGACCTTGCAGGGGATCCCCGTGATCTAGCAGATGAGGTCTCTGTGGCCACCACCTGGCTGGACTAGACGGGTGACACCTTCAAGCCTCCTGTGGAGGAGGAAATGTTGCTCTGTGTCCAGCCCTGCATGGGGAGTGTCCTTTTTAAGCGCTGCCCAGGGGTGGGGCATGGTCCAGCCTCACAGCACAGCACAGCCTCACCACCCACGTGCAGGCACCTGCCCAGGCTCCAGCAACAAAGGATGCCCCGGGTCAAGGGTCCTCATACCTAACACCTGCCCCGACCACGGAATTTTCCCAACATGGGCATTTGGCCTGGAGGATGGCCCCAGAAAGCAGCACGCATGGCAGACCCTGCTGCGTGGGCCCATGTGGGCCCCCCACCCTTACCAGCCCTCCAGGGAGAGACCTGGGGACGCCCTGAGGGACTGGAGAGGGGCACAGCTGGCTGGACCCCGAGCACAGCACACGTGAGCCTGGCGCTCAGGAGACGCTTCTTGTATATTTGCTGAAGGCAAGACTGAGTCCTCACAGGGGGTCCCGCCAGGCCTCTTCACTGATCCAGTCGTTCTACACGTGTTGATGGAGCACATTTTACGTGTTAAATTATGCTGAGCCCTAGGGAAACCAGCCTAAAAAGGGAGAGATGGATGGACAGAGGAAGGAAGGAAGGAAGGAAGGAAGGAAGGAAGGAAGGAA
>NW_021703782.1:110478036-110559444 GCF_005190385.1 Monodon monoceros
GAGGAGGGAGGAGGGAGGGAGGAGGGAGGAGGGAGGGAGGAGGGAGGAGGGAGGGAGGAGGGAGGAGGGAGGGAGGAGGGAGAGTCCCTGCCCAAGATGCCCGCTCACCCGAGAGTTGAGGATGGAGGACAAGAGGGTGTGGGAGATGCCGGCAGGTTATCACAGTGGGGTCTGCCCGAGTTATTCATCCAACAGTGACCAGCGACCACCTGTGCTCCAGGCACGCCTGGAGGGTGGGGCCTGAGCTTGGCAGTGGACGGGCAGAAAGCAAGCAGTGATCACAAGGCTGACACGGATTAGCACAGAGGAAAAGCAGGACTGCAGGGTGAGGGTCTCGGAGGGTGATGCCCAGTAAGAAGGGGCCCGCCAGGTGAAGGGGGAAGGGGGCACAGGTCCAGGAGGCTGTTCAGAGCATGAAGACGAGGCGGCTTGACTTCGACGTGGACGTTCACCCACAGCCAGGCCTTTCCCGGCCCTGAGAGCAGACAGAAAGTGACCCATTTCTTTCCTGAGAAGGCCAGCCCCTGGCAGAGGTGGCCCCAGGTGGACTTCAGACTGTCGGGAGAGGCTTCCAGAACCAGGCGGCCAGCTGGCCTGGTGCCTCGCCCAGCACTGTCCACCGGAGGGTGGGCAGTGTCCCCCATCAGAGAACCCTGAGGCCCGGGCCTGGGAACCCAAGGGGCCTGGTGGCCGGGCGGGAGGGGGACGGCGAGGCTAGAGGGAAGAGGATGTTTGCACAGTGAGTCAGAGCAGATGTGGGGCTCTCATTGCACACTGGTCCACGGAGGCTGGAGTCGAGGCCTCACGACGGCTGACGCCTCTGCTACCTCCCGCCGGAGGGGCCCTGGATGGGGGCAGGGAGGCGGCCACAGACAAAGGCGGGGACGCACAGCCCGTGGCCAAGGGCCAGTTTAAATTAGTGAACATCTGAAACGAAGGAAGTTTTGTTTTGTTCTAAGAACCCAAGTGTGTTGGAACAGTCGGCCCCAGATTAGCGGCCGGGGAACACCGCCACCCCGGCGTCTTATGGGGCCTGATTGAGGAACAGATATAAATACCTCGCTTTTAGATCCTGGATCATTCAGTGGGTGAAGGGACACAATTACAGGGACCCGAACACAGCCCCCTTTGGGTCAGCTCCCTGCCACTCAGGGTCCCCAGCGGCTCTGCAGTGGCTGCAAGGCCAGGGTGCGTTATCCCGTGGGCACGCGTGCCACGGAGCTGAGCTGAGGGCTCAGCATGAAGAATCTAGAGCATCAGGAACCTCACCAGTGATCCGCCCACCGCTGCCTCCACATTGGAAAAAAACCCGCTCAGAAATTCTCCTGCGGCTAACTCATTCCAGAAACCACCAGACTGAATATCGCTACTGTAAATACATTTCTTCATTATCCTGGGGCATCTTTTGGCCAAAAGACTAAGGAAAAAACCAGGAAAGACTCAGTAAGTGTCTGGGCCCCCGGCAGGGGTGGAGGAAGGGGGCAGAGGGAGGTTGGAAAGACAGCATGTTCTCGCCGAGGATGTAATCTGTCCAGTTTATGAAAGTGCTCGCTCGGCTAGAGGCTCTGGGCTGTGCATCTGTGAGGACCAAGGCGGGAAGAGGCACAGCTTAACCACCCAGGAGGGGAACAGTGGGCGGCGTTTCACCATGGTACCCGGGATTTAATTTATAGAGGTAACCAAGGGAGGACACGGGTGAACAATGGCATCGAAGAAGAGTTTACCACCTAGAGTTTTCAAGAGGAGGAGCCATGCCAGGCCATGCAGGGCCACACGGGGAAGCACCAGGGTGGGCTGTAGCCTAGGAGGGAGGGGGAGCTTGGCCCAGAAGCTCCACTGTGGTTTCTGAGGTTAGGGCCTGGCGAGGCAGGCTCAGCACTGGTGGGTTTGAGTCACTCCAGTGGGCCCTGGGCCATTGGGTACCTCTGGCTCTCGACTACCTGGCTGGAGATTTAAGGCTGGGGATCCTGGCTTGTGTAGGAGTTAGAGAGGCAGGTGGTCGCGCTGGGCTCTGGACTGTTGGTCTGCATGTGAAAGGCCTGTTTGCAGGGAGTGACTTGCTGTCTCCAGGAATCTGCTCCCCTCTGGTGAGGGACAGTCTCGCTGAAAAGCCCCCAAAACGTCAAAGCATCATAAGATCCAGAAATTTTTAAACGTGACTGATACAAGCAGATGGACGCTCCTCTGTTCTGGGGTTTGCACTCTTTTCCAGAGCACCCAACACAGCTGGCCACTCCCAGTCCTCGGAACGGCCTCCCCTGGAGCTCCAGGACTCCTTCTGGTCCTGGAGTCTCCTTGGACACCCTCAGGGCCCGGTCTTGGGTGGTCTTCTGCCTTTACCGCCACCCCGTGACCTCCAGGGGGCACGCACAGGTGCTGGGTCCCCATCTCCACCTGCTTCAAGCCCTTCTCCTGAGCTCCGCACCTGCAGACCCACCTGCCCCACCTTTCACTGACCTTGGCCAGGCCCCAAATCTTTTCTCCCATGTTGTATTCTCCTGTGGGCTCTACCTCCGTGAATGGACCCTCTGTCTTCGTCACCCAGGCCAAAGTCCAGGTTCCTCACTGTGCTGTTCATTGTGTCTGCTAATCCCTCTCCTGCCCCTAACACCCCCAGAAACTTAGGGAGTGCCTGGTAACCCCAAAGTGGGCGAAATCCAGCTGGTAGACAAGACAGAGGCAACTCCAAGGCCCTCGGGGCCTGTCATGGGTTGGGGTCTCTTCCCCCAGGAAGGCCCACCCTGGCAGCTCAGCTCTCTCCCTTCCCCTTGGAACCACAGCAGTCAGAGAGAGCAGATCGTCTGAGCCCCCATTTTACAGAGTGGAAAACCGAGGTCCAGAAAGAAGAGGCCGTTTGGGAAGAGCTGGTTAACGGGTGGAGGGACCAGGCCTGGGACTCAGCCCTAAGCGTCCTGCTGTGGTGTTTTCTGACTCACTGCTGGGCCCAGCGAGGCCCCAGGAATAGCAGCAAGGCCAGTGTGGCCAGAGCGGCCTGCAGGCCGGGTATAGGGTCAGAGGTCGGGGCAGGGTCACAGCCAGTACCCTCGCCGGGGTTTCCTTCTCAGGGAAGGGTGGTGACCAAGAAGAGGGAAGTTTATCGGGCACCCGCTATGTGTGCTCGTTTGCTCCCACCGAAGCAGAGTACCGCCTCAGGGCGGGGATGAGGAAGTGGGCTCAGGGGTCCCACAGCACCCCTGGAGTCCTGGGGACAGTGCCCCTGAATGTCTGCGCAGAGCAGGACCACTCAGGGACGGGTGGCCATCAGGCCGGGCTCTGGGTGGCAATAGTAGCCCAGGAGGGACACAGCATCCTCCTGGGGGCCGACGCCTGAGCCCGCCCACCCTGGGCGCGGGCACTGTCCTGGGTCTCTGTGTGGGGTGACACCATCAAGAGATGTTCTCTGCTTTGCGATGCCAAGGGCATCCGAGGTCGGGAGGAAACGTGCCCACCCTACAGGCCAGCTGCGGAATTCGCAGGACTCAGCACAAGCGCAAAGGTGGGGGCCCGTGTTCCGCAAGTGGGAATGATTTCAAGGCGGCAACAGCAGAGAAGAGCCAAGGGCAGGGCCCTCTCAGCTCAGCCCGGGGAGCAGCCCGGTGCCGTCTCGGGAGAGGGGGCTTTCACCAGGAGTGGGGAGCAGGACAGGTGGTCCCAGCCGAGGGGCCAGAAGGAGGTGGGCTCTGCCCCAGGCCCAGCGTGCACAGGTGAGGGGTGTGCAGAAAGAGGGACAGAGGCCGGAGCCTGGTGGGACACCTGGGTGGCTTTTAAGCAGGGAATGGAAAACACTAGAGTCTTGTTTGGGGGAGAATAGGCCAGCGAGGTCGGGGGCAGGGTCTTCGTGGCTCACCATCCCCTGGGCTACGCCATCCAAATGAACCCCACCTCCCGCCCGCCTCACTGGCTCCAGGGACCCCATTCTCGATTGCATTAGCTTGGTGGGGAGGACCTGTAGCTCAGCATACCTGTAAAAGAGGGGGGCACCAAAACCGGGCGTCCTGACCTGATGGTAAGCGTTTGGCACCAACCTCCAGAAAAATGTCATGTGCATCCATGTACCCACACCACGCGGCTCTCAGGCCCTCTTGAAGCCCACCCTGCACCCTATGACCCCACGTGCCGCTCCTGGCCAACTCTTCAGCTTCAGGCCCCCAGGGAGGAGCCAGGACCCTACAGGTGGCGTGTGGCCTGGCGTCCTGACCTCCTGGCCCCTTAGTTCCCAGAGGAGCTGCACATTCCAGGGGGCCCACATGGGAAGCAGGGCCACGGCTCCTCAGAAGTCACCACATGCGGCCTCTTGGGTTCTCAGTGAAGTGAGGCTCCCACATCTAGCTCTAGCCCAGGTCAGTCCCTCCACGGCAGGCCCCTCACAGCCGCTTCTCCCTAGCACTGACCTGGTGCTTGGATGATCGCGTTCACCCAAGGCCAGGCCAGGTGGCACGCCCCTGCCCCCCAGGCTCTGCTCGGCTCACTGTCTATCCGCTCCAGCCCCATCACCTTCTTCCTAGAGGTCAAGAAGACAGGTCAGAGGTGGATGGCACCTCTAGGGCCAAGCGTGGCCATGGTCCAGAAACAGGTTTTGGAGTCCTCAGGGCAGCACCGGGCAGGGTTCCTGCTGGATGTGGATCCTGTCTGCCTTTGCTGCCCAGGAAAAGGCCAGCCGTGCGCCCCCGGCAACAGGAGAGGCTCCAAGTGGCAACAGGAGTCCACAGGCAGGAGACTCAGGGTGGTCTCGGGCTCGAAGTGGGGAGGATGCCACTGAGACCCACCGGCCAGGCAGGCCCCACCCCCCCACTCCAGAGCTCTGGTCCCAGCAGCATGCCCTCTCCCAGTGCCCTGTCCCCTCCCGGCCGTGGGATGCTGAGGATATGACCTCAGAGGGTAATTGTGGGGTTAAGAGCTAAGGCCTGTGGAATCTCCCAACCAGGGGGAGCCTTTAGTTGGTGTTTAGAAGAGATCTAGTGCTTTCTACAGCTTCTGTGCTCCCTTGTACTGCCTGCTTGAAAACAGTTATCACACCTGTTGTCATTGTTTGCCCAGCTGTCTCCCCACCAGACATTCGGCTTCGGAGAATAGGGTTGTACAGTTTCATATGTATTTCCCCAGTGCCTGATAAGGTCTGAGTGCGTCCTAGTCACTCTGACGGTATTCACTGAACAAACGAATGAGTCAAATGGAAGGGAACCAGTTCTGTGCCGAGCACTCAATTTCTGTCTCACTTCTCCTCTCCCTAAAGGCTGTCCCATAATGGTTTCCTGGCTCCCGCTGGTCCTACTACATAAGACATCATGAGGGTCTCAGCAGTCCTCCCTCCATCCCCCAAAACTCTTCCCCGGCCCCCACCAAGGGTGACCACTGCCCTACCTTCAAATGCAGTGGGATAAAATGTGCTTGTTTTGAACTACGGATAAACGGAATCGCACAACAAGTGTTTGCTTTTATTTCTGCCTAAAGTTCTTTCCCTCTGCGTTCTACTTCAGAGTTTCGCCCGAATCGGTCCACGTGGCAACAGTTGTTCATCCACGTTACTGCACAGTATTCTCTTATGGAATATGGCCACATCCACTGACCTATCCTATTTTGATGGACGTGGGTTTTTCTAGCTTGGAGGTATTACAAAACAGCTAGGATGGACATCCTGGCACACGTGTTTGCTTGCGCCTGTGTACGCATTTCTGCTGGGCATGGACCAAGGAGCAGAATTGCTAAGTCGCCAGGTTTGCGTGTTTTCACGTGTGCGCGTTCCAGTTGCTCCACATTCTCATCGACACGTGGTTTGTCGGTTGTCTTTAATTTGAGCCATTTAGGCAGGTATGTGATTGTGGTTTTTAAAAAACTAATGTATTGAGTGAAATGCACACACCATAAAATTAACCATTTTACAGTGAACAGTTCCATGGCACGTAGTACATCTACAAGGTCATGCTACCCCCACCTCTGTCTAGTTCCCAAACATCTCCATCACTCCAAAGTAAAACCCCTCAACTCTTAAGCCATTTCTTCCCATCCTCCCTCCCCACTGGCACCCACCAATCTGCATTCTGTCCTTACAGATGATCTATTCTAGAGAGTTCATAGAAACAGAATCGCACAATGTGTGACCTGTGGTGTCCGGCTCCTTTCAATTAACATAATGTTTTTCAGATTCACCCATGTGGTCGCATGTATTGGTACTTCATTCCTTTTTTATGGCTGAATAATATTGCATCGGATGGATGGACCACAATGATTTTCACTGTGATTTTAACCTGCATCTTCCTGATTACTCGTGAGGTGAAGCACCTTTTCAGAGGTTTATCAGCTCTCTGAAGAACCTCTTTTCTGAAGTTCCTGTTGAAGTCTCTTGCCCACTTTTCAGTTGGGATTTGGGTCTTTTTCTTACAGATTTGCTTTTCTATATTCTGAATTCAAGTCCTGTATCAATTTTACGTGCTGTAAATATCTTCTTGCACTTCGAGGTTTGCATTTAATTCATTAACCTGTTCCTCACCCATTCTTTCTGCTTCAAGTCCATGATTGTAGTGTTCAGGCTCAGAGCTGGCTATGGGCTGTCAGATCAGTCATGACCACACCCCTGCCCTGGATTCTATGCAGTCTTAGAGAAGAGACTCACCCCCGGCTTCCCTGCCCCCCTGGTCGGCTGGAGGGGCATCCCAGAGAGGCTTCTCTAGAGCTCATCTCCTTGACTTCCTGCAGCTACCTGACCACGTCACCCCCAAGCCCCAAAGGGAGAGCCCAGAGGACCCCATCAATTCAATGCCATTGAACAAATCTTTTATCCGCACCTGCTCTGTGTCAAGGATGAAAGTCAACCCCAAGTCTGCACAAATGGCTCAGGGTCTGCTGGTGAGGTGCACTGGGATGAGATGCTGCTGAAGCATGGGGAGGGGGGCACACAGCCAGGCTCAGGGTGTTCTGGGCCATCCCCCTCTCCCCCCACGCCCCAGCATTAGCTGGGAGCATCCCAGTTGACGCACCTGTGAAAGAGAGAGCCAGGACACAGGGAAGGACGCAGGGCCCCCAGGGCCTTGCCTTTGGCCAGCAGCTCACGCAGGGGTGTGGAAGGGCAGAGGGAGATGCTTCGTCCACACCACCCATCCTGGGAGCCTCCGGGAGGACAGGAACTGCGTGGGTGAATGTGGTCGGCTGATAATGGCCCCAAATACCCCACGTCCTAGCGGCTAGAACCTGATAGCCACCTGATACTGCCAAAGGAATCTGAGACCTGATTAGGGATGTTGAGATGGGAGAGTACTCAGATTGTCCGGCTGGGCCCAGTGTCATCACAAGAGTCATTGTGAGAGGGAGGCAGGAGGCCAGAGGAGAAGACGCAGGCCAGAAGCAGAGGTGAGAGGGCTGTGTTTAAAGATGTAGGAGGGGCCATGAGCCAAACAAGGCGGAAAAGGCAAGGGAACAATTGTCCCCGGAGCCTCCAGAAGGAACCAGCCCTCTGGAGCATCTTGATCGTAGCTCAGTGACATTGATTTTCTACCTCCGGCCCCCAGGGCCATGAGCAGGTCAACGTGTGTTATTTTAAGCTCCTCGGGTTGTCACCTGTTAGAGCAGCCGCGGGGGGAAAATGAGATGGGACTGGAGTTGAGGGGCTGCGGGGAAGATGCTCAGGAGAGCGTCCGGGTTTAGACACCCGGATGTAGGAGGGGCATCTTAATGGGCTCCCAGGACCACATGCAAGAGAGCCCAGCTAGACACTGGGGCAGATAGCAGAAACGACGCTCTCGCCTAGACTCTTGGGGACTCTTTGACCGTGATCCCAAGTAGCATGATGTCTAAAATCATTCCCCTGCCAGCCACATCACAGGGCTTGGAATATAGGTGAACAGAGGCTCAAGAACCCCAGTACCTAATGAACTGCCACCCGCTCGTGCAGAAAAGAATAATCCCACCAGCAGCGCCCGAAACAACACCTCCCGCTCCCTGGGCACCGGGTCCAGTTACGAGCAGCATGTGGGCTCCTAGCAGCCCCTCTCACAGGCCTTGCTGCCCCGTCTCACAGGTGAGCCCCAACGTTACTTAGAGGATGTATTTCTTTTTTTTTTTTAATTTTATCGGAGTATAATTGATTTACAATGTTGTGTTAATTTCTGCTGTACCGCAAAGTGACTCAGTTATACATATATATATACTTTTTCATATTCTTTTCCATGATGGTTTATCACAGGATACTGAATATAGTTCCCTGTGCTCTGCAGTAGGACCTTGTTGTTTATCCATCCTATATATACTAGCTTTTTCATCTGTTGATCCCAAACTCCCAATCCTTCCTTCCTGAGGATGTATTTCTCATTCCAAAGCCATTGTCTTTAACTCTGATGCTTTACGGTCATTCTACTGCCCCAGAGCCTCTATGCTTTTAAGTAAAACAAAACCACAAACACTAATTTGGGCGACACTAATTCTGCTTTTGCAAACCTTGGGCCTTTTCTTAACAAACCATTTCCTCATGGGCGATTCATGTCCTCAGCACCACCGCCAACCAGCCTTTGGAAAGTCTGAGAAAACCTGGACACTCTCTCACAGCCTCTCTTGACTCTTTGCACAGAAGCAAACAGTCCTTTGCTGTTCTGTTGCCTGGTCCTTTAAGGATCTCCAGGAGACGATTTCCAATAACCGACACATACCTTTCCAAAGCCCGCAGCATGCACCCCAAGCCAGGAAAGTGCATTTACACTATAGCCCATTTATCCAGACGTCTCCCAAAGCCAGACCGGCCCATCTAATTAATTCAAGGAAGTGGTGCTCATCCAACCACCGGCACCCACCAGCCTCCACCCCTCCAGCCAGCCTCTCAGTGCTGGCCTCCATCCTAAGTGTTGTGGAGGCCGAGGCCACAGAGCTCGTCCACTGCACAGAAAGCAGCCAGGGGGAAACCGGTCCATGAGGCAGGCATGGCCCAGGGGTGGCCCTCACCTGCTAAGTGTGTTGACTGCCCCAAAGGGATAGGCACCACAGCCTGAACGCTAATACCTTCCAGGGCTCCTGGGCCCCGCCCACCAGGTCAGAATGAGGCGTCAGGGAGGACCCAGGGTCACCCCGGGACACACCCGGCACCCTAGCTCTCTGCTCTGCGTCCTCTTGTCCCTGGAGCATCCCTGCCCCTTCTGCAGCCTCACGGTGCTCACGTTCAGCTTAGCGACTGCCAGGTTTGGGAATGTTATCAACCGGTAAAATTTTTTTAAAAATCAGAACCTAGCAGTAGCCAACTTTTAAGCACGATTTAATGTCACCTCTATCTCATGACAGTAGAATAAAGGACACTGCTGAACGTGGAGTGAACAGAGTTTTATGCAAAAAAGCTGTCCTTGGTTAGTTTCCTCACCGTGGACCTGTGGAGATGTCACCCACATTTGGGACACATGGGCTGGGAGGCTCTAAGCGCCTGACAGCTCCTGACGCTCTTAAGTTGCCGGAAATCCAGGTCAGGCTGATTTCACCGACAGGTGTCCTTGTCCATCTTCTCGACCTGCAGAAGCTCTTGGAGGACCACGCTATGGTATCCTGTCATTCTGAGCATCACTTCTCACTGCTAAAGGCGATTTGTTGCCTAAACACACGCATGCACAGGCTCTGGGCAGGATGCCGAGTGCCGCCGGCACCGGCCATCGTCCTGACTGAAGAGCTCCTTCATTCCTCTTGCCTCTTTCATTAATTGTCTACTTCTATTTTTCTTTTCGTCTTTTGGAAAATGTGATTTGTCACTTTCAGGGAGGTCTTTATTTACAGACTCTCGTTTCACTTTCGGTGAGCATCTTCTCTGTTTGTCACTCACCTTTCCTTCTAAAAACACGGGTATCTCGGTCACCTTGATGTGCACCTAGACAGTGACACTGTGACAGTCACCCGAGTGATGCCTCTGTCCCTCAATTGTCTTTGCCTTTCCTCCTCCTGTATTTTCTTTGAATGAATAATGTCCTCCAGATTTTGCTGGTTCACTTTGTTCTGTCTTTTGCCAAAACGCTTTATGACATTTCTCACATTGTTTGTGAATTTAAAGTTGCATAAATTTGTATATCGTTCATTGGCATTGCTGTACTGGATTTCACTTTATGAATATCAGTTAATTTAATCAGTCTACTGTTACCAAAGAGTGATTCTAGAGAAATGGAATTTAAGGAAGAGTTTTAGTTTGGTTCTTGGGCCAATCCATTTTGCATGTGAAAAAGAAACAACTTGGGGTTCAGAGGTCTGAGAGTTATGAGCCGAACTGCATCCCAAATCATTATTAGTGTATTAGTGTATAGAAATGCAACAGTTTGGGTGTCTTAATTTTGTATCCTGCAACTCTACTGAATTCAGTTTTTAGTTACGATGTAGTTCCAAGGCATCTTTAGGACTCTATATATACTATCATGATGTCTGCAAACAGCTACAGTTTTGCTTCTTCCTTTCCAAGTTGGAGGCCTTTCATTTTCTTTTCTTGTCTGATTGCTGTGGCTATGACATCAATGCTAATTTGAATAAAATTGGTGAAAGTGGACATCCTAGTCTTATTCCTGATCATAGAGAAATGCTTTCATCTTTTCATCATTGACTATAATGTTAGTGTGGTCTTACCATATGTGGCTTTTATTATGTTCAGATATATTCCCTCATTAACCACTTTGTTGAAAGCTTTTACCATGAATCCATGTTAAATTTTTTCAAAAGCTTTTTCTTCAATGCTTGAAACTTTTTACTCACTGAGTTTCACCACCTAAGACTTCCCCATTGAGTGGATTCCAAATTTGTTTATTTATCCACTTTCCTGGTGATGTGCCTGCAGCTCGTTTTCTTTAAAAAAAGAACAAACATCTGGGACTTCTCTTGCGGTCCAGTGGTTGAGACTTCACCCTTCCACTGCAGGGGGCTTGGGTTCTATCCCTGCTCAGGGAACTAAGACCCTACATGACTCACTGCATGGCCAAAATATAATAATAATAAAAGATAAAAATCTTCATTGAGGTATAATTCACATACCATACAAATCACTCATTTAAAATGTTTAGTTCAATGGTTTTTAGTGTAGTAATAGATGTGTGCAACCATCACCACAGTCCATATAATATTGTTTTCATCACCTCAAAAGGAAGCCCTGTACCCTTTAGCTATCATCCCCAGTACCACAGCCCCCCTGCCCTAAGCAACTACTAACCTACTTTCTGTCTCTATGGATTTCCCCTTTCTGGACGTTCTCATAAATGGAATCATATAATATATGACTTTTGTGGTCAGCTGCTTTCCCTCAGCATGTCTTCCAGGATCATCCAGGTCATAGCGTGTGTCTGTTTCTTCATTCCTTTTTATGGCCACATAATATTCCATCGTATGGAAACAGCACATTTTATTCACACATTCATCAATTGATGGGTATTTGAGTTGTTCCTCCAGTCTGTCTGTTACAGATAATTCAGAACACTCGTGTGCCTTCATTTCAGGAAGTGGAATCGCTGGGTCACGTGGTAGCTCTGCATTTAATTGTTTGAGGAGCTGCCAGGCTGTTTCCCGCAGCAGCTGCCCCATTTCACCTCCTCTCAGAAGTACAGGAGAATTGGATATACGCATCTTTAACTCCACAAGATACCACCAAATTGTTCCCAAGGTCCCTGTGGCAACCCAAGTTGAGCCCCGCTGACAGGGCAGAGTATGAAAGTGTCACATTCTCACCAGGAAGTGGCATCACCAGACGTGAACGTCTGATGACCACGTGGGTGTGCAGTGGTCACTCACCAAGTTGGAGCTTAGACTTCCCTGATTACCAGGACAGAACCATGGGAAAGCACCAATATTCTGTCGTGTTGACCTACTGAGAATATTATTTCACAGGGCTCAATCTCATAGTAAGATCGAGCTTCCTTTAAGGAATGAATGAATCATTTATTTCTTTATTTACTTCGTCCACATTGATTTCCTCTGCTGTGAGTTTCGTATTTATATATTTTGCCGATTTCCCTGCTTTTTTAAGTAAAGGGGTCTTTTTCCTTTTGATATATAGATATAGGGATATTATTTATGCGTTCGGGATATTAATCCATTATTGCACGTATGATGAAAATATCTTCTACTGCTCTGTGGCTTGCCTTTTCACTCTGCCCATGGTGTTGTTTCACGATAAGAGGTTTTTCATCTTAAAACAGATGAACTTATAAACCGTTTTGGGGTCTGTGCATCCTCTTTGCTGTCTCCTTTAAGAAATCTTTCCCCACCTTGAGATGATTCAAGATAGCTTCCTTCTTTCTCTTTTAGTAATGCTGACATGCTCATCACACCAGGTCCTTAAACCATCTGGAATATATAATTTGTGAGTGATGTGATGTCACAACCTGATTTTCTCTCTTTTCCGCCCTGATAACAGTGATCTCCACATCGTCTGTTGTCTGGGCTCCCCTGAGGATCACTTGTCCCTCTGCCACTTGGTGCGTTTCCCTGTGGGAGCGGACCTGTTCCCTGGGCTCCCAGCTCTGACCCACTGGGCCCCTTTTCTCTCCCCGCCACACCAATCTCCCTTTTTTTGGCCATCACTTTATAAGACTTAACAGTTGAAAATGCAGATAACATCACCTCCTTCTCCAAACTTGCTTTGCTTATATTCCTGCCCTGGTCCTTGCTCAGCAATGCTTACGGTAGAATCAGTTTTTCAAGTGTCGTTAAAACAAACACAGGCCTCCTTGAGATTGCCCTGGCATTCCAACGGATGAAAACGTGAAGGGAGGACGGATGACATCTGTAGGACGCTGAGGATCCCACCCATGAGCCTGGGGCCACTGCCTCATTCTTTTTTCCCAGCTGTTTTCCCAGGATTTCATCTGGGGCTGCACCAGAAGTTATGTAAGCAATTCTTCACTGGTGAGCGCTCAGCTAGGGTTGAGGGTTTTCTACTGTAAACACTGCTGCGGTGAGCGTCTCCTTGCGTGGGTCTTGGAATCCGTGTGAGAGGTGGCGTTAGGATGCATCCCTAGACGTGGGCTCGCTGGGCCCTAGAGCATGAATGCTCACAGTGCGGGAAGGTGTGCCACGTTTCCTCCTGGAAAGATTATACCAGTTTACGTGGCGAGGGGCCAGACCTCACGGGTGAGCAGTGGGCTCAAGGCAGTGGGATTCGCTTTGTTCTGATCCCACTCACAGGCTGGCAAAGGTGGAGGTGTCCTGCCGTGAGTCCGTAATCACAGCAAGACGCGACCCCCCCCCCATACCCACCCCACCAATGTGGTCCCTCTGCTGGTCTCACTGACCAGGCTCGGGGGTCAGTGGCTGGAGGTGTGTCTCCTCCTTCAGCTTTGCCCCCAGACCTGGGGTGAGGTCCCACCCCAGCCAGGGTCTGTGGAGCTCATTTGAGCTCTTCTATGGGTGTAACCTCTGCAAGGGAAGGAGTGGAGGCCAGCCCTTCACACTACATCCCCAGGGCTATGGCAGCACCCAGGCACAGAGCCCGTCCTCAGGATATACTTGGAAACTAATTAGATTAAGGACTGTCCCAGCTGTGACCGGAGTCTCAGGCTGCACACTTGGCAGAAACGTCCCTGCTCCTGTTAACAAGACGCACCCTGATCGGGTCCTATGTGCACCTTCTCCAGGCTCCCAGAGGCACCTGAAGACACCTGGCGCCCCATGAACCAGGGAGCCACGTCTCCTGGGAGCTGGCTTTGCGACCGCAGGGATAACCTGCCCTCCCAAGAAGCTCCCCCTGAGCCTGACCCTCAGCCAGATGCAGAAGCTCTTGGGCACAGTCTCCGCCATGTTTCATCAGTCAGTGTGCACACAGGGCCAGCCCCGATTCAGGGGAGGGAAAACGAACTCCACCTCTCAACAGGGAAGTGGCAACAATGTACCGAAGAAAGTGATGGTGGCCACCTGGACCCTGGTCATAATGTCAGCTTCACCCATAATGGAGGTCATCTGCCAGGGTTGATTCTGGGCCAGGCATTGGGCACCTACCCTTCTGGGTACATACTCTTGTTCCCATTTCATGGATTGGTGAACTGAGGTTCCTGGGGGCCTTATATCTAACAAGTAGCAGCACCAGGGTTCAAACTCTCTTCCGTCTTGTTCTCAAGATCTTACTCTTTCTACTACATCAGGAGGCTTTGTGACAAGAGCCACCAGGGGCCTCCTTTAATTGTTTTCTAGGATATCTTTCCAAGGACACTCAAATTGCTTCAGCTCTCCCATATAGTTTAATGTTTTAAATTATTCTAATTTTGAAGATATATAAGAATATATACATTATTATAAAGCAAACAGCCATGGATCCACCACCAAGGTCAAGACAGACAGCTGCCGACAGCCAGATGGCTCTGCCCTGACCTTCCCGAGCACGGCCCCCCTCAGCCCTCCAGAGGTAACTACCACCCCGACTTTTATGGTAACTGCTTCCTTCTTTTTCTAATTATGCAGCCCTAACAATACAGTTTAGTTTTGTCTGTGTTTTAACGTTATATAAATGGAATCATACAGTAAGCGTTCTTTCACGTCTGGGCTTTTTCTCCCCCTCAAAATTATGTTTTTAGGTTTATCCGTGTTGTTTTGTGGAGCTCAGTTTACACGCGTGTGGATGTGTGTGGGGTTTGTGGGTCCCGGTTTTTGTTGTCACTGGCTCCCCGTGCCGTATGCAATTTCTTTGCATGGATACACCACACTTTACCATTTCTCTCTCGACGGGCATTTGCACATACGAGCCCAGGCTCCATCAGGATGCTTTTCCAGGGGTGGGACCGCTAGCTCAAGGGCAGGCACACTCCCAGCTCTGCCAGATCGCACCCACCCATTTCCCCACGTCCACTCCGACTGGCAGAGGTTAGGCATCCCAAAGCGTTACATTCTTGCCAACACGTGATATTGACAGCTATTTTCATTTTCCTCCATCTGGCTAGACTTTATGATACCTCGCTGTGATTTTACGTTCCACAGCATTTTAAAGCCCATTTCCATGGCAGGATTAATGAGTAAACAGCGCTAAAGAATGACGCCCTCTCGCATCTAGAAGCAGTGGGGCTCCAGGCCTCCTTCCCCAGCTTGTTCTGGTTTTATTCCTATTATTTTTATTTCAGTGATCGCAGCACCTGTCTTTCTTTGGTGATGAGGTTGCAAAGCCAGGGGACGGTTATGTGTCCCCCCAACAGGTGTCCAGTCACAGCCCTGAGGTTTGGCCCCCTGCCCGGGGCCTTCCACAGTTCCGAGAGCCAAGCAGGGTGAGCTCGCCACGCCATCCACAATTACGGACAGGGACAAGAGGCACGTCTTGTGTCCTGTGCGCCTGGCTAGCAAGCCCCCCACCCTGAGGTCTCTAGTCGACGACCAGGGCCTTTGGCGAGTGGCTACCCTACATTCATTCATCCCTTCGATCCACCTTTATCACGTGCCAACTCCCAGATAGGAATGACGGACACCACTGTGCACCAGGCTGTTTTGTGTCGGTCTCAGTCTATCCATAGCGATGCTATCGGCTGGGAAGGGGATACTGGCCGGGGAACACTCACGTGGTCCCCTGCTTCTCGTGGCAGCTCCCGCAGACATTTCTCCACCGGAGCCAATGTTGGGTTGCACCCACCCTTGTGGTTCTCCTGACTGCAAGACGCATCTCAGCAACACCCTTCAGGGAACGATGGAAAAACAAGGCTTGTCACTCATGGGTCCTGGAGGGTCTACGCCTCACATAGGTCTGACCCCACATAGCGAGGTCACAGGTAGAGAGAGCATCGACTGGAAGTTCTGCCTTTTTTGAGGGATCCAGGGTGGAGTCACTCTTTATTGGCAAATTTTAAACCCGAGAGAGAGAATTAAGGTTCAGGAAGGGAAAGGCGGGGTCATTTGAAGGTCAGTTCCCTAGGTCCCCCAGGATTTCCTAAAAGAACGTCATGAGAGGGGCGGCCGAGCTCTTCATCTAGTTGTGCAGTGGGAAGGTGTTTATTGAGGCGGATGTCTTTGAAGTGGGTGCCCGGGCAAGCAAAACCTTCACGTCAGGCACCTGCCCTACAAAGCCACTGTCCTCAGCATTCATGCCGTGTTAGCTCACTCAACCCTTAGGCGACACCGTGAAGGAGGTACAGTAATCTTCCCTTTGGACAGACAAAAACACCAGCACAGAGAGGTTAAGTGAATTACCCTAGGTCACACAGCAAGCAAATGGTGGAACTGAACTGGGGATCAAACCCAGGCACTCTGTCTCCGAGGCCCACACATAGAAGCATCCTGGGCTCAGGGCACCTGGAAATGACGCCTGTCCCCCTCCTCCGAAAGGGCTCGTGTTGCCCAATTTCAAGACACGCTACAGAGCCACAGACCACGTGATAGAAAAAAGGATAGACACGGGGATCAATGGAGTAAGATAGAGAGCCCAGAAAGAGAGCCACGAACATCCCCAACCGCTTTGTGCAAACTCACTTTAAATTTTAGAATAGCTCTGAGTTTACAGAAAAGTTGCAAAGATAGCACAGAGCACACCTGCACAGCCAGCACCAAGTTCCCCCACTGTTAGCATCTTACGTTACTACATTACTACAGTATAGTTGTCAAAAGTAAGAAACATTGGAACATTTGTAACTACACTGGTTTGGAAACTATAACAAAACTCCACTTCATTCTGAGCTCATCAGTTTTTCCCTAATGTCCTTTTTTTGTTCCAGGATCCCATCCAGGACACCGTACTGCATTTAGTCATGTCTCCTTAACTTCCTCTGAGCTGTGACAGTTCCTCAGACTTTCCTTGTTTTGGGTGAACTTGGCAGTTTTGAGGACTGCGCAGGTGTTTGGGGGAAAATGCTCCTCCACTGAGATGTGTCTCGGGTTTTTCTCATGACGGTGCTGGGTTCGAGGAGTGGAGACCACAGAGGCGAGGTGCCACCCTCCCAGAGGTACAGGACGTCCACCTGACTTATCACTGTTGAACTTGACCTTGAGCCCTGGCTGAGGTCGTGTTTGCCAGCCTTCTGCCCCGTGAAGCTTCTCTTTTCCCTTCCACACTATCCTCTTTGCAAGGACGTCACTAAGTGTAGCCCACTCTCAGGGCTGGCGGGGGTAGACAGGAGGGTCTATGTGAATTATTTGGAATTCTGTGTGGGAAATTTGTCTCTTCTCCCTGTTCATTATTTATTCAATCATTTATTGATATCAGTATGGAATTGTGGGTGTTTATTTTATAATTTGGGTTACACTCCCAATTCTACATTTTGGTTTTGCTGCCCCAACTATTGCAGTTTTGGCCATTGGTAACTCTTTCAGGTTGGCTCCTGTGCCCCGTTTGTTTTTTGAACCCACCCTTACCTTCTGTGCCTACAGGATGCTCCAGGCTCATCGTGTGTATCTCCCACCCCAGCCCTAGAATCAGCTATTTCTATAAAGAGCCCTGCTTCCTTTCATTGGAGGATGGTGTTAGAAACCAAGATCTGGGCACTGCGTGTGCTCATTGCTGCTGGGACATCATTGCTTCTCACTCTTCTCAGCTGACAGAGCTGGGAAGTACATGTGTGTACAGTAATCTGTGTATACAAACATATCTGTAATTATTTCTGCATCTGTCCACCTTTATCCACATTAAGCTAATATGAGCCCATTCTTTTGGGGTTTTTTTTTTGCGGTACGCGGGCCACTCATTGCTGTGGCCTCTCCCGTTGCGGACCACAGGCTCCAGACGCGCAGGCTCAGCGGCCGTGGCTCACGGGCCCAGCCGCTCCGCGGCATGCGGGATCTTCCTGGACCGGGGCACGAACCCGCGTCCCCTGCATCGGCAGGTGGACTCTCAACCACCGCGCCCCACCAGGGAAGCCCTGAGTCCGTTCCTATGAATCCAACTTTAATCCAGTACCGTATGGTCTTTTCTAACTTTCCCCTTTGCTTGTGTGTAACCTCCCCCTTCAACACTGAGAAACCTAGATTCCACTACTCACCTTATATTTACTTATTTGTTCCCTGCCAGTGTGCCTGCACAGCACCTTCAGAACTGTTAACCCAGACCCCCACAAGAAAGAAGATTACCAACCAGCACAGCATTTATGCACAATGCCTTTCATCTTTACTCTTACAGTTTCTAATCAAAATACCCTTTTCCGTAGTCACTTAGGTCAGCTTCTTTTCCCCCATTCCCTTCAGAGATGTTATATTACACGTATCTAATACAGTTAGCCTTTTGTCACCATCTGCCTTCCATCTCGGGATCCCCTCACATTTTGGTTGATTTTTTAAATTTTATATATCAAAGTTCACTCCATGTGCTGACAAGCTGTATGAGTTTTGACAAATGCATAGTGTCATGTATCCACCAGGCAGTGCCATGCAGAGTGATCCCACCACTTAAAAATTCCTCTGTGCCTCTCCACCGCTTCTCCCACACCCAGCCCCTGGCAACCACTCATCTTTTTCCTATCTTTATAGTCTGCCTTTTCCAAAACGTCATATCAATGGAATCCTACCATATGTAGCCTTTCTGGTCTGGCTTCTTTCACTTAGCAGAATGCGTTTACGCCTCATCCATGATGCTGCATGAATTAGCAGCGCTTTTCTTTTTCTTGATCGATTCTGTGCCGTTGTCCAGAAGCACCGCCATTTGTTTGTCCACCTGTTGAAGGACTTCACGGTTGCTTCCAGTTTAGGGTGATTATGAATCATGCTGCTTAAAAGTTCACATGTAAGCTCTTCTGTGAGTGTGAGTTTTCAACTCACGTAGGTAACAATACATAGGAGCGTGGTTCTGGATCCCATGGTAGGTCTACATTTAACTTTAGAAGAAACTGCTAAACTGGCTTCCAGAGAGGCTGCACCATTTTGCTCCCACCAGCCCCGAACGAGCTTTCCTGTTGCTCCACATACTTTCATGTGCCTATTTGCCACGTACCATTTTGGGTGAAGAGTTTGTTCAGATTTTTACTCGTTTTTAATTGGGTTGTTTTCTTATCACTGAGAGTGGAGTGTTCTTAATATGTTCTAAATACATGCCCTTTACTGATACAAGATTTGCAAATATTTATCCCCATCTCTGGTTTGTCTTTTCTCTCCACATAGTTAAGAGTTTGATTTTTTTCACCAGTGTTTTGTGCTTTTCCATCTATAGATCCTACACATATTTTATTAAGTTTACGCTTAAGTAATTCATTGCTCTTTGGCGCTGTTCAGCTGATTTTTGACAATGATGTGAAGACAATGCGACGGAGAAAGAATAATCTTTTGAACAATCGAGGCTGTAACCATTGGTCATCCATATGCAAAAATAATTAATAACTTCAACACGTACCTCTCAGCAAACAAAACGAAGTGAAGGGGATCTGAAATTCCACATAAACCAGCTCTCCCCCTTGGCCTCCACTGCCAGGGACCCAGCGGGCCCAGGGCATTGGGTGAACCCACAGGAGAAGCGGCCAGGGTTTGAGTCCCAGCTCCTCCATTTCCCAGCCATGAGACTGGGGTGAGTGGCTTCAGCACCTCTGTGTCCCGGTTTCTCCAACGGGAAAATAAGGATAATAATACAGCTGCCTGGTATGTTGTCCCGAGGAGTCCATGAGCTAACACACAAAATGCGTTAGAACAACATCTGCTACACACAGAAGCTGTGTATCCTTTGCTATGTTGTCGAGGTCACAACAACCTCATCGACCTTTGCTGCTCCTGCATCCCACAGCCCCTCCCCTCCCTGCAGAAGGTCCCACCCTAGGATCGCCAAGGGCCCTTCCGTGGTTCCGGGTGGGCTCCATCCCTGGATCTCAGTGATCTGCCTCCACCGTGAGGGCCCCTGTAGTACTTGACCCAAAGCTGCAGCCCAGTGCCTGGGTCCTACTGAGGCCGCGTCAGGGTCCGGGCAGAGGAGGGACACATCCCGTGAACAGGGACTCCCCCTGCAGGCAGCATTACCCCACCTCTTGACCAGGGAGTCAAAGTTCAAAGGCCCCGTGGCTGCCCAGGGTTGCACAGCTCTGAGTGATGAGTGAGGATTTGCACCCAGGGGGTCTGAAGCCATCGCTGGGTCCTTACCCACTGGGCCGGGCTGCCTCCCAACCCGGGCTTTATTCTCTCCAACACGCAGGGGGCAGCTCTTCGCGAGAGGGCCTTGGCTGGGAAGCCGGGCGGAGGGGAGCCTAGGGACCACATTTTACCGGGAGCGTTGCAAAACCTTCTAACCTTTCATCTTTTCCAGCATGTTCTTCTCATCAGCCACAAGCCTCGAAATCATCACCCTGACCCAGGAGAGTAGCACAGACAGAAACGTGAGGGGACCCGATTGCATATGGCAGGTGGAGACTCGCCCTGTGACTGCTGGGAGACTCGAAAGATAAGGAGACTCTGCCCTCTGACAGACTCCTCGTTCCCTCACGTGGGCCCCTGTCTGTCCTCCGCGTACATCTGCAGGCCAAGTGGCTGCTCCAGGAAGCCGATCGGCTGGGCCGGGGACTCTGAATCACGGTGCGTGAGGCGCACAGCCCAGCTCCAGCTCACTTCCTGCCGACTAGAACATTTCCCCCCGGGGGATTCCTGAGCCCCCAGTGTTCTGGCGTCAATCTGTTTCCTTGCAGACTTCACATCTCAGGCAGACACATAATGTATAGGAACAGCCCAGCCATCTGGGCCAGAGGCCCTGCAGGCGCAGGGCTGCCGTGGTCCAAGGGGCCCCACCCCCGGCCATGCTGGTGCTTTCTCTCTGATGCACGGTCCAGCCACCATCAGTGAGAGACGGCTCCCCAACTCCCGCCCCAAGGCAGCCAGGAAAGTTTGGCAGGAATCCACCTCTGCCGAGGGCACGGAGCCCAGCGGTGAAGCGCGGGGGCTGTAGCCTCAGGCAAAGCTGGACGCAAAGCTGCTCTGTCCCGACTCTCATGCAGCCCCGGAGGAAGCGGCTGACCCCGCGGGTCTCTGTTTCCCCATCTGTAAAGTGGGGCGCTCAAAACTGCCCCAACACGCTGGGAGGACGCAGTGACCACTGCCGCTCGCCACGTTTGTTGGTTCCCTGCCCACACCCTGGACCCTGCCCCTGGCACCCGCAGTGCGATGTCTTCAGGTGGACGGACAGGCCCCCCCAGAGAGCGTGGACTCTCCTGACGCAGGCTGGCACACAGCAGGTGCTCAAGAAACCCTCCCATTGACCCCGTTCTGCTCACACAGACCTCAGGTTTTGCCTCGTGAGACCGGAAGCTCTTTGAGGAAGGAGCATGTCCCGGAAACACCCAACAAGACGGCAGCTGGGCTGGGGGAGACCTCCACTCTCTACTTCTTTAGAATCAGAGCCTCCGGATTAGGCTGCGTCCGGGGACCCCGGAGAAGGCCCCACCTGCTCTGGGCCTCACTTTGCTGTCTGAAAACAAAGGGGTCTGTTTCATCTGCCCTCCAAGCTGGCCCTCAGTGCCTTGCTTCCAAAACGTGGTAAGTAATGTATCAAAGGCTTCAAAGTGTCCTCCCCACCCTGACAAGTTCTGTGGTCGAGAGAGAAAATTCCCATGATCTTCAGCCTCTTTAATAGGTTCCAAGGCGTTTCCACACCAGGGTCCCACACTCCCCCAGCTGTCCCTTCATCTGTGCCACTTTAACAACTGTTGGCCTAGAAAGCAGCATCCACCTGATGATGACCACCAAGGGACATGACAGATTCATCATAGGGAAACAATGGCCCAGAGAGGGCAAGCGACCTGCCCCGGGCCACACAGCACAGTCATGGTGAGTGGGATGGACACCAGGCCCGAGTCCTCCTCTCCACCCGACACACCTCAGGCGCCCTCCCCAAGCCCCAGTTTTCTTGTACCCAGAGCATCCGAGAGCCCTGCAGCCACTGGACATTCCCCCCACGAGGGCTCATCACCTGGGGACCACTTACCCTCTGGGCTTCCCTGGATAATTGGAGCCCCACCCTGATCCCCACCCCCAGCCCTGGCCAGCTCGTGTGGCCTCATGGGAGCTGCTGGCCCAGCATGAGAATGAGCTCAGCCTTCGTGTCTGCTCTCCAGATGCCCCAGTCCCAGACCTCCTCTGATCCCTGCCCCAAGCACACATTCCACGGTTTGTCCTCAAAAGACAAAGGTCACACATCATGTGTGCTTGCTCCCAGCCCAGCTCCTCCCTGGGACCGTGGTGGACCCCTGGCCAGGACGGCCACTGGATGTCACCTTGTGTGCCGCTGAGCTTTCTCCCCGGGGCTGACAGGACAGCAGGGCGAGGTCAGCCTCCGACCGGGCAGGAATGAGGCGGGATGGATTGATGATGTCTGTCCTGAGGCGGGATGGATTGATGATGTCTGTCCTGCTGCGAACGGACAGGGGGCTCACCTGTAACTTACCAGGTGACCACCTGAGCCCGCCTCCAGAGTTTACTGCTGGTTACTAATTTGTGCTCAGTCCAGGGCTCGGCCTGGGTGGCACTCCTCGCTTGCAGACTCGCAGACGGCTCCCCAGGGTGGACCCCTGGGGCCTACATGGACAGGACACTGTAACAGCTGAAGTGTTGTCACCCAGCCCTCCCAGAGGCACAGCAGGAGTCAGCCCGTGTCTCAGATGAGAACCGAATCCCAGGGGCCAGGTAACAGTCAAGGCAGGCTCAAACCCCAGTCGCTCTCAGACCAAGGAGGAGGGAACCCAGCTAAGCCCTCAGCCTCCGCCAGCCTCCACTCCACCTGCCTCCTCTGGGCTGGGGCTGGGCCACCCCCTCTAGTCCTCACACTTCAGCTCTCACCCTTGAACCCTAAACTGCCAACTCCCACCCTTGCCCATCTCTCTATATGTGCTCATCTGAGCCCCCTACCCCCTGCATTCCCGCATCAGCTCACCTGGGTCGCCTGGAGCGCCCACCCCACCTCCCCGCACCTGGCTCTCTCCCCCAGGCCTGCAGGACCCAGCTCGCTCTACGGCTCCCTCAAGACCCAGCACTGTCCGAGCCCCCCGAGTGGGTGGGTGTCCCTCTGTGGCCAGAGCACTCCGTATCTTCATGGGAAAATTAAACGCCCCCTCCCCGACCTTCCTCCGTCTCCTCTGCCTGGAATGGCTCTCAGCAAGAAAATGTAAGGAGATAGACAGAGACGTTCTCAGCCTGGGATCTCATCAGATGTGTCGGAAACAGCAAAACATCACCGTCATCTCCAGGGGCATCTATACGTTTTTCTGTGAAGACGGAGGGACCTAGAACCTTCCAGAGTCGCCTGGGAACTTGCCTGAAGGCTCTGGCAGTGCACCTGGGGGAGCTGGGATTCTAGGGACTACCGGAGAATTGAAGGGTCCCAGAGTATGAGTGGAGAAGCTCACACAGATGTGAACCCTCTGTGTGCCTGTCGAGTCCTGGGGGCTGGAAGTGGCCACCTGCGTCATCACAGCCGGCTCCCAGGGGGACTCACTGAAGGTCTGGACACAAGGCACAGTGCGGGGTTAGGGGGGTGGCTGCCTCTGTCCCCTGCCCCGGCCCCCGGGGAAGCCGCGAGTCCAGGAGAATGGGGTGGAAAGTGCCGAAGGAGACCACAGCCCCCGCCTCCCCTCTCCTGACCCAACACGGAGGCCGGGCCCATACGGGCTGGGTCCGCCGGACCGGCACTGTGGCTGGCACGCAGTGGGCATTCTAGAAGCGTCTGCTGTGTGCAGGTCCAGCGACAAGAGCCGTGGCTGTGGCAACGTTCACAGGCCACTGGGGGTGTCCTCGGGGCAGTGCCCTCTGTTCCTTCTGCCCCAGATGGATGGCAGCTGCCTGGGCTTCTGAGCGGCAGCAGAGCCACCTAGGACCCAAGAGGAGCGGCGTGGGAAGCCGTGCCCCTAACCCACCGCTATCCAGTCTCCAGACGCCTCTGAGGCCCGAGGAAGCTGTGGGGCTCGGGAAGCCCCCGAAGGCCTGCTCACCGACTGCAGTCAGTGTGGCCACTGTCCCCGCCGGCTGGACCCGTCCGGCTTGGTGGCGGCGTTCCGTCACTCCCAACCCCTAACCAGTCACTTCCCGTTGCTTGGAAAGAAAACATGGCAGGCTGGCTCGGCCGAGGGAGGATGCGTTTTGTGAGGGGCCTCGGCAAAACCAGAACCTAAACCGTGGAGCCGCTTAAGCTCAGAGTTTATCCTTCGGAATGCTTACCAAGGGCCTGAGGCCAGCCCCCGGTGAAAGGCCGCACACGGCCCTGCCCGTGAGGAAAGCGTGGTCCAGGAAGGGTGGCTGCAGGGATGCAGGCACCGGTGGGAGCAAACCCTCCGTTTTCTGACCTGCTAAAGGGACAAACAGCACCAGGGCCCAGCCTGCAGCTGGTGGTCCCTCTGCGGCCACATGGATCGTCTTAGGTCACCGACAGCAGGTTCCCCGGGAGAACCTCCCCCCTCAGCTCTTGAAAGACCCTCTCCATCTCCAGGGGTCCTGGCCGTGCCTGCCCAGCCCACCGCTCCCAGGGATGCCCACCCGGGCCCCGTCCGCCAGCCCCCAGGTCAGCAGAGCAGAGTACTGCTTGGCCAGGCAGGGGACCCAGAGTCCTGCTGGGCACAGACCCCAGCCCCTCCCCTCGCCCCCTTCTATTCTACTTGGCCATCCTAGCTTCCCTTCTGTTTGTCATTTCAATCATCTCAGGGCAATTTCCTTTCTCATCTGCACACTGATTCCCCTCCAGATGGCTTCTTCCCCCCATCCCCCTCTACCAGGGTCTCGGGCCAAACCCCAGGGCCGAAGGCGGGGAAGGAACAGCGGAGGGCGGCTGGCGGACAGGAAGTCGCTGGCGGTGACGCCTGCTTGGAAAGGGCCGTCCTCTGCAGAATGGCTGTGGCTGAGTGAGCTCGGGCTGGTCCCACCAAACCAGGGGCAGTGGCCACAGCTATGCCATGAGCACATTTTTAGACTGTGAGTCAGCTGTTAATGGAGAGATTTTTTTTAATCATCCCAGAGAGAAGGCTGATTTATAGCTCTCCTCCACCGGGGCTGCGCCGTCAGGGAGGGGGTTTGAAAGAGGCTTGGGTGGAGGGAGAGGGCAGCGGGCCCCAGACCAACCACTGGCTGGCCGCGGAGCGGGTCAGAGAAGGGCATACCGACCTCCTGTCCCATCTCCGTGAGGAGGCTGGCTCCCGAGATGAACGGTCCTATCACCTAGGGCTCAAGCTGGGGCCTTCATCGGCTCTGACACCCGCTGGTGTCACTGTGACTCTAATGCCTCATTACAAGGGAGCATGAATCAGTCACAGAAATGGCTTTTCTCTGTCCCCAGCCTGTGCCAAGGCTTTGGGGATTGAGGGATGAATAAGACAAACCTCTTATGTAGAACAGGCAACACGTGTGAAAAAGAGCTTTCCAGATCTAAGCAAGGTGAATGGACGTGTCCCTCTGCGCCTATAGAGCAGGGGCCGGAGGGGAGAGGGACCGTCAGACCGGACTGCCTGTGCTTCAGGACAGCTGCGATCACGGCTTGGCAGCGGCAGGCGGGGCCAGGGAGGCTGATGCAACAGAGCCAGGCCGCCGGGAGCTACAGCCCTCCCCGCCCCATCCCTGCAGAAGCCTCACTCCCTGGCTCGAGCAGGACGCCCTCTTACCTCGGGGGCTCCTGCAGGGCAGCTCCCGGCACCTCTGGGGTTTCTGCTTGGGTTGGGGGACGGGGAGCCAGGACACGAGACCCTGGTGACCCAACCTTTCCATTTTCTGGGACGACGGAGCCTCAAGCCCACTTCGCACGCAGCCTGACAGCGGGCTCTGCCCCCAGCTGTGTAGCTTCTCCAGGCCTCGGCTCCCTCAGCTCCAAAACGAGGGTGGGCACCGTGTCTCCCTCACAGAGGGTGTAAAAGGGGTGGAGGTGTCTACTCCAGGACAGCAAAGGACAGGCACCGATCTGACCTGGCCCCTCTTCCTTCTCATTCCCAAGACAGACATTGCTAATCAACCACCGCTCTCCTTCCTACAGATTCGAGTCTGCCTCAGAATCCCTCTCAACACCGCCGTAGGCCACCACTTGTAATTGATCAGAACTGTCAATGAAAAACACCTCTCTACGTAGAGATGAAAGGGAAGCCCAAAGACGAGCAGGGACCTGCCTGAGCTCTCAGAGCTGACAGTAGAGGGGACACCAAGCTACAGTTGTCCAGAACATCGGGGAGGAGACGACAGGGAAGGCAGGGCTCTGGGGGTGGAAGAAGCAGTAGGGTTGGCAGCACCTGAGTGAGCAGGACCCAGCTGGGTAGTGTGGCCACCACGGAGATCAAGGATGCTCCCTGCTGGGGATCCTAGCCCATCCCCAGGGGGTTGCCCTGTCCCTGCCCTTTCCCCCTCACCACTCATGCTGTCTGGGCACAGCCCAAAGATGCACCCAGTCCGGGGAGGAGGGCTGGATGAGCGCAGAGAGGGCTGGGCCTGGGGGTCTGAGGGCTGGTGAGATCCAGGCCGGGGGCTGGCACTGCCACTCACGGAGCTGTGAGTGCTGGTCATGGAGTGTCCCCTTGTCCCACTTCAATTACATGGGAACTGCAGCAAGTGGGCCGTGGGTCCCAGGTCTGGGGGAGGGACACAGATGGCTCCCCAGGGGCCTGGGGGTGAGGGTCTCCCACAGGCAGCAGCTACAGCCTGTGTTTCCTTCAGGTCTGCTCACATGTCCGCCCTGGTTCCCCAGTGCTGAGTAGGGGCCATAGCTGAGCCCTCCCGGTGGGCCCCATGCCTGTGCCAGGCTGACCTTGTGCAGCTCAGCAAGGCTTGCTGAATGCGTGATGCCGAGGACGCGTTCCTGGGGGCTGACCAGACGCGGGAAGGGGCCGGGGCTCAGAAGCTGAGAAGCAGTGAGGTCACCGTCTCAAGCCACCAGGCCCCCATTTTGCCCCAGAGCAGGGTCCCGTGACGAACCAGAGATGAGGGTCAGCGGCTTGCAGTGAAAGTTATTGCCATCAGACAGAAAACCTCCTCTTCTGATGGTGGGAAAAGAGCATGAACTTGGCCCAAGCACTTGGAATGAATATTCCAAACGTCCTGCAGGCAGCAAGAGGCAGAGGAGGAGATGCAGCCGGAGGCCCGAGAGCCTCCTGTCTCAAGGCCAGCTCAGGGGGGCCCCCTCAAGGTCCCTGCGGAGCGTCAGAGCAAGCCCCCAAGCTCTGACGGCAGAGCACCCATGGCCAGCGAAGGCCTTCAGGGGCCCACACGCTGCCAAGGGTAGCGCCCACCTACCTCCGCCCCCCAGGATGCAGTGCTAAACAAAAAAAAAATCGTGTACACTAAAATAAGGGAAAAGAAGCCTAATAAAACATTTATTTTCTCCCAAATGACAACCTTAATGCTTTTTACGAAATATTTTAAGAATGTTTCAGTGTCTCTGTCTTGCTAAGTGCGCATACTATGAATTGCACTTGATTTCAGCCCAGCATGGGGCTGGGAAGTCTGGCTTTCTCCCATAAACCACCCGCACAACTCTGGAGGCAAATAGTACGTCTGGGGCCCTCAGCTCCTCCGGGGACCAGTGTCCCGTCCCCTGCACGCCGTGCCGACCCCAGCCCCAGGCTGGCACCGTGGCTCCCGCTGGGCAGGCAGAAACCCAGACAGAAGCGCTCAGGAAGCTCCAGGGCTCCCTCCTACGAGGCTGGCCTGTGACGGGGATTCCACAGATTCTGGCTCCCCGGGAAAGTCAGCAAGAACCCGAGAAGTTCTGACGCTCTGCTTTGCCCAGTCGCTCACCCCCTGAGAGGCCAAAGTCAGTGTCCCGACAAGGAGGGACTTGGGGAAGAAGTGACGCTGTTGATCTCCGTGGTCAGAAATGGTTTGGGTGCCAGCAACGGAATGAATTTCAGCCAGAAGGGAAACATAACCAGACACATCCACGGGACAGTGAGGGTTTCAGGAGGCGGGGTCTGGAGTCAGACACACCTGGGTTCAACGTGGGACTCTGGGAAGTTCCCTGAACTCTCTGCACCGATTTTCCCCATCAGTGAAGTGGAGACAATGCCTGTATGATGGGGTTGTAGTGAGGGTGAAAGACGGCAACATACACGCGTGCAATACACAGACCCAGGCACGCATGCTGCCTAGCCGGGAAGCGCAGCTGTGGGCGCTCCAGCTCTGTGCCGGAAAGTGTTTAACAACCAGCTCAAGGGGTTGGGGGGAGGACAGCCCCACTTTGAACCACTTGCCGATTTCCGTGGCGTGAATATTCCCACCTTGTCGGATTCCGAGCTCCCATCGTGATGTCTCTGACGCGGAGCTGGGGGAGACGCACACCATCAGCTCTGGCGGGCCAGCCTGCCCCGGCTCGGGCATTCCACGTCCCAGGAGCTGTGGCCTGACGGAGCCACGGACAGGCCTTTGAAGATGCAGCTGAGGGGTCAGCTTGGAGACAACACCCTGTGAACGTGAGGACGGGGCCCCCTCCTGCACATGGCATCCCCCCTAAATCAATGACCTGTTGCCAAGAGGGTCAACACACAGAGGGATCTAAGAGTCAAGGGGAGGGAAGACGGGATGGTCCCTCCCACCAGCACTCCCAGCGATTAAGTAGGGGGAGCTTGTCCTTCTATCCACACAACTCCGGGTTCCAGAGAGAATCACTTTCACCAGACACAGTAAGAGCTCCCCCAGCTGTCCCCCACCGCCACCCCCTAGTAACGCCAGCCTCCTCGTGCCAGAAGACCAGCAGCTTGAGAGGGAAGTAACTCCACCAACAGGGTGACTGGCCGTCCTTTTCCCCTTTGAGACCAGCGGCAATGGGGCAAGGGGGGAGGCATGCTGTGTTTGCCCCCAGCCTGTTCTGTTAAGTGTCCCCGGGAAAAGGGCTCAACCAGAGCCCAGGAGGAGCTGTTTTCCCAGGTGGAGTGTGTACCCCTGGGGTGACTGGAGTGGCCACTGGACCAGGGCTTGTGCGGCAGGAGCCTGGTGCTCACGGCCCACGCTGCAGCTGCGTCTCTCTGGCAACTGCTCTGGACTAGAGGAGCCCGCTGTGCAAGCTCATCCCTCCCTGGGCCACCCACATCCAGTGACTTGTCAGGCAGGATACAGAGTCTCTGCCCCTTCCCTGGAGGCCGCCACCCGCTCCAGCATTCCCCGTGGGGTGCGCTGCGGCCCTGGTGCCTCTGCTCCACAGCCCATCTCTCCCTCTGCCCAGGCCCGTGCTCCTCACTCTTTTAGGCCTTGGTCCCCAAAACCATCTGCGCATAATTCTGTATTTCCAAGGCTTCCACAGAATCCATCTTCCAGTCGAAAGTCCAGACCCCGGCCCCAGAGTTGCCACGACCAGGTGTAGAGGGAGGGGTCCCGAAGCTGCACCCTGCATGGGTTGGGGGGGGGGGGCACGGGCACTTGATAGGCAGCTGTCCCTGACGGTCCCCCAGACCTCCCTCCAGCAAACAGGGGCAGGACAGCACCAGGAGCCTTGTCCCGCGGCGAGTGTGCTTTTAATTAGCTGTACAAGAAAGTCATAGGGATTGACTGTCCACTGACTGCGTTTCAAGGGGGTGTTGGAAGAACTTGCTGCACGTAAACTAGCTGTGGAGAAAAGCACCGCCGCTCTGTGTGCACGTGGAACTCTTGACTGGGATTTGCAACATGGGCGGGAGCCAGGCTTAGATTCCTCTAGGAAAACATCTGAGATTCTACTGAAAACCAGTGAGAAAAGAATTCCATGTACACAGTAGGCAGCCTCATGCTAGAAAGAACTCAGGCCTGCCTGGATCTATACAGACTGGAGATGAACTTTCTACGGTGTGGCATTTAGAGGGTGAGAAACAGATCCTCTGGGCAGACGCTGAAGAGTCTGGTCGTTTTCAAACAGTGTTTTCTGGAGCCCCAAGGGGTCCACTGGGCCTCAGAGGCTGCCCGCGGGGTTGGGGGTACTGCTCCCCCAGACGATGCCGAGAGCATCCCACCTCAGTCCATTTCACCTCCTGGACTTCCACAGGGACTTCCTGTGACAGACGCCAGGGAGACTTAAAAACATGCTGGCACGTAATGACAGCCCCGCTCTCACAAGGTCCTGTCGGAAACGGAGAAGCAAGACGGCGGTGCCTCTGCAGCCACATGCCAGTTGAGTACTGAACTGCCCAGTTCCACGTAGGCAGCAGCTGGGACCACGTGGTGGGGGAAGGGTAACCATGGCAACCTCCCCCCAGTCATCGCTAAGTAATTCCTCCACAATGTACAATTGCTCTGTTTATAGGAAGAATGCTGACCATATATTCTGGTTTTCCATGCACAATACTTCACTAGGAAAGAATGCAGAACCCACCAGAAGGAGCTCACGTTGCACTTTTCCCAGTCAACCAAACCTCTTCCTGGTCCTTGGGGAATATGATGGATGGGGTTCCATCGCTCTCCCTGCAACCCGAGAAGATGTAGACTGCCCGGCCTCAGATTCACTGGCCAGAGGAGGGTCCCCATGTGTCAGACCATGGATGCCTCCCACCTGAAAACCTCCTGAAGACATAAGGGGCAGTGGACTGTACCAGCCGCGGGTCTGGAGTCTGTAATCGGGCCAAACCACCACGGCACTGGTTGGTCAGAATGAAAATTCAGCCCGTTGAAGCACAAGGGAGTTTGGCTTCTCGCTGGCTGAGGCCACAAACGCTGCTCTGTAACTTCAGCTGAGCCTCCGTTCTCTGGGGAAGAGGCACACACGCTCGCTTCCTTGCGACATGAAGTTCAAACTTAGGAGGGAAAGATGAGTTTCAGGTGCTAAAAATAATCTATGGGTTCTTTTCGAGGAGGGCAATCCGCCCTGCTGCTGGGCCCGCCTTGGGAGAAATGTTTTCACTCCCCATCCCGCCTTTGATGGATGTGGCGGCCGTGTCGTTGGTATTCCAAACGAGGCCTGTAATTTCCTGCGACCTGGAAATCCAGATGTTCCCCGGTTTAGACTTTATCGCTCAGAACAATGAATTTTACTAAAATGCACCCTGGAACTTTTTTGAAACTATTTTTTTCATGGGATGCGCGTGACGGGAAAGTGCAGAAATCAACAAAGTGTGGCTCAATGAACGATCACGGAGTATGCGCCCAGGTGTCGACAGCCAGGTGGTGGCCGCTGTGGATCCCACCTTCTCCCTGAGAGCCCGTGAGCCCCTCCCACCTCTGTCCCTTCACCTGCGCCCAGAGTGGCCCCCACTGCCTCGAATGACGCCTTAAGTGAGATTCATCTGTGTCGCCAGGTACGCTCTTTTTTCCCATTGTTGTGTAACCACATCGAGGCCTTTCTTAAAAAGAAAAGAAAATTAGTTTGTTATTTGAAGGGGAAACCTACCCCGGCGGGAGCTCTGGGTGGGAGGAACTTTGGCTCTCCCGGGCCACCGTCCATCGACGGCACCCATGTGTGACTCACCGCTGGTGTCTTCAGGCTGCCTCTAGTGAGCTGGCGAAGGAATCTCAGTTATTAAAGGCTGTGCTAATTACAAGCGCCTCCCGCAGATGGTCCAGTGCGGGGTAATCCTTTCCTTTCCCTGTCCCCAGTTTCTACATTTTTTAATGAGAGGAGGCAGAGAGCTGGTCTAGGATGCAAAAGATAAGCTGTTCTCCCAACTTCAAACACCCTCCCTGCATCCGGAGCCCAGACGCCCCACCCAAGCCCCGTCCTCTGCAGAGACAGTACCCAAGAGATACACGGGCTTGGCATCCACCCCGCCCAGGGCCTGGTCACAAAATCAGTGGACAATATCGACCGCTTTCCTATAAAGAAACAAAGCCAGCAAGAACACGTAAAGGAAGAACAGAACCTATTTACAAAACACTAAAACATTCCAAAATGACTAAGCCTATTTGACAAAGATGCACAGGATCTATGAGAGGAAAGCATTGGACCTAAGTTCTAGAAATCAGACAAAAATGGAAGAGGAAACTCTTCGTGGATAGGAGCCATATTAAATATAAGACTGTCATTTCTTCCTAGAATTATCTATTCGTGGAACTGAATCCTCAGTAAAATACCAGTAGTATTCTCCGCGGTGGTGTTGCAGGGAATTTAAGAGATAATTTTTCAGTTCAAATAAAATAATGAACTCATGAGGACAGACTGGAAATTTCTGCTTCATTACTTGAAGTCACCAAAGCAGCCCTCTCCGACATTAAAGCCACCACATTTAAAACAGCTTGGTACTGGAGATGTCAGCCCATCGGTGGAACTGAGCAAATCCAGAAATAACCCCAGAAAGGCATGTGGGCTCTTAGAAGATGATAAATTGGAGGGAGAAGATGGAATGTCCTGTAAATTACGGTCCCGCAAATGACTAGTCATTTGGAGGAAAAAAGCTTAAGGAAGAACTGAAGTCCTACTCTCTCCTTGCACCAAAACAAATTCCAGAAGGATGGAGTTTTAAACATGAAAAATAAGACCATAAAAAGTAGGGGCAAAATCACACATGGATTTATAATACAGTCTTGGAGTGGGAAAAAACATTCTAGCCGGTACCCAAAAGAAGTCATATCAGAGAATATTGACTGACTTGAATACGTAAAATTGGAAGGTTCTGCAAAGCATACACATGTACACATATGTGTGCATACGTATGTCCTTATAACATACAGATGCTATTACATATGCCTGTGTATATCACACATACACATATATATGTAAGTATCTCACATATATATCCAAATTCAAAGATAATCTAGCCAAAAAACAAAAACCTGCTACAGGATAGACCGAGGCTCCATTCCTTAATAAACTAAGAGCTTATACAAATCAAAAGCCTCCAATTAGATGAAAAGATGTGAAACCCAACTCAAGTTATTTCTGAGCTATTATATTGGCAGAAATGTGAAAGTTTTCAATACCCGGTATTGGCGAGGGTTCGGCAGAAGAGGCAGGCCCGAGGCCACGGTGCAAGGCCAGTTCGTGTTCTTGTTGGCAGGACACTCTGCTCACCCCAGTCGACACTTAACACGCACCTTCAGCCTCTCAGTTAGGAATTCCGCTGCACGACTTTACTTACTTTTAAGGAAGTACGCCAAGATACACACAAGAGAGCGTTTACAGCCCCGTTGCTTGTAAAGGCAAGAACACTGCAAACAACGGAGGTGTTGCCCCAGCACTGAGGCACTAGCCGCGGGAGCTGCTCTAGACGCTTCCCTGTGACGTAGACACCCTCATCATCCTTGTGATGCAGACAAGGAAACAGAGGCACAGAGAGGTTGGGTCCCTGCCCAAGGTCACACAGCAGGTGAGGCCTGGCACGGAACCTGGCACATGGCGGAAGCCACTCCCCAGCAGCCAGTGCTATTCTTATCATGGCGGGCATGAGGGGCTCTGGCAAATGGTTTATTTCTTGAAGTGGTTTGTATCATAATTGCAAAACGTGTGAGGCTAATTCTCTTCACCTAAGCACTCTAACAGCTAATTGTAGGGTGGACCTGACTGGGTGAGCAGTCCTGGAAAACAGGAAGATTTGGTGACTCCGCTATGTCCTGAGCAGACCATCACCATCCTGGAGGCCACAGGAAGGTGCCAGGGTCCTGGAAAGGAGTCCAGAGCACCCGCGGGCTCCACAGATGCTGGACAAGGGCTTTCCCCTCCCAAGCGAAGCTGCAGCCCCTCCTGCCTGCTGGAGCCCAACCAGGCTGGCCGGGCAGTGCTTCTCCCCTGCACGGAACATTGCTCCCTGACGAGGCCCCGGGGCTGCGAGCCACACTCGGCCACTTCCAGGAAGTCATCTGAAGCCAGTCGTAAAGGCTGGGAGGATCCCCCTCCTCTGGGTTCCGGCTCTGGAGCCGCTCCAGACGCGCTCCCCACACCCTTGGCAGAGGTTCAGGGGGATTCTTCCCTCTAGTTGAACCAGAGAATCTACAGGGGGGGCTTGTCCTGCAGATGAAGCGTGGCTCCCTGGGGCACTGCAGGCCAGTGTGGAGGTCACTCTGAGGGCAGGGCCTGGGGATGGGGGGGGCTCAGTCCCCGGGGAACTAAGAATAAGGTATTAACAAATGTCTCCCATGGCACATTCTTTTGTCCTTCCACCACCCCCAGACCATCCCAGGGTCCTCACCAGCTGTAAGGGGAGGCCCCTAGGGGCTGCTTTAGGGGCCCTAGAGAGAGTGGCCTGGCCCAATAGCGGGGAGCACAGGGCTTGTTCTCCAGACACGTGGTCACCCTTCGCACCACGCATGACTCGCCCGTCCCGGGAGAGGGGCCAGCGGGGAAGGGGGACTGGACTGCCCAGCTGGGAATGACGAGCAGTGGAATCTCCACTCCGTTGATAAGGAAATAATTCTCCATCATTGTCTCCAGTTCAGCCGCGATCACCTTGTGCGTTACAACTGACGTTCCTTCAGGAAAACCACAGTCAAGGACAGTGAGAGCTGGAGGGGCCTGGACGTAGCCATTCAGTCCAGGAGCCATCTGGGCAAGCTCTCTTCCCGCTCGGCCCTCAGTTTCCCGGAATGAGGGGTGGCCTGGATGAGAGCTCCCAGAGATCCTTTCACCTGGAACTTCTGGGTCCCCAGGGCCTCTCTGGACATCTCCATGGGGTGGCGGGGTCTGCGGGGGGGAGAGAGCATGGCTGGTCACGGTGAGGCCATGGGGGTGGGGACAGAGAGGAGGCAGGTTAAAGGGGAGCAGATGGGCAGGGGTGGGGGAGGAAACACCGTGGCAGGCTTGGGCAGCATCTGAGGACAGAGCGTCAGCAGGTCC
The DNA here is from genome assembly GCF_005190385.1 of Monodon monoceros. NCBI lineage: Eukaryota > Metazoa > Chordata > Mammalia > Artiodactyla > Monodontidae > Monodon > Monodon monoceros. Next base: position 110,512,511 of record NW_021703782.1, read on the forward strand.
AAGGCTCGCGGCGCTGGGGAGGGGGCCTGGGCCTGGGCAGCAGGCAGACGTGCCCCTAGGTGAAGCCCCGGAAAGCCCAATACGGCCGGAGAGGGACAGAGCAGCCCCGGGCCCAGCCTCAAGGCCCAGTCCCTTCTCCCACAGCCACAGCTAGGCAGCAGCTGTCTGTATCTGAGGCCTCCCCCACTGACCCCACCTCCTTCGCTTCTTGCTCCAGTTGCAATTTCATTCCAAATGGTAAATACTTTATTTCCATCTGTGAGGCTCCCATGCAGATGACTTTCATGTGGAAAATACCTTTTGCTACTCAATCCAGCACAGGAGTCTGTAGTCCAGAAGGTGAGTTCTTTGTGACGCCAGCAGGCAAGCTTTTAGCAAAACACTCTGCCTTCCTCTGGACCATGATAAACCAAGGGAATTACCCCCCGGGCCCCTCCATCAAGGGCCTGCCTGGGGGCTGGTAGATGACATCTCCAGGGGAAGGAAGCAGGGAGTCCACTTCTGAGTTTTTGTTTCAACCCCGCCTGGCTCAGTGTTGGCACACAGTTCTCCAAGACCCCTCCACTGGGTGGAGCACAGGGGTTCCCACTGTAGACTTGGGGAGCCGCTTTCTAGCTGAGTGACCTGGGGAAAGTTACTTCCCCTCTTTGATCCTTGCGTTCCCCTCTGTAAACTGGAGGCGAGGATGGAACCTTCTTCAGAGTTTGCTGCAAGCGTGGACTCAAGTGATGCTTATAGAGTCCTTAGCCCACTGTTCAAGCTATTGCAATAGAAGTGGCCAGAAATATGGAATCTTAGAAATTTAGTGCACCCCTTCAGCTTACAAAAACATGCTTGGATTGCTAATTAAAGTAACAGCTGCTGGGTATGCCGGGGGCTGCTGGCACATCAGGGATGCGTGCTGAGGCCCAGAGCAAACCCTGTGCTTGTAGCAGCACAGGGTTCAAAGAATGTATTTAAAGAAGATCAACCCGTTGGGTGTCTCTCTCCCCCCTGAGAGCAAATCCAGTCACCTCTTGACTGCGGCTGCCCTGAGCGTGGAGCCTCACGGGTCTGCCCCCAGCACTGCATTCCCAGGGGCCCTTTACAAAAGGAGGATGGACGGGGCCTCTGCAGTTCACCCCTGGACCCACTGGCCTCTCAACAGAGTTCACACCCGAGAACAGCTGCCCGTAAATGCGGTTTTCATTAATTTCCTGGAAGATGGAGTTTTAATTTCCACATGATGGGTCTTGGGAGACCTGGGGAAGGAGGACCCAGTGCAGAGCTGGCCTCCGTGGTCCCTGGCACCCTTGTTTATATTTATTCCCACATTATTTGTTTAATCGTCTCCAGTCCGTGCCCAATGTTCTGGCTCCGAGGGGAAGGGGCCAAAGCCCATGAGAAAGCGCCCCATGTACTTTCCTGGGGGGAGCATCCCCCCCAAGAAACTTGAACTTGCAGCAGCTCAAAGGGGGGCGGTGTTGAGACCCCACAAAGGACAGCGAGGCCCCTCCAATGGGTGGACATCACATCACTCCACTAGAATGTTCTTTGAGCAGTCCCAGAACGTCCATTCCAGGGAGGGGACCACTGTGGTCCAGGAAGCCCGGGAAGGAGGACAAAGCTTGCAGCAGAAACGCCGCGTCGGGATGGACACACGGACACACGGGCTGCCCAGTTCCAAGTCTTCAGAGTGTGAGCGTGAGGGGAGAGCGCGGCCGGGCATCGCCCCAGGCAGGGCTGCCGGTCCCTGCGGCCTCCCTGCCGACAGGTTGAGGGCTGCCAGCTCCTTCCTCTGCTTCGAGATGTTGCTTCCATCCAGCCAAAGCACAGGGGGGCCGGGGAAGGCCAAGCAAGGGCCCTGCCTCTCACTCCCAAGCAGTTTAAAGTGTTACAGGAGGACAGCTCCTGCTGCCCTCGCGCGGGGACTCTGCGCCAGGTGCGGCCACCCTGACTGTGTGACGGGGGACAGTTCGTGCATCCTGCCCGCCTCAGGTTCCTCGTCTGGAAAGTGAAATTCGTAAGGGCACCCGTCTCACGGGTGCACGACATCCTCAAAGGAGCTAAAATCTGCCGAATGTTTAAAAGCCGTCAGGGCACACGGTGAGTTCTCCAGAAGTGATGGTTAAATTAAGAAGATGCATAAGAAAGGAGGCCAGATACAGGAGGAGGTGGGTGCCCCAGCACAGTGGGAGGCCAAGGGGCCTCATCTCCCAGACAAGGAACCGAGGAATCAGAGAGCCGGGGGCCCAGCTGGTGGGCAGGAGCGGCCTTGAACCAGACATTCCAGGAAGCAGCAGTAAGGCGGCCCTGCTCCCCAGCAGCAGTGACCTCCAGGGTGGAGGGTGAGGGCATGGGACCCCTCCCAGCGTGGAAGTGCCCACTCTGCCTGCCCCGGGCAGCCCTGAGGGGGCACATCACTGCACGGACATCTGTGGAGCTTCACCAACAGCCCAGTAAGGTCCTGGCCTGCAGGTCCTGTCTTTGGCCCTCAGATGGGGTCCCTGCTCCAATAATCAGGGTGCTAAAGCAGCGCCTCCAATCCCAGGGCGCCCCATACATGTCCCCAGACCCGCCCAGCTAGCCAGGGGCCCTGTTCCAGGCTGAGAGGCTGAGTCTCAGCTTCCCCGAGGCAGCTCACCCAGGCCAGTGCCACCAGCACCTTCCAGCACCTGCCCCCCTCGGGCCCCAAACTCAGCTTGCTTTTGTTGTTTGTTTGGGGACTTCTGAGGGCATATTTTTAAGTGTCAAAAATGTACACTTTTAAGTGTAAAATATTTCAAACACATCGGAAAGTACATAGCAGCACTGTCCAGTAGTCCTTTCTGTGATGGGGGGGTGTCCTACCTCTGCCCGTGCGATTCAGCAGCCCTGGACGGACACATGGGGCCTGGGGCACTGGAAACGTGACCTGCCTTCCTGGAAACCTTCAGGTGGAATCTGATTCGATCTCAATTCACGGCCGTGACTGGGCTGCCACGCGGGACATCACGGGCTTAGAGGAGATGGCTCAGACACCACGAACGTCAACGTTCATGAAGTTTCTGTGCCATTTTAGTTTGTCCAGAAACAGAGCCAGAGACAGGGATTGGAGGGCAGGTTGTTCATTTGGAGGATGGAGAGAACGCTGGGGTGGGGAGTGGGCCACAGGAAAGGGGAGGCACCAGTTAAGAGCATCCCCTCCAGATGGACACATGAGGACTGGCCCGGGCACACAGCGCTGTCACGGCAGCGGTACCGTGCTGGATGGATGAACCACGCATGGGCACCCACACAACGGAGTGTCATTCAGCCGTGCAAAGAGGTGAAGCGCTGACACAAGCTATACTCGAACCCCGAAGACATGGTGCTGAGGGGAGAAGCCAGACATACAGGGGATGAGGGGGAGTGATGGGTACAGGATGCTATTCGGCTGAGGGAAATGTATTCCAAGTAGATAGAGGTAACTGTCGGACAACATTTGAATGTACCGAAGTCCACTGGACTGTTAACCTCTCCGCAAAAAAACACACAAGAATGTGTGAAGTCAGTCCTCACAGCAGGGGACTGGGGGTGCAGTGCTGCAGGGGCATGCTGGGAAAATGTTCCAGAAGTAACGTCCCCAGGGGTAGGGAGCTGGGGTATTTATACACCACCACCACCCCCCGCCCGTCATGATGGCCAAGCATCCCTGGGCACAGAGGTGCAGCCCTGGGGGCTGAGCTGTCTGGAGGACGCTGAGGGAGAGGGTTGGGGGGACATGGGGGGGGGCACAGACGCTGCTTCTCCCGTTCTTTATAATAATAATAATAAAACAGCCCCTCTGTGCACCGCCTGCATCCCCCCCCCCCCCCCCCCCCGAATCATCCCCCCCTTCTTTTTTTTTTTTTGGCCACGCTGCGCACCTTGCAGGATCTTAGTTCCTCGACCAGCGACTGAACCCAGGCCCTCGGCAGTGAAAGCACGGAGTCCTAACCACTGGACCTCCAGGGAATCCCTGAGACCACCTTTCTCTTGAATGCCAGGTTGAGCATCCACCCGTGTGACGGGGAGAACGATGCCCCCAAAGATGCTCTAATTCCCCGAACCCGTGACTCGGTTATCAGAGAGGGCTGTATAGATGATTAAGTGGAGGATCTGGAGATGGAGTTTACCTTGCGTGATGCGGCTGGGTCCTGGGGTGTCACGAGGGTCCCTACGGGAGGGAGGCAGGAGGTCAGAGCGGAGAGAAGATGTGAGGACGGAGGCTGAGGTCTAGGAGGGAAGACGCTTCCGGGAGCCCAGGAAGGGCCGAGGAACGCAGGCGCCTCCAGAGCTGGGACAGGCTGGGCGGCCGATGCCCCCCTGGAGCCTCCGGAAGGACCCCGCCCTGCTGACACCCGGACTGCAGTCCAGCGGGGCGGCTTTTGCACTTCTGACCCCCAAGACTGTAAGATCGTACGTGTGTACTGCGTTAAGCTGCCAAGCCTGTGGTCATCTTGAGGCAGCGGCAGGTGTGGCAGTTACGGCACGAGCATCGATTATCGTCTGTCTCCCACTTGCCTTGCTCCCTCACTTCTGTTCTATATTCATCCCTGCTGATTCATGGAACCGTCACCCATCCTTGTACTGCTCAGTAACATCCTGCCACGCGGATCCACCACAATTCATTCGTCCCGATCCCTGTCTATGGGTTTGGAGCTGTTTCCATGCGTTGGCGTTCTGTTTTGTTTTTTGCGGTACGCGGGCCTCTCAATGCTGTGGCCTCTCCCATTGCGGAGCACAGGCTCCGGACGCGCAGGCTCAGCGGCCATGGCTCACGGGCCCAGCCGCCCCGTGGCACATGGGATCCTCCCAGACCGGGGCACGAACCCGTGTCCCCTGCATCGGCAGGCGGACTCTCAACCGCTGCGCCAACCAGGGAAGCCCCCGGCGTTGGCATCTTAACGGACGCTTATAAACTTCTTTGCTCTGTTTCCTGTTTTGTAGGGTTTCTCTGGACTCGTATGTCCGGTGTTTATTTATTCAGCAAATGCTTCCCGAGCATCTGTACTCGATGCTACTTACTAAGAACACAGCCGGGCAGGGCTGGGCTCCAAACACAGCTGGTCCACCAGCCACAAGCCACAGAACACAAGTCAGGCTGCAGGGGGCTCCCTGGCGCCCCTTCACCAGGCACCCCGTGAGAAGGAAGTACCCTCATCTCCATCCCCCCCAGCAACCCCACAACCCCCCAAGAAACCCTTCCTGCCCACCTCTCTCAGTGGAAGCTAAGCCTTCTTCTGTGTGCCCTGGGGCAGGCAGGGTGAGAAGTGACCGGTGGTTTGGAACCCGCTGGTCTTGGCATCTGTGCCTCTGCCCTGGTTGCAAGACATGTGGCGGGCCGTGCTGAGCAGACACGTCAACACCGTCAGACCACGAGCATTTCAGGAGGGGCACTCAGTGCCCTAAGGACATATCATCAGGTGTGAGGTATGATGTCATCACAGAGGCTGCCCCAGGCCTCCCTGTATGCGCCAGGCAAGGCGAGCCCCTCTCTGCAAGCCTTCTCTGCAGAGTCATCACAGTGAGGCTAGCAATTTCCCCATCTCACGGATGAAGACACTGAACTTAGAGAGGATTGGTCCCCCGCCCAGGTAAGCCCAAGGTGGGCAGAACGTCGACTGCAGGGCTTTCAAGGTCTTCTGCCGGAGGAAATTCCACCTCTTCTGGGAATGCCCTGTTTGGTTCGTCCTGTAGATGGGAGGCCCCTAAAGGGAAAGCCAGTCTTTCTGTACTCAGGACCCAGGCCAGGGGCTCTGAGCCTCGGTTGTGCTTAGAATACAGGGACCTGATCTGAATCCTGAAATCATTCCTTTATTTATCAAAAAAAAAAAAAAATCTACTGAGCTTTGCCGTGTGCTGGGCGCTGGGCTTGGCGTGGGGCTGGATCAGTGGATGAGACAGAGAGGGCCACGCAAATCGGAACCTGCAGAGGGTCTGATTTCCAACTCACCTGAGTCAGGGCTCCAACAGGAGGCAGGTGCTCTCTCAGGTCAAGATCATTCAAGGAGGGTTTATTCCCAAAGGGACGATTGCAGTGGTGCAGGAGAAGGGGTGCCCTAGGGACAGCACGGTGACTGGGGGCTGTCATCCCAGCCCCCAGCGAGGAGGGGAGGTAGTTTCCAGACCCCACGTGGAGAAATCAGCCTGGGAGGAGATGCATGGCCAGCAGAGACGACCTCGGCTGGGGGGGGGGACGTGGCGGGGGTCACACAGCCTGCCTACTCCCCTCCCTCCTTTCTTCCCACCCCCACCCAGTGGTTGAGTCCACCTGGAAGCCAGAGGCGCAAAGTGCCTTTGATATGGTCTACCCAGGACCACCCTCAGGACAGAGAGCAGAGGGGAGAAAGGCGGACCCTGGGTACGGAGGGGCAAGCAAAACACCAGCAAATGTGAAATGGTGCAGCCACCTTGGAAAACACAAAGCTAAACGTGGAGTTTCCAGATGACCCAGTGAGTCCACCCCTGGGTACAGACCCAAAGGAACTGGAAACGGGAACCCAAGTCCAGGTACACATAGGCTCACAGCAGCACTTCCCACAATAGCTAAAGGTGCAGACACGTGCACCCACCAACAGACGAAGGATAAACAATACATGGCCCATCCATACAGTGGAATATTATTTAGCCATAAAAAGGAATGAAGCACTGATTCGTGCTACCACATGGATGAACCTTGAAAACATGATGCTAAGGAAAGAAACCAGGCACAAAAGGACAAATACTGTACATGAAATATTGAGAAGAGGCAAATTCATAGAGACAAAAAGTAGATCGGAGGTTACCAGGGGCTGGGGGAGATGGGAGGTTGTTACTTAGCAGTGACAGAGTTTCTGTTGGGGTGATGAAAGTGTTTTGAAAATAAATAGTGGGGATGGTTGTACAACATTGTCAATGTAATTAATACCACTAAATCGTACATTAAAATGGGTGAACTTTTTGGTATGTGAGTTACATCCCAATAAAGCCGCTTTTTTAAAAAAAAAAACATCAGGGCTTCCCTGGTGGCGCAGTGGTTGAGAGTCCGCCTGCCGATGCGTGGGTTCACGTCCCGGTCCAGGAAGATCCCACATGCCGCGGAGCGGCTGGGCCCGTGAGCCGTGGCCACTGCGCCTGCACGTCCAGAGCCTGTGCTCCACAACGGGAGAGGCCACAGCAGTGAGAGGCCCACGTACCGCAAAAAAAAGAAGAAAAAAAAAAAACCATGAGACACATTCCACCCCTCTGCCCCTCAACACTCACCCAGTCCTGTCCTCCCTCTGGTTGAAAAGCTCATGTCCCCAGCACAGAGGATGGACCATGTCCCAGGAGCTGCCACATCATCGTGGGCAGTGTCAGTATGATTACAGGACACGTTCCCCCCTGAAACGTACAACCAGCTGTACCAGTGCTTTTCCTGCAGGGCAAATTGAAAGGGGCAGGGGGGACAGGAAAAATGTGGGGCTTTCTTCCATCTAGGGTTCCATTGCCCCTTGACCTCTGCATGATCTCTGCTGGTGGGGTGACCCAAGACTTCACTTGCCAAGGATCCGGGTCCTTGGTGGCCCTGCCTTTGTTTTCTTCCCTAGTGAGGAATTTCTTATGTAAATAGCACAGCCTAGGTTTGATATATTTCTCCAATCTGTCAGCATCTTTTAACTGGTAAGTTTTGTCCTTCTATGTTTAGCGTGATGACGGGTGTACTTGAAATCACTCTGTCTTCCTTGCGCTTTTGCTATCCATCCTGACCCCTCCAGGCTCCCCGCCCAACCCTGTCCTGCCTTTCTATGGACTGAGGTTCTCTTCACTTCTGTTTTTCCCCTCTGCTGCTTTTTCCACTCTATTTGTTTTTAGCAGCTATCCTTATAGGTTTGACGTGCCTATCTAAGCTGAAAATTGATTTCTCTACCTTTCCCTGAAACAAGAAGAGGAATCTAAAATACTTTCTTTCACTCCTATCAACCCCTCCCACCTTTCTTGTTATTCTTGGCTGGTATTTGAGTCCTATCTTTTTCATCCCTCAAATGAGATTTGTTTTCTACAGTCACAGCGGACCAAGGCTGGTGTTGGGCTGGGTCTCTTCTTTTTACCATTTCTTCCAACAGCAGCACCAATCTGACTGAATGCGTGTGTGCGTGTGCAGGCGTGTAGGAGCGCCCTTGGGGCAGTGGTGGCCACTTTGCCTGCAGGGGATGCAGGCTGTGCCCGAGCCCCTCCCTCCCTGACCTCCAAGCACAGCCTTCTTCTGTGTTTGGTAAACATGTGAGAAACTCTAAACAAAACCGTTGCAAACCATTCCTTCTGACGTCTCCTTCTCCCTTTGGATCATTCTCTTTCCTCCTGAATGATATATTTTCTGAGTCCTTTTCCTGAGCGTCTGTGGGGCCCAGATCTTGTTTGTCTGACATTGTCTTTACCCAACATTTTTGTTTTGTTTTTGTTTTTGCTTTTTTTTGCGGTACGCGGGCCTCTCACAGTTGTGGCCTCTCCCGCTGCGGAGCACAGGCTCTGGACGCACAGGCTCAGCGGCCATGGCTCACGGGCCCAGCCGCTCCGCAGCATGTGGGATCCTCCCGGACCGGGGCACGAACCCATGTCCCCTGCATCGGCAGGCGGACTCTTAACCACTGTACCACCAGGGAAGCCCTATCCAACGTTTTTTAAATGGCCTTTCATGGGTATATGATGGAAGGAAGGGGAGTGTTGTTTGGGGAGCACTTAGGAGATGCCTTCTCGTTGCTGTTCTTTGAGAGTTTGTTGTCAGCATGGTTGTCCTTGATGGGGAATCAGTCTTTTCTGTCTGTCTGATTACATAGGACCTTCTCTCCGTTCATAGCCCCAGTGTGCTATCGTGTGTCTGCAGTGGCTCACCTCTCGTCACCCAGCTTCCCGAATCTCAGGACGCATGCCTGTCATCAACTGTCGCCCCTTCTCAGCTGTGAGCGCTTTGATCACAGCCCCTCTTCCGTCTTCTACTTCCCCTCCTCCTGCCGCCAGGACGCTGGTCCCCTCCCGCCCTGAAGCAGGCCTGCGTCGCTTCCAAGACTGGGTCACAAAGGTCACTGCAGCCTCCCCAGCTCTCTGGGGAAGCGGCCACCACGCTACCTGCCCCTGTGAGGACACCGGAGCAGCCCCACGGGGAGGCCCCCCCCAATTCTCCTGCCAGGCGCGTAGATCCTCAGGATGCAAATGCGCGGTTGCCTAGGAACGGGGTGGGGGAAGGTGACAAAATGGATCCCCCTGCACACACAGACCTCCCTTGGCCCCGAGCGTCTGCCTCAGCGTTCTCTCCTCCAGGAAGTTTCTGGAACGTCTGCAGCCCCCTTCTCTGGGCGTCTTGCCGTCTTCCAGGCCTGTCACTTTCAGTGCATGTCCTGTTGTGTCATAAGCCCAACTTTTCTTTCATTTGAGTTTCTTGATTCAAAGTCCATAGATTATCAGATTATTTCCTTGTCTCCTGCGTGGTGCCCAATTCTTGACCCTGTTCCCCGTAGGAGGCCGGGGGAGATTTCTTGGAGAGTCCAGGGCCTGAAAACAGACGCCCCCCGTGGAAATCACGCTGCTGTCCTCACCACGAGGGGCAGCTGTATAAAGGGCTTCCTACCACTGCGGGATCCCCAAGGGCAGGGATAGTTTGGTCTCATCATTGCCAGCACCGTGTCCCCCATGCAGGCCTGACACCGTAGGGGCTCAGCTTCTATTTTCAGAAGGATATGAATGTGGTTTTCTTTGCCCTTTGGCTGCTGACGGAAGAGTGGAGAGCAAACCCCACCTCCGTTTCATCAGCTGGGAAGGCCTTTTGGTGAAAAGCCCTCTTCCATTGCACCCCATTCCAATGACCATCTTCCCTGGCCCGGACTCTTGTTTTCTTTTAATATTGTATTTTACTGTAGTAGAAAACGCATAACATAAAATTTACCATTGTAACCACTTTAAAGTGGAAACTTCAAGGGCATTTACGAAATTCTCAGTGTTGTGCAATCATCACCCCCTCTGGTTCCAGACTTTGGGCCCTGAGTTTTCTTCCTGCTTCCACACTGTATACTTTGCTCTACGCATCTCCCGGGAGCTGCCTAAAATCCTCATGGAAGGAGGCGAGATTTCCATTAAGAAAATACCTGAATTGAAAGGATGAAGTTTGGGCTCTTTTAAACTCGTAACTCTCCTGAGAACGCACGGCGGATGAAGGTGAGCTGGGGGTTTCTGCGTTAGCATTGGTCTAGTCGTCCAGCTCTTTCGGAGTTTTGGCAGCCAAAGACCTCTTTCCATGACACCACCGACTCCCAGCTCCTGGGCTCCGGGACCCCTCACTGGCGGCCCACACCCGGGAGCTGCCCAGGCTGTGGATTCTCTGTTTCCCTGGGTTACACACAAAAGTTTTGTCCCCCTTGGCTCTGTAGGTGGCTCTGTGTAACACAAACTGACCAACCCCAGAAGCGATGGCTAGAGCCGGCATCCCGGGGATGTCGGAGGGCCGCTCCCGCCCCGCGCCCCCTGCCCGCCTGTCGTGGCCGCACCCTCAGAGGAGGAGACCGGCGGAGGCCCAACAGCAAACTCCCAAAGGGCAGCAGCCCTTCTCCCTGCCCTCGACCCCCAGGCCGCTGCCTTTCCTAGCTTTTGTTCCCTGTCGGGACATCTTTGCCCTGAGTGGAAACATCTGAGCAGCTCTGGCTGCATCTCAAGGCTGGGATTCGAACACGGCTCAGAGCTGCCAGCTGGTCAGTGCATCTCGGGCTGTGGACCTCTGCAGCTTGGCAGTGAGAAGTCTTGGACGAGAGGCCCCAGCTCTGCCTTCTCCTGCAGCATGTCTGAAACCAGGCGGGCTCCCTGGAGGAAGAAGGAGAGACGGAGGAGAGGGCACAGCTGAGGCCTTGGAGATGGAGAAAACTCCTGACCCCCTCACCATTACCTGCGACTCGGTCATCCCAGCTGCACGCTGTCCAGTCAGAAGTGTCCGCAAGGCTGCGGAAAGCGCGAGGCAGAGCTGCAGACCCCAGGCCACCCCCCTCAGACCTGGGCCAGCCTCCCTCTGCTGAAGGTCCGACGGGCCGGAAGGCAGCGAGGGCGCTCCGTGACCACCCGGCACAGGGCGGCGCCAGCAGCCCTGAAGGCTGTGTGGGGTCTCCAGCAGAGCCAAGACGGGGCAGCCACATACACCACAGCAGCACCCAGGCCCCGGCCTGCAGCAAGGAAGAGGGAGGAGCCGGGTCCTGGATGTTCCTAGCACAGCAGGGGGAACCTGGCGAGTGTCCGCTGAAGCAATCTGCCAGCTTCAGAAAGGCCCGTGATATGATGCCAGGTCGGACAGGAAGTGATCTTTTCAAAAACGTTCACTTTCACCTCATCCAGCCTTTGCAGCTGAAACACAAGGGACAGGGGAAGCAAGGAAAACGACGCCCGAGGACATCCAGACTACGACAGTGCACGAGGCGACCGGCTTGCTCTCCAAAACGTCCATGAGTCAGTGTCCTGGGAAAACGTGAAGGGGGGGGGGTGTTCTCCCGTGAAATAGATCAGAGGCGGAGCCAAGCGGGAGATGCGAATTACATTCTAGATCCCCAAACCCAGAAAGCCAGAAGGTGCCTCTCTGCACAACTGAAGAAATGAAAGATAGACAGAGTGAGGAGATTGCAAAGTTCTCCAGGGCCAGGACGGTATCACACTGATGATGGAGCGTGACCTTCTTTTTAGCGGAGGCAAAAAAAGCCAGAGGGTTTGGAGGTGAAGCATGGGATGTCTGCAACTTTCTTTCAAATGAGAAGAGGAAAAGCGGGAGGGGAGGAGAGGCAGAAGCCTCCCGCGGCTATCCATCCATCAGGGTCCGGACAGAAGCACAGGCAGCCTGGGTAGCTGAGCACATTATGTAGAGGGACTGGTTACAAATGTCTGGCCAGGGAGGGGGAGACTGGGGAGAAGAGCCCGGTGGGAGCTGTTACCCCATCAGCAGGGAGAAGGGTGCTTGAGAGGCCCTGCATGCACACACCCACCTCCCGCCCATGAGGAGGGAGCCGGGAGAAGACTGTCAGGGCGTCGCTGAGGCCAGGTGGTGGCCTCATGGGCCAGCGTGGGCCTGTTGGGTTTTTTTTCCTTTCTGTTTGAAATGTGGAACATTTGAAAACCCTCATAATAATAAAAAATGGGGGGTGGGGAGGAGAAGACGGAGAGGCAGAGAGAAGAGGGCAGATGCCCACCCTGGCCTGAAAGGGGTGGAGGAAAGGCAGTCTGCAGCTCCTCCCCCCACCCACCTCAGGGTCCCCGTGGGCCTCGGGCCGGGCAAGGGGGGTGCAGGCGGTCAGCTCGGGGGCAACGCAGCCCCTCTCCCTGGGAGGCAGAGCGGGCATCTGCCTGGATACCCAAACATAAACGGGCAAAACGTGAATAACGGGGGTTTCTGGGGGAATAACAACATTTGGGCCAAAACCAAACTCCGTAGACATGCTCACACTTATTTAACGGGTTAGCACTGTTCTTCTTGGGAATTGCATGGGTGTGGAGAGTTTCGGCGCTTGACCAGAGAAGCAGCTCCTGCCAGGCCCTGCAGCGGAGCTCAGGAAACTCGGCGAACCCTCAGACCTGCTGAGACGCGTCCCCAGCGATCAGGGCCAGCCCTGTGGCCGTCACACAAACACTAGGAGGACAGGCCCACCCAGGGCCCAGAGCCACCGCCCAGCCCTCCCACTGGGCCCAGGCCCTGGACACCCCTAGCCCACGCAGGCCCACGCTGCCCAGCCCACAGCAGGGGCCACGGTTCAGGTTTGTGTCTTGGTTACTTAGCGCCAGGAGCGGTGACCTCATTGCCACAGAGAGAGGACAGAGCCCCCTCCCCAACAAGGTCCCGGGGAGGGGCGGGGCCGAGGCACAAGCCAGTGAAGGCACCAGGAGGGACCCCCTGAATGTAGGGAGGGGTGGAGGGCACCCACGTCACCCACCCCTGCGCCCCTGATGGGACCCAGAGACAAAACAGGCTGAGTACATTGCCCAGGGTCAGACAGACATGGGTTGGAACCCAGTGCCCTCTTCCTGGCTGTGTGCCCTGGACAGGTCACCCAGCATCTCTGAGCCTGTTTGCTGCTCTGTGTAAAGGGCTTGCTGAGAGCACCCACGACAGAGGCCCATGGAGAGCAGCACCCGGGAAGCCATTTAAAGCAGCTCCTTTGCACCACGAGTTGATTGACTTGGCGTGTAAATGTCCTGGGGCTGCCGTAACAAGTGACCACAAACGGGGGGCTGCAAACAACAGACATTCATCTCTCCCACTTGTGATGGCTCGATGGCTGTAACAACCTCTGTTTACTGAAGTGGCAGGCAACATTCTTCATTCACAGGATTATGTGAGAGTAGCTGTATCATCTCTGCATTTCATTTCTGGATCATAAAGGAACTGGTAAAAATATTTGTTAGAAAAGGGCCGCTGGGTCTGATGGGGTGAGAACCATATGTGAAAGTAACAGCCCAGGGCTGGAGCTCCGGGAGGACCGGAGGGGGTGTGGGAAGCAGGACTTGAGCAGGAATCTGAGAAATGGGTCCAAGAGAGGATCCACGTGCAGGGGCCGGCCCGGAACCGCAAGAGCCTGGCCTGAGGGTTTGTGGAAACAACCGGCCTGCCGTGGGTTTGCACCCACAGGGCCCAGGACAGGAAGGGGCACCACCAGCTCAGGCGCACCCGCCCCTCCAAGGGCGTTCTCGCGCTTGCTGAGGCTGAGAAGTTGTGCTTCTCACCCGGCAGGAAGAGCAGGATTCAGGCTGAAGCCCGGGTCTTGGGATCCAAGGTGGGGGGCTGGTGGGGGGAGATGCAGACAGTGAACCCGGGCTGACATTTCCCTAAATGGAGAAGGCAAGAAACACAGGGGGACATTTTAGCCTTCCAGGGGGGAAAGAAGACAGAATTCTTTCTCTTTTAATAGTTCAAGCACCAAAAAGACACTTTGAACAAAGCCGGGCGAGTCAGAGGGCAGGAGTCCGGCTCACAGGCCAGGGCGGGGGCAGCTCAGCACCCACGGCCCACGGGAATCTGGGTCAGAAGCCCGGCAGCAGAAGCCAGGGGGTGATGGACCCAGCTCCGTGTCCCCCGAGTGCCCTGGGGACGCACAGAGAGGCAGTTAGCGGCTCAGAGACTTTCAGTCCGTCCAAGGGAAAATCATTTTTTGGAACGGGTGGGCGAGGAGCTCTATATACAAAGATGTTCTCGGCCGTATCATTTAGGATAATGAAGAGTTCAAAGTATGGAAGAGAGGCGGGGCGTGGTTAGTCTGGGAAATGTCTCTCCGGGTCAACAGCCCACAGACATTTAAATGGCCTGCAGGCTGGCTTAGGGGATAAGATTAACTGAAGAACGAGATTAGAGAGGCCCAGCAGGACGCCCACACTGTGACACACAGAGAGAAGGCCTCCTGGAAGGGGTAGCCCAAATGCAAACGGCAGCCTCTTTTAGGGAATAAAAACATAGGTCAGGGTTTCCCTGGTGGCGCAGTGGTTGAGAGTCCGCCTGCCAATGAAGGGGACGCGGGTTTGTGCCCCGGTCCGGGAGGATCCCACATGCCGCGGAGCGGCTGGGCCCGTGAGCCATGGCCGCTGAGCCTGCGCGCCCGGAGCCTCTGCTCCGCAACGGGAGAGGCCCCAGCAGTGAGAGGCCCGCGTACCGCAAAAAAACAAAAACAAAAACATAGGCCAATAGAAAGAGCAGGCAGAGGCCAGGTGGGCGTGGGATGTGGCGGGGACGCTGCGTACCTGGCTACAGGGTCTCCAAACCTGAGGAGCCGGCAGGAAAGTCAGCCCAAACATGGCATCCAGAGGACCGCACCCCGCCAGAGGCGTCCTCGGCTACTGTCACGCCGTGTTAACGTGCTCTCCCAGAAAGCCCCTTGAGGGTGCATGCAGGCACCACGGAGAGGCCGCTTACCCTGAAGCAGGAGCATCTGTTAACATGTTGTCAACCAGGGGTGTGTAGCAGGTGAGAGGGGGCAGGATTCCCCAGGGGGAGGCTCTGGGCAGGCCCAGCGGGCCCAGGAGGTGGGATCCGTCTACCCTCCTGCCCCAGCTTCACATCCCCTGCGAGCCGGGCCACGTCAACATCCCCCAGCCACCTCTCCCAGACTTGGTGCTCATCCAGAGACACTGTGACCTGCGGGGGCTCGGCCCTCCCGCCATGTCCTCCCCCGGCTCTTCAAATGTGGGCCCCAGGACATCTGTCATCTCACCCAACCCTCCCAACAAGCCGCTAGGAAAGCGTCACCAGCACCACCACCACCCCACTTTGTAAGGAGAGGACTTTGCAACTCAGAGGCTGCTTGTCCCCAAGGTCACACAGTGCAGACGGAAAAGGGCTCAGGACCTCGCTGTCCAGGACTCCTTACCCTGAGCCAGTAACAGCACGTGGGCAGAGCCAAGAGCATGGCTTTGGGGTCAGCCGGACGTGAGTTTCAGCCTCCACTCTGCACAAGGCCTCTGGGCCTCAGCTTCCTCATCTGTAAAGTGGGGACACGGACACCTGGAGGGTTAAAGGTGACGACCTGCTTTCCTGGGCTGGCACGGGGTGGGGCGGTCTCTGTCAGCTCATAAACCCAGGGTCAGGGCCAGAGCTGGAGATCTCAGGCCACTCGACACCTCAGGACTCTCGCCCCATCCGTGCAGGACTCGGTGTGGCCCAGCCTGAGGCCCTTGGCAGCCCATACTCTTGGCCCAGCAGCCCCAGTGGCCCTGCCCTGCAGTCACGGGCAGCAGAAGGGGGATAAACCCTCAAGGAGGGGGGAAAGCCTCCCCACAGGGCTGGGCCCGGGCCTCAGCTCAAAGAGCCCAGCCAGGCTGGCCTGCCGCCGGCCCTTTAGCAACATGAGGGTGGTGAGGGGCTGTGGGAGGGGGAGCGCAGCAGCCTAGCCCCTCATCCCAGCAGGAGGGACACCCCACCCCTGCCCATCGGCTCAGGCCAGGGTTCCTGGACCAGGCCTCGGTCCCCACGGGGGCCTGGACGGCCACAGCCCTCTTTATCAGCTGGGGTTCCCAGTCGAGCTGTCACGGTGGCCGGCCGCCAGCACCCGCCAGGCTGAGAGCTCCGATGACATCACTCTGGCCCAGGCGGCGGCAAAGTAAAAACAGATGGCGCCTCGTCCAGGCTTAGACCCTCCTCAGGAGGCACCTCGCGAGCGGTCCTCCACTGGGTGGGCCCAAGGTGACCAGAGGCACCAGGACAGCTGCCCTGTCACGGTCCTCACCTCCCTGAGTGGTCACCGCTCCCCCCTGGGCTGGGGTTCCAGGGAGGGTCGGCACCGCCTGTGCCTTGTTCACGGGCGTCTCCCAACCTCCGACATGGCGCCAAGCACATGGTTGGCGTTCAGGAAATGCCAGTGGGATGAATGAAGGGCCACCAGCTGTCCCGGAGCCGTGGCTGGGGGTCCGAGGCTCCCCTCCCTCCGCCCTGGCAGGGTCACCGCCGTTCCTCCTCGGTGGTGCTTTGCAGTCTCCCCCAGCTCCCAGCCGTCACCAAAGACCATAGATTAGATGATTGCCTTCACATGGAATGTCCAGAAGGAGCGAATCCATAAAGACAGAGAGCAGATGAGTGGGTGGAGGCGTGGGCTAGGGGGTCACAGCTGAAAAGCGTGGGATGCCCTTCCAGGTGCTGAAAGTACCCTAAAATTGAGAGTAGTGATGGCTGCACACATCTGTGACCACACTCACGCCATGGACCCCTTAAGTGGGAGAACCATGCGGCGTGTGAATTACGTCTCATAAAGCTGTTTAAACAACGAGGGAGCCAGTTCCTGATAAGCCAGAGGCCTGGGGCTGCTGACCTGGGAGCTCAGCTCTGAGGACCACCCACGTATAAGGATCCAGCAGGCAGAGGGTCGAGGGTGTCTGTTTGATCCCCGCCCCAGGTTTTGAATGGGGCCTTCCCTGTTATGGGTGGAGGTGATGGAGACTCAGGCCTCCTCCTAGTATCATTATTATAGTTGTTACCGCAGAGCTTAATGGGGTCTCATTTGGTCCTTAGGAGAACCTCCGACCAATGGTATAATGGGCCCTGTGTGACGGGGGAGCTGAGTGCAGGGGGGCCACAGACGTCGGGGGTCTGGTCTGGCCCGAGACCCAACACCAGCATGTGATCTCTGCACAGGACACAGCTGCAGGTTGCTCACTCTTCTCTGAGGCTGTCAGAGTGTAACTTTCAGAAAACTGAAAGCAAGGCTGTCACACAGATATAAAATGAATATGGATCAACAATTCATTAGCTCATTAATACAGGAACCAAAAAGAGGCTGCAGCAGTTTGAGGATCAGGGCAGGTGAGTTAAAGGTGACACAGGTCAGGGTCCCACTGGCAAGAGAACTGTAACCCTTGGGGGTCACCTTACGCCAGATGCAAATCTGCAAGTTAACATAACTTCACAAAGTCCAAACTCTTAATTAATAGTAAACAGCAAAGTCCACAGGCACATTCTCTAGATAAGAAAATTCCTTGTGTGGCCTTAAATAATGCCCCAGGATGACTTAGAAAGGATAGCTTTTTTTTTTTTTTCTTATTTTCAAGCTTTAAATAATTTTCTTTGACATTAAAGAAGATACAAATAAATGGAAAGATATTCCATGCTCATAAATTGGAAGAATTCATGTTGTTAAAATGTCCATACTACCCAAAGCAATCTGCAGATTCAGTACAATTCCAATGGCATTTTGCATAGAAATAGAACCAACAGGGACTTCCCTGGCAGTCCAGTGGTTAAGACTCTGTGCTTCTACTGCAGGCGGTGCAAGTCTGATCCCTGGTCAGGGATCTAAGATCCCACATGCTGTGTGGTACAGCCTAAAAAGCAGTAAATAAAAATAAAATGAAATGGTGCATTTTTTAAAATAAATAAATAAAATAAAACAACAGTCATTAAAAACAAAAAAAAACAAAAAACACCAGGAAAGTTCCCTGGTGACCTAGTAGTTAGGATTCCAGGCTTTCACTAACATGGCCTGGGTTCAATCCCTGGTCAGGGAACATCCCACAAGCCATATGGCGCAGCCAAAAAAAAAGAAAAAGAACCAACAATCCTAGTTTGTATGAAACCAAATAACCAAAGCAACCTTGAGAAAGAAGAACAAAGTTGGAGGCATCACAATTCCTGCTTTCAAATTATGTTACAAAACTATAGTAATCAAAACAGTATGGTACAGGCATAAAAACACACACATAAACCAAGGGAACAGAATAGAGAGCCCCAAAATGAACCCACATATATATGGTCTATTCACTGACAACAAAGGAGCCAAAACTATACAATAGAGAAGAGATAGTCCTTTCAATACAGACAGACCTCACTTTACTGCACCTTGCAGATACTGTGTTTTTTACAAATTAAAGGTTTGTGTTGAACAAGTCTATCGGTACCATTTTTCCAACAGTGTTTGCTCATTTTGTGTCTCTGTGTCACATTTGGGGGATTTTCCCAATATTTCAAACTTTTTCATTAATGTTATATCCATTATGGTGATCCGTGACCTTCGAGGTTACTATCGTAATTGGGGAGCCATGAACGGCACCCATATAAGACGGTGAACTGAATTGATCAATGTGTGTGTTCTGGTTCACCCACCGACCGGCTGTTCCCCGTCTCTCTCTCTCCCTCCTAGGGCCTTCCTTTGCCCTGAGACACAACAGTATTGAAATTAGGCCAACTAATAACCCTACCATGACCTCCAAGAGTACAAGTGAAAGGAAGAGTTGCACGGCTCTCACTTTAAATCAAAAGCTAGAGATGACGAAGCTTGGTGAGAAGGGCATGTCAAGAGCTGAGATAGGCCTAAAGCTGGGCCTCTTGTACCAAACAGTTTGCCAAGGTGTGAAGGCAAAGGAAAGTCCTTGCAGGAAATTAAAAGCGCTGCTCCGGTGAAGACACGAATGATAGGAAAGCAAAACAGCCTTATTGCTGGTATGGAGAAAGTTCGAGTGGCCTGGATAGAAGATCAGAGCAGCCCAACGTTCCCTTAAGCCAAGGCCTCATCCAGGGCAAGGTCCTAACGCTCTTCAATTCTGTGAAGGCTGAGAGAGGCGAGGAAGCTGCAGAAGGAAAGTCTGAAGCTGACAGACGTTGGCTGAAGAGGTTTAAGGAGAGAAGCCGTCTCGTAACGTCGAAGTGCCAGGTGAAGCAGCAAGTGCTGATGGAGAAGCTGCAGCAAGTTATCCGGAAGATCTAGCTGAGATCGTTCATGAAGGTGCCACACTACACAACAGATATGCAATGTAGACAAAACAGACTCTACAGGCAAAAGACACCATCCGGGACTTTCATAGCCAGAGAGGAGAAGTCAATGCCTGGCTTCAAAGGACAGGCTGACTCTCTCGTTAGGGGCTAATGCAGCTGGCGACTGTAAGTTGAAGTCAGTGCTCATTTACCATTCCCAGAATCCCAGGGCCCATAAGAATAATGCTATATCTACTCTGCCTGTGCTCTGTAAATGGAACAACAAAGCCTGGATGACAGCACATCCATTAACTACATGGTTCACTGAATATTTCAAGCCCACTGTTGAGACCTAGTGCTCAGAAAAAAAGATTCCCTTCAAAATATTACTGCTCATTGACGATGCACCTGGTCACCCCAGAGCTCTGATGGAGATGATATACAATGAGATCAGTGATGTTTCCAGGCCTGCTAACACAGCATGCGTTCTGCAGCCCCTGGATCAAGGAGGAATTTCCACTCTCAAGTCTTATTATTTAAGAAATACGTTTTGTAAGGCCACAGCTGCCATAGACAGTGGTTCCTTTGATGCAGCTGGGGCCAAGTAAATTGAAAGCTTTCTAGAAAGTGTTCACCATTCTAGATACCATTAAGAACATTCTTGATTCATGGGAAGAGATCAAAATATCAACATTAGCAGAACTTTGGAAGAAGTTGATTCAGGACAACAAGCTTGGCAAAGATTTTGGATTTGACACTAAAAGCAAAGGCAACATAAAGTAACAATAAACAAGGAGAACTACATCAAACTAAAATCTTCTGCAAAACAAAGGAAAACATCCACAAAATGAAAAGGCAAAACCTACAGAATAGGAGAAAATATTTACAAATCGTATAAAGGACTAATAGCTAAGTTATATTAAGAACGCATGCTACTGGGCTTCCCTGGTGGCGCAGTGGTTGGGAGCCCGCCTGCCGAGGCAGGGGACGCGGGTTCGTGCCCCGGTCAGGGAAGGTCCCACGTGCCGCGGAGCGGCTGGGCCCGTGAGCCACGGCCGCTGAGCCTGCGCGTCCGGAGCCTGTGCTCCGCAACGGGAGAGGCCACAACAGTGAGAGGCCCGCGTACCGCAAAAAAAAAAAAAAAAAAAAAAGAACGCATGCTACGAAGTAAGAAAAGCTGATAATAATTTGATTTCAAAATTGGCAGAGTAACTGAATAGACAATTTTCCAAAGAAGACATAAACAAATGACCAACGGGCACATGAAAAGATGCTCAACGTCACGAATTATCGGAGAAATGCACATCAGAACCGCAGTGAGACGTCACCTCACACCTGCCAGGATGGCCACTACCAAAGAGATAAGAGATAACAAACGGTGGCAAGGACTTTGAGCAAAGGGAACCCCTTGTTGGTAGCCATGTAAATTGGTGCAGCCACCGTGGAACTTAGCACGGCGGTTCCTCAAAAAATTAAAAATAGAACTACAATATGATCCAGAAACTCCACTTCTGGGTATTTATCCAAAGGAAATAAAATCTCTATCTTCAAAAGACATCTGCACCCCCAGGTTTGCTGCAGCATTATTTACAATGGCCAAGACATGGAAACAACCTAAGCTGTTTCCATGGATGGTTGGATGGATGGATGGTTGGATGGATGGATGAGAAGATGCGGGGATGTGGGAGGTTTCCTTCACTTACACTTCTGGTAAAAGGACAGATTAGGTTAATCAGGCCAATCTCTCGCTGAGGAACAAAAGTGCTTTAAAAAAATTTTTTAAAGCAATGAGGTAACAAGATAGTAAGGAGTAAGGAGGCCACAGTCTAAGGGGGGCAGGCCCGCAGACCTGAGTGCAGCTGAACATGTTCTTAATTGAGAACTTGTGGAAAAACCAAAGGGACCTTGGGTTTCAATAGCCTCATGCAAGACACAGAGACCCCAGCCCAGGCCCGCACGCCCAGGGCAGCCCCCAGGAGGCACAACTCGTAAAGCCTAGAGCATGAAGAGCCCCACTCTCAGGACACAAGTGAACCAGAAACGGACCCACTAAAGGCCCACCCCAGGGACCACAGGGGAGCCACCTCAGGACAGAGCGTGGGGCTGGAGTCACTGGAAATTGGGACCACAGTACAGACCCACATCACCCAGTGACTCAAAGGAGCCTTGTCAATGAATTTACCTCAAAGTGACCCTGGCTCTGTGGTGGCCCAGGACCCAGAAGGACCAAATGTGGACTTTCCCCACTTATCCTCGACCCCAAAGGAATTCCACAAATTATCTACTCACGACAGTAAGCAGGTCTCAGTACAAGCACAGAAGGGCACATAACCCAAAGAGTGAGCAACAGGAGAGGAAACACACCCACAGAGCTCAGATACTGGAAAAATCAGATAGATTGTAAAACAACTGCGTCTTTATCAAGCCTAAAGAAATCAGGGCCGGATGGAAAAGTCTACAGGAAACTGTTAGAAAGGAACCAATAGTCGAAACCTGGGAATACAAAGTACATTAATTAAAATTATTTATTGGATTTTGATTTTCATAGTATATCCAATTCAACTGAAGGAACAGTACTGAACCAAAGAACAGAGCAGAGATGTTATAGAGGTTGCAGCATAGAGAGGCAAGAAGATGGGAAAGGTGTCAGGTTTGGTGACATGGAGAAGAGAATGACTTGGTCTAACCACGCTCCAGAAGGTGAGAAAAAACAGAAGCTCGGAGCAATACTTGAAGAGGGGACGTCTGAGAATTTTATAGAACTGGTGGAACTCACACACACAAAATAGCCCCCAGAAAAGCCCGATGAACCCCAAGTAGGATTAACAAAAGGGAATCTACACCTAGACTCATCTTAGCAAAACTACAGAGAGAAAGAGAAATACAGTTGACCCTTGAACCACACAGGTTTGAACTGAGCAGATCCACTTCAACATAGATTTTTTTCCAACAAGTATATTGGAAAAATTTTTGGAGATTCGAGACAATATGAAAAAACTCACAGACAAACCACATAGCTAGAAATGTCGAAAAAATTAAGAAAAAGATGCACGTCATGAATGCATAAAATCTATGTAGATACTATTCTATCCTGACATAGGCATAGGGTGAATGATACTTAATATAAAATTAATAATGTGTTCGTTTTCTTACTGTTTTATAACTTTGCTTCCAAAGAATTACATTACCTTACTGTATGCCTCTCTCTCTCTCTCTCCTAATTGAAGATACTACGGAAACAGTACCAGCCTCTCATCAGAGGTGTTTTTTCTAATGTAACAATGTTTCCAATACGGTATTACGAATGTGACAGTAATACTGTATACCATAAACATTTTATAACGATTCATTTATTAGTGTCAGGTTAGGCTACTGTGAGGCAATTGTATTGATGACGCCAGGTGACCATAAAGCAATTTGCTATGAATGCATGAATCGTTATACCTGCATATAAATGATTTCTTTCACGCTATCTTTTCATTTTTGATGTCCAGTGCCAGTAATACATATTAACATGTACTGTGTTTTGTATCATACAAGACAATATTGATATAGGTACCGGCAGACAATTCATCCTGTAAACAGATAATGTAAACTCATAGTATGGATAAATACTCATAGTATGGATAAATACTCTAAATGTATTTTCTTTTCCTTACAAGTTTCTTAATAACATTTTCTTTTCTCCAGCTTACTTTATTTAAAAAATACCATGTACAATACATATAACATACAAAGTATGTTTAATCAACTGTTTGCGCTATCAGTAAGACTTCCGGTCAACAGTAAGCTATTAATAGTCAAGCTCCGGGGGGAGTCAAAAGTTATATGCAAAGTTTTGACAGCATGGTGGGAGCCGGGGTTCGGAGTCGCTAAGCCCCGTGGTGTTCAAAGGTCAAATGTATTTGAAAAAGAGCCAGAGAAGGAGACAGATTACTTTCTAAAGAGTAACATGAACGGCTGACTTGTCCAATACAGGAATGAAAACCAGAAGCCCGTGAAAGGCCATCTTCAAGGAGCTGAAAGAAAATACCCAGCGAAAATGCTTTCCAAGAATGAGGGTAAAATAATGACATTTTCAGGATGATAACAAAACAGAGAGAGTTCACCAGCAACGGACTATCTCTGCAGGAAATCCTAAAGGGAGAATTCCAGGCATATCCTTACGTGATTCCAGATGGAAGGAATGTTTGTAAGAAGAGAAGGAGTGCGTAGAAAGTTGGGTGAAAAAAAGTGGGTAAGTCTAAATGAGCCCTGAATGTATGCAAATAATGAAGTCTCTTGTGTTACGACCATCCAGCCAGGTAGTCTTAACATACCTGTCAATCAGGGGCCGGTAACCAGGAAGCCGAGGAGGTCCGTGCTCCCTGCGTTCTCTGATTAACTCTGCCTCTTCATGAGAAAGTAGATTGAATAGTGCCCCTCCCAAATTCGTGTCCACCCAGAACCTCAGGATGTGACTCCTTGGGAAATAGGGTCTGTGCAGATGTAATTAGTTAAGGATGGAGAAAAGATCCTCCTGGGTTAGGGTGGGCCTAAACCCAAGGACTGGTGTCCTTATGAGAAGAGCAGAGACACAGACACAGAGGAGAAGGCCATGGGGTGATGCAGGCAGTGGCTCCGAGCCTGGAGTCTCCAGGGGCTTTGCAGGGAGGGAGAGAGGGACCGAGAGGATGGGGCGGGGGGGTCTGGTCTGCAGGGAGGGCCTCCTGAGCAGGAGCTCGGGTGTGGAAAGGGGTGTCCAGAATCCAGCAGCCAGCGTGGGTGTCCGCTGCTCGCTGTGAGGTGTAGGGTTCCTGCAGCCCTGGAGGACTGGAGCCTCTGAACACCCTCATCTGGCCCAAATGTCACATGGCCCATCAGTTCTCATCAGGTGGAAACATCTGCCAGGGGGTGGGAGCAGAAGGTTCCAGAGGCTGCCTCCTGCTAGGTGGGAGAAACAGCCTAATTTGCGTGTCTGGAGGGGGCACTGGGTCACTGCCAAGCACTCGTCACCTGGGCTGGACCGCAGCTCTCAGAACAGACAGCAGTGATTTATTCCCAGGAAACTCTGGGTTCCAAGCCTGGTGACCTCGGGGCCTTGGGCCTGTTACTTGATTTCTGGGTGCCTCGGTTTCCCCATCCCAGGCCATCGTATCAGGAGAGACAGCCAACGTTGTTCAGCTACCCAGACCCGACCAGGGGGACCAGCTGTGCTGTGTGCCCAGGACCCTCCCGGCTCCAGCACACAAGGGCTCGGTTCCCCGGAGAGTCCTCAGTGCCAGGCGGTGCAGGCTGGACCCGGGGGGAGCCGTACCCACCCGGCAGCCTGCGGCCTGCAACAGCCTTTCCCAGGGAGGTCAGCACGCGGGACCCGCCCACACCCCTACCCCCGCTCAGTTTGCAATAACACAGGGACATCCGCGCGGCCCTGCGAACAGCTGGGCCCCGTTCCGCTCAGCTCTGAGCTCCCATGACTCACCCCGCCGGACCTCCCACAGACCAGGCCGGCCGGCGAGGGCTGCAGACGCCACGTCCCCAACTCCCGCCTTCCACGAGGCAGCACTGCGCCTCCTGAGGGGCACCCCGCCCCAAGACGGTCTCCCCAGCTCAGGCCCTGCCCTCTGTAGCAGCCGCAGGAGTCTGGGTGAGCTCCGGGGTCTGAAAGCAAGCAAGAGCCAGGCTGGGTCCAGGCCCCGTGGCCGCACCTGCTGACCACCCTCCTGGTCCATCCTCGCAGGGGTCCAGCCCACCGGTCCCACACCTAGGAGCACAGTGCTCCCCGGGCACCCCCCTCTGAGACAGTGGAAGGTGGCCCTCAGGCCTGGGCCGGCCTGTCCCTGCATCCCCCTCCCATCCTGAGGCCCCTCCACGGAACCCTCTGCGCTGAAGCCCGCAAGCTCACCTGTCACCAGAAGCTAGAGCAAGTCGCACAGCTGGCCCGGAGCAGCCAGCCCTCTGCTCCCCACGACCTAAGGCTGAGGCCCTGCCTTCCCCCCGGGGTCTGGGTGCAGAGGGAAAGAGATGTCTGGAGGCCACTGGGTCCTGGCTGCAGGGACACGCTGAGGAGCCGGTCTGACCTGAAGGGGCCTGTGCCCCCGGGGCCACGGTCCAGAGCTGGTGCCTGAGGGGCAGTGCTCCCCAGACGGCGCCAAGGGTGGCGTGGCCGACGCCATCTCTCTCGCTCAGCCCAGCTAGGGTGACGCTGGGTTCATCCCCACCGCGGGACATCCCAGACTCCATCGAGAGGATATTCCTCAAATAAAAATACGATGGTCGACAGCGAAAGAGCTAGTGAGGGCCTCAAGAAAGTCAGATTGATTCCCATGAACTTGAATGATTTGCCAGAAATTTCATGAAAAAAAATGTTTTTGAGACCACATTAAGATAAACACCAATTTTAGAGTTCCACATGACTGAGCTGAGTGCCTGGCACCATACCAGGGATTATAAGTACGGACACAGCCGCGGAGGGGTGCCAGCCATAACCAACGTTACCCAGGCCGGCAACGCGCTTTCACCAGCAAGTTGGTTGTATTGTAATGGAGGCTCTGTAAAATAGTTCGATTCCACAACCATGTCCCAAAATAAAATGCTTTCTAAAAGTAGGAAAATACATCTGAGTACATTAAAGTGAAATAAAATGTGTGTCTGTATTTATAATCCTTGGTCCATTACCCATCTCGGCCGCATGGACCTTTAACGCTCATTGCTGGTGTTTATTCCAATTTGGTCTTATTTTTTATGTTTTTCATGAAATTGCTGTCAGATCATTCAAATTTATGGGAATTAATTTGAATTCCTTGAGGCCTTTGCTAGCCCTTTCTCTGTAAACCATAGTATTTCTATTTGAGAAAATATATTCTTGATAAATGCTGAGATACCTGATAAGCTCAAAGCAATTTCTGCTGAATGGAGGATACTCGCAATCTTAGGTTTATTTGTTTGGAGTCTTGGTTTGTTGTTTTTGTTTTACTTAAACGTGTACATATTTCAACCCCAATATTCTTTCAGGTGCATCTCTCTTCAGAGAGCCTTTCTTCGGCAAGTCTATTTATCAGGCAAAATTCAGATGGGTGGTCTCTACATATGATTCCCTTGAACAGCTCTCTCAATTTTGTTCCATTTAGCTTCAGGAAGTAAATGTATCCAATTAAACCTAAAAGCACCCTCAAAACATTCTTCCCGCAAGTACGATTTTCCGAAGCACAATTATACGACTTGAAATTAGATCTAACGCACTGTCTGAGCCCTCCAGTTAAATTTGTCTGTTTCCTCCTTTGCCTTCATAGGGATAAGTATCAGTGGCCTCAACTCTGCAAACTTTGTTTTCAATCATTACAATTCTTAAAAGATTCAAAAGCTCACGTGCTCTGACTCTTTGTCAAAACGTTTGATGAAAGCTCTCCAAGAGAATTTCAATCAAATGCAAAAGACTCCTTTTCCAAAACGTTCGATACCATCCCAGGTAATTCTTCGATGGCCCAAACATTTCTGAACTCAGATGGCAGGGAGCAAACAGAGAACGTACAAGCTGCTACGCTGAAGGGTTTTTTCTTTAATGACACATCACCTTTGAAACAAATTTTGTAGTTCAGTTTAATTTTTTGGCCGCACCACGCGGCATGCGGTACCTTAGTTCCCCGACCAGGGATCGAACCCGTGCCCCCTGTAGTGGAAGCGCAGAGTCTTAACCACTGGACCGCCAGGGAAGTCCATTTTGATGACTCCACCTTCTATATCTATTGGCCACACATCAAGCTAGCTTAAATGCAATTAGGAATTTCATACAAACCACAAGCAGTTCCCAATAATAATGGATTTCTTAATTTAGTCAAAATATTGTATTTTTTTATCACAGTGCTGTGATCCTTCCAAATTCATCTTGTAAACCCCTTCAAGATGAACAAAATTTCAATGTTGAAGGGTTTGTTTTGTTACTGAATTTGCACCAGGATTGACAGGACATCAGCAATTTCACATTTGTTCGAATGAACTTCCAGATGCTTTACCTATATTCCATCCACTGGATTAAAAAAAAAGCAAAACATTTTTGGAATTAATTTAACTGATTTCTTGCTTGAAACAACTGATGTCGCTAATCTGAACAGGAGTCACTCAATGGCTCGTAAAGTTCTTCTGAGGATGCCCTTACAAGACTCGGAATAAAAAGACAAGCAAAATCCATTTTAAAGAACAGACGTTCCCTCTGAAGAAAATGACAGGCTCCAGAGTCACGTGTCCCTGACCTGCGGCGGCACCTGTGCCATTGCCCCAGGCTTCAGGGGACCGCCCACTGGTGACCAGCTGGCACCACACCCACAGCCGTGCCCTCTGGCTCCCGCCCACTCCGCGTTGTCACCACTGCCCCACGTTGGAGATCAATGTCCACACCGATTTCATACAAGTTAAATGTTCCACTTTCTCGAGAAAAAGGAATCAAACTTCAATCGTTTTTTTAAGTGCGATTTTCATGTTTCTGCTGGTTGCCACTGAATGGGTTTATTGCAAAATTTTAAAAGCATTACCAAGAGCAATAAAAAAAAAAATAGCTGTGGATTTGCACCATTCAATAAATGACAAAACCACAGGAGGGTGTTCAGCCTATTCTGCCTCTACTCCATGGCAGGGCCACTCGGCCTTCCTTCTGCACACGCCATTCATGGTTTCCTAACGGGTAATTTCCACCCCTCCCCACCCACTGGCCGCCTAGTGACTCACGCCCGTCAAGACCACAGCACCCACCATGCTCCAGCCCCCCTCACTTGGGGGTGGGCCTGAAAGACAGAGCTTCAAGCAGGAAGCTTGTCATCAACTCTGTGTGGCAGCAGAAGCGGCAGAAGATCAGCGTATACCGTGCCTCTGGGGCAGGGGCAAGTGGCTTGAAAGGAGCAGGATTGGAAGGGCAGGGACCCGGAGGTCTTGGCGAGAGGTAGGTGGGCTCCCCTGCAGGTGATGGTCTCTGGGGGGCACTGGTGTGAGCACAGCCACGAAGGCGGGATGCTCGCCTGGAGAGGGTCAGCCAGCCTCTCTCTCATCACCCAGGGTTTGAACAATGAGTGTGGGAACAGATCTGCGTGCCGGTGAGGCTGGGGACTCTGCACCGGCCCACCGACCTCAGGCCCCTCTCGCCGGGGCGGCTCTAGCTTCTGCCCCTGCTGAGTGCGCAATTGTCAGCAGCAAGACCACCGCTGAGGCCTGCACAGGGCGCCATTCCTCCACGCAACCAGCCAGCATCCCTGTGTCAAGGCAAGTATATCAGAACCATCAGACTTTCTGCCCTGGAGGCAATTTGCCTTCCTGCATTGGTCAGTGTTCCAGGCGTGGGTTCTCTTTCCCTGTCCACACAGCCTCTGCCAACAGCATTCACCACGACTTCACAGGGCATCTCACTCAACAACACAGGGTCCAGCAGGATGTGCCTCAGGCCCGCAGATCCCCATCATGGTGAAGGTAGAGTGACAATGGGACCATGACCCCGGGACCCACTGGTCCTGTCTCATGCCTTGTCACCCAGAACCTCCAGCCTGCTAGACTATAAAAGGCTCCTGCAAGGCTTAGCTACTGCCTCGGCTTGACAATGACCACTGTGGAGCTAGGACACTGTCCTTCAAGATACAATGTCTAATAGCCAAAAGCTAGAAACAGCCCAAATGCCCGGCCACAGAAGAACGGATAAACAAACGCAGTCTACCCACACAGTGGAGTATTATCCAATCACAAAAAGGGATGTAGTACTGGCCCATGCTGCAACGTGGATGGACCGTGAAAACGTTACTCGGTGAAAGAAACCAGGCGCGGAGGACCCACGCACCGTTCGATCCCATGCACATAAAACATTCAGAATAAGCAAGTCTGAGGAGACAGAAAGCCGATCAGCAGTTGCCAGGAGACGGGAGGAAGAGGATGGCAGAGATGATTTCATGGCTGTGGGGTGTTCTTGTGGGGCGATAAAAATGTTGGAGAGCGAGACAGAGGGGATGGTCACCCAACATTGTGAACACACTAAATGCCGCTGAATTGCTCACTTTAAAGTGGACGATTACATGTTAGTGAATTTCATCTTGATAGAAGTATATTAAGTGAAAGAGAAAAGAGAAACATTCAGTATATATTTTGAACCATTGTCCCTCAAGATACGATATGCATTTTGAACCTATGGCCACCGTACAGTGACTGCTCTGACCCCAGTAATTAGAAGACACGTGTCCCCGAACCAAGGTGTGGAGGGCGGAGTGAGCCTTCTCGCTACGGCTTCCCGTGCCCACCGGGGAACCTGCGCTTCCCGACCCCACAGCTTCACACTCTGTAGGATGAGAGGTCCCAGTCCCCAGGGATGAAACCCTTCCTTCAGGGCAGTTTACAAGGATCCCTGTGAACCTAACGTGACAATTGCCACCCGGCTCTGGGTTCCTCTCGGCAGCTGAGCCCGAAGCCAAGAAAGGAGTCTCTCCAACCTACCTCTCTGCCCCCTCTCTGTGTAATGGGGGCAGGGAGGCGTCGTCCTGGGCCCCCTCTTGGGGCTGCCGCCCTGGGGATGACAGTCAGTGGACAATCACAGCAGCCACCCTGGGGCTGGAAGGCTGCGGTTATTTCACAGCAAGCAACCCAGGCCAGGATGAGTGCGGGTACAGGGTGTGGGTGCAGGGCGGTGCGTCTCGCTGATGCAGTGGAGGGCACTGGAGTGACAGTGCTGTAGCTCGTCCCACCAGCTCTCCTGAAGGGAGGTGTTTTCTGGGGTGCGTGTGGGGGGATGATAAGAGCCACCACACTGAAGCATCAAAGATAGGACAGGATGGGCTTACAGAGAGCCTCAAGCGATCTGAACAGTGCAAGGGATGGACCGTCCCCACCGGGTGGATGCCCCGCCCACATGCCCTCAACCTGCCCCAAGGCCGCTGGCACACAGCTCCCTCCCACAGCGACCCCTGTTCGCCATGTTTCTCTGACGTGGGGTTGCTCTGTCCACGAATGCAGGGGATCGAAACCCCAGAATGACCCTCGAAGAATAAGGGATGAGAAGGGCCAAGAAGCACCCCAGCACCATCACCAACCTCATCTGGACGACTCAGAGGCCTGCTCAGTCAGGCACACTCCCGTCGGTGGCCCCGCCTCGGAGTGACTCCTAACATCACCGCCAATGTAATTTACTTGCATCCAAATCTTCGCCTGGGGGTCTGACTTGGTGGGAAGCCAGTCTACGACAAACTAAGGCCCTGAGGCCCTCCTGGGCAGGAAGAGGTCAGCTGTGCCTGAAAAGGAGAAGGAAAAGTACAAAGTCATTCCCCAGAATCGACCACACGACGAAGGGACGGGGACACTGCCGAATTTGCCACCTGCGCCAGGGAAGGAGGCTTCAAGCTGGACTCACCCAGGCAGACCCAGAGCCCAGCACGAAGCACGGGCCGCACTCCTCCACTCCAGGTCCACCCCACGTCCACCCTGCCCAGGCTGGCCGAGTGTCCAGCGCCCTCTTTCGCCCAGAGGACAGTGGGACCCTGGTACCTGGTGGTACATCCCCTTCACGTCCTTGACAGCCTGTCCTCACCCTGCAGTCAGTGGGGCTTAGCCAGATGCCGCCTGATGACATCCCCACCGCACACTCTACTCCCATGAAAATCTTCCCATTGCTCCAGGGCTGCAGTGCCTCTGGGACACGGGACCACTGGGACGGGGTACAAAATATTGAAATACTGCCTCATCGGTCAGTAAATGGTGACGTTCCATGCTCCCCTGTCCTTCCCAAACGCCGGCATCTCTCCGAGACTACGGGGTTCATTCCAGGACCCTGCTCCAGCCCGGCTGGCCATCCATTCTCACCAACCTGTCCCACTGCCTCCCCACTGTCGCCTGTGCCTTTGCTCCAGCCTCACCTCCTCAGAGCCCTGGACCGGCCCCACTCCCTCCAGCCACGGAGCACAGGCTGTCCCTCCCCGTCACTAGTTCCTACTCATCCGTCAAAATCTGACTCAAAAGCCGCTTCCTCCAGGAAGCCCCCACCACTCCCCGGCCCCCGAGACGAGCTCTGGTCCCAATCCTTCTTCCGTGGTTCCGGCACCTGCCTTCTCAGCACCTCCCGCCCAGGTAATTACACTCAGCTCTTGGCTACTTGGCTAAATCTCTCCTCTCCTCTACAGGGCTAGCTTCTCCGGAGCAGGAACAGGAACAGGCTGGGGGTATTTTTGGTTTTTCTTTCTTTCTCATCATTGTATTCTCGGCACTGGGCAAGGTACCAGCCCAGAGCAGGAACTCAGCAAGTCTCTGAATGAAGGAGTGAATGAAATGCCATCCGATCTGGGCCCCAGCCCCCCGCCAGCCCCCCCCAACTGGTGACGGCAAGCAGTACACGTGGGAAGCTCGGCCTCTCTGTGACTCTGGACTCTCAGGAATGCTTCGGCAGCACAAAGAATTCTGCTCCAAACCCCAGCTGGACCTCTTATCTTCAAGGATTGCACAAAATCCTGGAACTCACTTTAATCTTAACTGTCCATTTAGAGAACACAGCAAACCAGTAACGCTCGAGGGCAGGGGCGGGCGGGGAGCGAATTCACTGATCCTTAATCTCTAGCAGATTCTGGGCGGGGCTGAGCTGGCTCTTGGGAAACACAGGGACTGTTTCTTAATGCTGGTGTTGAAGTCCTTCAGAGGCAGATCTGGGCTCGCTGGCTGCACAGGCCCCAGCTGGAGGGCTAGACACAGCCCTTCTGGTGGGCTGACGAGGCCTGACAGGGCCGCCGTGACCAGTCTTTGAGAAAATCCATGTCCCACCTTCTCCAAAACCTTCCCTGACACCCCTTTCCCCAACTCCGAGGGCGCATACAGAATTTTACACGAGTCAGCAGTGGTCCGTGCTCCAACTCCACCACGACAAGTATTTACCCCACACTTGCTGTAGCTGGAGGGGCTGGGAGGCAAGTGGGTGCGGCAGGGAGAGCAGGGAAATGGCTACCACCAAGGAGGTCAGGGCACCGGGGCAGTTAAGTAGGCATCCCTGGAGCTGGACCGGCCTTCAAATCATGGCTCTCGGCCCCTCCGTGGCCCGTGGCAAGTCACTTACCCCAGAGCCTCGTCCATAAAGAGGGGAAAACCACTCTTCAAACATTTACACTGTACCTGGCACATACTAAGCACCTGATGTTTGCGAATGACTTTATTATGTACCTACTGTATCCCAGGATCCGGGCTCAGTAATAATACCCGCAGGATCACTGTCCTGGGGGCCGTATTTCTGGCCACGAAAGGATCCTGTTTGGGACTCAGATTATAATGAAGCCCATTCTTCATCTACGGAGAGAGCACAGACCCAGGATAACAAGCGTGCAAATGAAGAAGCAAGACGGGAAGAATCGTGGAGGCACACATGGCAAACAGAGCCCTCCGGGGAACAGACAACTCTTTCTGGAGAGTTTCTTGGAGGAAAAGCAGCGAGACACAAACGCTCCGCTGGAAGGGTTCCTGCAGTGAAGATGAAGAGCTCCAGCCCCTTAGGTGCACACAGGCCAGGTTGGGAGCAGCATGGCACAGACAGAAACACAGTAACGTGATCCTCGGGTATCTTTGCTGAGCGGTCACTCAGGCAAGGTCCCAGGCAAAGTGTTCTTCCCCCTTTATCTCGTGGATTCCGCCCAACAGCCCAACATGGCAGGCACCGCCATCACCCCAGTTTTACAATCGGGAGGTTCTGAAGGGTCATTAGATTGCCCAGGATCCCACACGGTGAAGCCAGGATTTGAACGCAGGCCACTGACCCCAGAACTGCTCTTTCAGGACCACCTATGCAGAAAAGAGGGAAAAGACCAGAGCAAAAGCCTGCCCTCACAGCATCACTGGGTGAAGCCCCAAGCTCTCTGGCAAGAAGGAGCTGGACATGTATCCTCCGGTCCCACTGCCTGCCTCTTCTAGATGTCGGACATACCCACGTCGTGGGTGACTTCAGAGTGTCCTCCCCAGAGTTTTCATGCTAATGTGTAGGCTCAGCCATTTGCAACTTTCATCATCTCCCGAAATCCTGAGGGAGAGGATGCTTCCTTCCAGGTGGTATCAGGCATCATATCTGTCTGCAAGGAGTAGACCCTTCCTCACTGCTACAGCCGAGATTCTGGAAAACCAGTTATCAGTAGTAAGGAACTGATTCCAGCATCCACTCTATACACCCTAACCCATCACGTAGGATGCCTGCTTCTGGTTAGCCCTCCTACAGCTTCCCCAGACCAGCAGCCTCCAATCAGGGCATATCCGTCCCCTTTTTTCCACTATAAAACTTATCCACTCTGGGACTTCTCTGGTGGCGCGGTGGTTAAGAATCCGCCTGCCAGTGTAGGGGACACGGGTTAGAGCTCTGGTCCAGGAAGACCCCACATGTCGCGGAGCAACTAAGCCCATGCGCCACAACTACTGAGCCTGCGCTCTAGAGCCCGCGAGCCACAGCTACTGAAGCCCGCGCACCTAGAGCCTGTGCTCCACAGCAGGAGAAGCCACCACAACGAGAAACCCGTGCACCGCAACTAGAGAAAGCCCATGCGCAGCAACGAAGACCCAACGCAGACAAAAATAAATAAGTGAAATAAATTAATTAAAAAGAAAAACCCACTTACCCACTCCCCTGCCTGCCTCTGAGTCTCTGCCAAAATGAAAGCCGTGATACATGAGTCCCTTGCTATAGCAAGACCTGAATAAACAGTCTTTGCTTTTCTCATTTTATTGGCCTTCATTTATTTTCCCCTGGGGCTCTATGTTAAGAAGGATTCTGAGGCTTCTTCGGGACTCAGTGGCCAACTAACAATGGCCCGTGGGCTGTGGCAGAGGTGCTAAGAATCTGCCCCTGTCTTAGAGCAGCCCCTCCTGCTTCAGCTAGAAAGACGCCTCCATCGAAACACCCACCTTCTGCTTCCGTGATCCCAGCGGTAATGCAGATCGAAATGCAGGAGAGGCAGCTGGTGGAGGATACGGGAGAGTCTGCTCACCCACAAAGTCTAGCCAAAAGTTCAACCCAGTACTTGGCCGAGTTTCCCGCTGTCCCCTCATCTAGCACTAGAATACAAGAGATGGCACAGAAGATCTGAAGGCAGATGGTAGATGGCCCTCAAATCTGATCATCTGACCATAACATCAACGCAAAATGGCTGAGATTGTGGAAAGGTAAAGGAAGCGTTTACCAGGCCAAGATGGGGAGGCCTGAGCCAGTGGTAGAAATGAGCAGCTGACCTGCCAGTATCTGACTCCCTTTCCGAGGTGTGGTTATGCTGGGGCCCGGTGCCCCGCCAGTTTCCCAGCTTCCCTTGCAGCTGAGTGGAGCCATGTGATTAGTTCTCACCAATGGAAGGGAAGAGGAAGTGCCCCAAGCACTTCCGGGTCCGGGTGGTCGAAGGCACACACGTAGCCGTGCTCTCTCTGTACAGGCTTCCGGGAGCCCGGGTGGAGCCTGGGTTTCCGAGGAACGCTCAGAGGAGAACCAAGCAGGAGCAGCCCGATCTACTGAGCGGGCGCCGTGCTGTTGTGATGCAGCCGCCGAGGCAGCCCCACCACCGGCAGTGCCCGCAGATCAATGAAGGAGCGAGGAGTCCGGGCGAGCAGAGCAGGCCTCCCCCGTCCGACGAAGAGAGGAAAACAGAGTGGGAAGCTCCTGTGTCAGACGTGTGGGGGATAGACAGCCCTGGCCACCAGATGGAGAGCTGGAAGCTGGGTCGCTTTCCCAGAGGTCAAGTTTGTCAATATGTCAATATGAGAAAGGGCATTCACTCGTTGTTAGCAGTCTTCGCCGGGGAAGAGAGTGAGACAGATTCCAGGAGGTTGGAGGAGGCATCACTGTGTTGACAAAGCGAGGGGAATCCCGTCAGGGTCTCCAACAGCAGATGGGAAGAGGGCTTGCTGTGCTCATGGCCACAGAGCGTGTTCCTGGTGGCGAGGCTGTTGCTGGGAAGTCCAGGGATGTCTACATGCAGCCCTGCCCATCGTCCTCCTCACAGAGGAAGGGACACACCCAGGAAAAGAACAGAGGGTCAGCGGACACGGCTTCCTTTGATCTGGGTTTCTGTTCCACACCATCTGACGCAGAGCCCCAGCAAAGCAGATGGGGGCCCATGACCTGAGCTCAAACCCAGATGTGGAGGGGCTCCCGCTCTCTAGCTAACCCCCTGGTACAGGGACCCAGAGCAGTGACCAGTGCCTCAGGCACAGAGCGGAGAGAGCATAAGGTGGCCAGGCCTCCAGAGGACGCCAGGGCTCAGCTTCTAGACCTCCCGACACGAGGTCATTTGAGATTGGCCCGCCCTGCCTGCTGTGGGCCAGTCTCTCTCTCTGTCCAACAAGGAGATGGAGCAGAGGGCCCTCTGTGGTCCCGCCCAGCCCCAGGAATCCTATGATTTCATGAGCCCGTGGTTATTATCCTTGCATAAGCTCTCCAGCCCACAGGACCATGAACCATGAACTGAAAAGTTAATCTCAGAACCAAGGAGATGTGTGGAGACGGGAGGCCAACCCAGCTTCGGCACAGCTGAAGTCACCCCGGCCTTATATGGAAAACCATTCTTAGCTCAGGTCCACACGAAACCAGGTAACAAATGTGGCTCCCAGGCTATAGTCTGCTGACCCCAGCTGTCATACATAAGGCCCAAGTCTCAGTGGCCCAAGAAAATAAAAGTTTGCTTCTTCTTGTGTCACATCCAATGATCGTGCAGGCGGGTGGCCTGGTCTTCCAAGCCAGGGAGCTGTGCAGGGACCCAGGCTCACAGAGGCTCTGCCAGAGGCTCTTCCAAGTGTGGTTTCCCAAAGTCACCACAGGCATCTGTGTCCAAATCAACATCCAGTCAGCGCAGGAAGGGAGCACGTGGGGGGTTGTGCAGAGGGTTTATGGACCAGGGATCAAGACAGTGCCCACATTCCCCTGGCTGGACCTTGGCCACATGGCTCCACCCAGGCACAACAGGGATGCTGGGAAATGTCATCACTGACCCGGAGCCTGGTCCCCAGCAGCAGCCCGATGGACCATCTTTCATGGGGGCAACAATAAGGGTGGTTATGGATGGGTGGTGGGGATTAAGGGAGGGTAACGCGTGTAAAGGACATGATGACACCTGGGAGGCCGTTCTGTATGTATTATCCTAGGTACCAGATATAGAAAAGGTTATAACGTGGGGATATTTTATTTTAAAGACAATAAAAATGAAACCGGCGTTCCCATGCCCACCACCCAGATTAAGAAAGAAAACTTTAGGGCTTCCCTGGTGGCACAGTGGTTGGGAGTCCGCCTGCCGATGCAGGGGACGCGGGTTCGTGCCCTGGTCCGGGAAGATCCCACGTGCCGCGGAGCGGCTGGGCCCGTGAGCCATGGCCGCTGAGCCTGTGCATCCGGAGCCTGTGCTCCGCAACGGGAGAGGCCACAGCAGTGAGAGGCCCGCATAACGCAAAAAAAAAAAAAAGAAAGAAAGAAAACTTTACCTATCGTCTTGAGACCACTCTGCATCCCAGTCCCATGTGCCCCGTCTCCCCAGAACCACCCTCTTTTGGCCCCCGGTCCCACATTTCCTCTCACTTCCCCACCTCTTTGTTCACCCGAGATCCCAGAGCTCAGTGCCGTCTGCCCGTTTCCCAGCTTCACGTCAGTGGCACGGTGCTGCTTGCCTCCTCCTGGTACTCGGTCTCTTCTGCACATTACATTTGACATTCATCGTGCATTTACACAGCGAAAGAGCCTTTATTTCCATCGCTGTATGTTGTTTGCCTATACACACGACAAGTTACTTACCCATTTTCCTTCGGAGGGACAGTTGGCCTGCCTCTCGCTTTGGGCTGTTGAAATATGTTTGTACACATCTCCTGGGGCCCATGTGTGCATTTCCCGAGGGGAAGAGCCTTGAGTCACAGCGTACGGCAGGCTGAGCTTCAACTGATGAGGCCAAATGTGTCTGGAGGGGTTATCCCGCTACCCACCTCCCCAGGCAAGACGCACAGCGCCCGGGCCCCTGGACAACACTGCACGCTGATCCCACCTGTGGGAGCATGCCCCCACACCTCATAGCGCCTTAAGATGCCAGCCTCCCACCTGACACTCATTACCATCCAGTGAGGCGCACAAAGCCGGGTCGCCGTTCCCATTTGACAGATATGGGCCCTGGGCAAGTCGGAAGTGGGACATTTCCTATTGTCCCTCCACTGACCAGGCCCGGCTCTGAGAGGAAGTGTGTGTCCCTGGCCTCTGTCCTGGTGAACCCAAGGTCAGGCCCTCAGGGTCTGGGGCCGACTAGGTCCTCATCATGCTCTGCACTGGAGGGTGCGACCTGCTTCCCCCTCGAGTCCAGGACCAGGCCAAGCCAGCGCCAGCACCGTCTCACAAGGGCTCTGCGGAGGGATGCTGGAAGAGCCAAGGGCTGCACGTCACTCGTTTGCGTGTAAAACAAACTCGATTTAAATTTCAGGATGCGCATCTCCACCCCGCATAATCCCGAGAATGAAATTCCGTGCAGAAGCCCAGGCACCTGTGCTGAGTGGGCACCTCCCCTTGCTGCAGTGCCCACCCCACCCCACCCTCCCACAGGCCTGGCTGTTGTGGTCCCTCGTCCTCTGTAGCATCTCTTCCCGCTCTCCTTCTCACGCACCTTGGGCAGATATGGGGGGTCAGGGGACTTCCCAGGCGGTCCAGTGGTTAGGACTCCACGCTTTCACTGCACGGGGCTCAGGGTCGATCCCTGGTCGGGGAGCTAAGATCCCACACACTGTGCAGCATGGAGTGGCCGAAAAAGAAAAACTGGGCGTGGGGGGTGGGGGTCAGCCCCTCACCCAACACCCAACTGTGTAGCCTCTGGACTTTGAGCAAATGCGGTAATGGGAGGAGACTCTTGGGACCCTTGGAAGGATAACTGTATTTTACAGGAGGGAGGGACATGAATCACTGGGGGCCAAAGAACAGACTCTGCCGGATGGATTCTAAAGTGGCTTCATGATCCAAGCCATCTGGTGTAACCCCTTCCCCTTGAGTGGGGGCTGACCTGTGGCCTGTTTGTGATCACTAGACTATAGCAACGGTTATGGAATGTCCCCCTTGTGAGTACTTTACAGAATTGTATAATGCCCATCTTTCTGGGAGACTGTCTCCCTTACTGGCTTTGATGAAGGAGCTGCCATGTGAGAGGGTCCCACATGACTGAGGGTGGCCTGAGGGCAGCCCCCGCAACAGCCAGCGAGGAACTGAGGGCGGCTTCCAGGTGACGGCCAGCAAGAAACGGAGGCGCTCATGTGACACCCCACAAGCACCTGGATCCTCCCCCAGCAGCCACAGGAGCTTGGACTCTTCCCCGGCGGAGCCTCCAGATGCAACCCAGCCTCCTGCCCCAGAAACTGCGAGATGACAAAAGTGTGTTATTTCACACTGCTACGTTGGTGGTGAGCATGAGATGCTCAAAGTGGCAGCCATACTGGACAGAGGATTTACTCTGCTGAGCGTTTTAAATAAAATAATATCTCTAACTTCAGTGATCATGCTAAAATGCACAAAGTACTACTCAAATATTGAAGACCACTCTGGCTCCCAAGACCCATTAACCAGAAAGAAGTTCAGACTCAAAAACACAAACTCATGCTCAAGGTTTCTAAGCCAACTGTGACTTGGGAACCTACCTCGGCTCCAGTGGGATCCTGTCGCCCATTTCTTTCCCAAGGTCTCCAGCTCACCAGAGGATCCCCAAGCTCAGTTCTCTCTGGCTACCACCCAAGGGAGTCATGGTTGTATCTGCTTAACCAAAGCCACCATTCATGCTGCATTAGCGTTGCTAAGCATTTGGACATTCAGACCCTTTCTTAGTCTGCTCAGGCGGCCATAGCAAAATGCCATAGACTGGGGGCTTGGACAGCAAAGCATTTCTCACAGCTCTAGAGGCTGAGAGTCCAAGATAAAAGTGCCAACCAATTCAGTCTCTGGTGAGAGCTCTCTTCCTGGCTTTTAGATGGCCACCTTCCCACTGTCCTCACATGGCAGGGAGAGAAAGACAGACTCATCTCTCCTTATAAGGACACTAATTATATAGGATCAGGGCCCCACCCTTATGACATCATTTAACCTTAATTACCTCCATAAAGGCCCCATGTCCAAATATAGTCCCACTGGGGGTTAGATAAAGGGGGTGGCCCATTCAGTCCATAAGAGACCCCCATGGCCATCTGCAAAGAGAGGCTTATGTCTCTCCCTCAACCATGGACAAGGGAATCTACCCTGGACTTTCTCTTATTTCCTTTGACAATAAAGGAAACTTTATTGTCAAAACTTCCCAAAACATTTTCCATCAAACACCAGTGTGCATGCAAGAGTAACAGGTGTTTTGAGAAAAGAAGATTCCACAGTGAAATAGGTTTGGGGTGACAGGGTTATACCAAGTGTGACAGGCCTCTCTGAGCCAGGGGCGGTTCTCCTTGGAATGGATGCGTGAATGGCAGTGCCTCCGGCCCAGACACCACGTGGCCACTCGCCCTTCTGAGTCCAGCCAGTGAATCTGTCCCCAAGGTGAGTCAGAGGCTGGCGAGGAGACCCACCTAGTCCAGCAGACAGAGGAGCCCCGAGGGAGCCAGTTCTGTGACAGGACCACTGGTCTCACCCATTCGCTGACACGTCCTGACCCAGTTCCTGCCTCAATCACAGTTTACTGCCGCTTCACAAATTGCTCTGCCAACCCATGAGCAAACTAAACACGAAGCTTTTCCTCCCTTCAAATGTTTAAAAGGCCATCGAGGTCCTGCCGGCTGCACGAGGCTCCCTGCTCAGACTCACCACCCCGGAATCAAAGCCCCAGGTCCTGACAAGGTGGGGGACCCAGCAGGAGACACACGAGGGTAGCCACACCGTGCACCCATTCGGCACTCCTCTGGGAAATAATCAGAGCCTGGCACACAGTTGGTGCTCAAAATAGACACAGCTGAGCCGTGCCCAGAACGGCTACAGTGGCAGACCGCAGACCGCACCCCTGCCCGCACAGAGCCACCAGCCCACCAGGAAGACGGACGGTAAAGACCAGAGGCATCCAGGGTGCTGGAGGCCGACCCCCACCCCCGGGCTGCGTCAGCCCTCTCCTGGCACTGCTGTAAAATTGGGGAAGGCAGCAGTCCTTTCAAGCATGACTGAGCCCTGGTGTCCCCGTAGGACCTGGGCTTGGCACAGCTGCTCCAGCGGGATCCCGCCGCCCAGCCCCAGGGAGCGGTCAGAGCTCAGCCTCTAGCTGTCACCTCCTTCGAGGTTTCGCCCCTCCCTGCACCCCACATTCAGAGTGAGCGAGAGGCCACTCTAGAGGTCCAGCCACCGCAGCCTAACGTTGGATGCTCTGTCGGGGGCAGTGGCTCTGGGGCACCCTCGGGGATAGGCGATGCCTTACAGGCCTGAAGCCCCTGCAGACACTTTCTTGGCCCAGTCCCGCCTCCCCCTGCCCTGCGCAGTGTGGACCCCTCACACACATCCGGCCCCCGCACTCCAGCACAGTATCTGCTCCTGAAACGCCCAGCCTGAGACAGTGGCTCCCGAGTGGTCTGAGAAGGCAGCCCCCCTTCCAGAGGGGTGGGGAGTGAAACGCTCATGGATTCCATCCCTGCTGGTTCGCAAGGCTCAAACCCCCTGCAGGGCTGGCGGCCCAGGTGTCGAAACTTTGAACAGGAGGAACTGGGACTGCGTTGCTGCTGGAAGGGACCAGATGGTATCTGTGAGGACTAAAGACAGGATGGTCACTGCGAGGCCCACCAATGTCGCAGAGAAAGGCGAGGGACCCCTGGGGGCCGGGGCAGGCAGTTAGAGCGCAGGTGCGCAAGCCAGGGACCCTGGGGGTGGGGAGGGGCTGCTG
Organism: Monodon monoceros; assembly: GCF_005190385.1. Lineage (NCBI taxonomy): Eukaryota > Metazoa > Chordata > Mammalia > Artiodactyla > Monodontidae > Monodon > Monodon monoceros. The sequence continues at coordinate 110,553,425 of NW_021703782.1, forward strand.
AGAACGCCCAGCACAAGTCCGAGGGCCAGGATGGTCAGAGTGGCTGGATTCCACAGACAGCCAAACGTCCGACCAGGCAGGCCTGCCGGGCCAAGGTATGTCAGGGGCCTGGCTGGGGGAAGCTGGAACCACGACACACGGGATGAAATAACTGAAGATGCCCATCCCCAGGTCCTCCAAGCCTTCTGAGCCACAGCTGGAGCCCACCCAGCCCTGCGAGCTGCACCTCACCCCTGCCCACACAGTGGGGTGCCTCCCCTGTGAGACAGTAAGTGTGGCTGAGGCAGGCTGGGACCCGGGACACACGTCTCCTGGAGCGGCGAAATACAAAGAAACCATAAGGGACTAAAAATAACTGCGTGCATGCGCAGGTGGGGCAAATTCTGGACAAAAGATACAAAGAGACCAAAACAACCCAACTGCCACTTCTGAAGAGCTGGGAGCAAACGCAGGGCACTGCGCATGCCCCCTACACGCAACACCACCAAGGGGGTGGGCACCCTACCCTCGCCCCATATAAGGAAGCAGCTGGCCCCTCCCTCAGGGAGGAAGCGAGCAAGGGAACCTGTTTATTCTCGCTCGCTCCCCCCACCCCCGCTGCAGCAGGGGCCGCAGTACTGCCTCGCCTGAACTTCTTATCTGGCCTTTTGTCAATTTCTATTGCTTAAGGAGGCCAAGGACCCTGGTTGGTAACAGCACCCCACCTCCCCTGCACGCAGGGCCCATAACTAGGGTTACGTCATAGCCTGATTAGGGGCAAGGGGGCGGCACCCCAGCAGTGGAGAGACGGGGAACACACAGGATTCGGTCTGAGGGCACCGGAGCAGAGACCGGGTCATAGAGTCGTCCGGGAAGGAGGATGCTTTGGGAGAGACTGCGGACACACTGGGCTTGTCCCCTGGCCGGGAAAACAGACCCGCCTCCGCGGGAGAAACACAGAGGCCTCTAGGCTGGAGCAGACTGTCCTCAGCGGAGAATCGCACGCCTTTTGAAAGGCACCTCCTGGCATTCCGTGGCCCCGGCAGGGTGGAAGCGGGCCCCTCCGAGGGCAGGGTCACGTGTCCTAGAGCCGTCCCGCTGTAGCGCAGCCAGCCCCTCGGCTTGCTCCTCGGCGGTCCAGGGTCCCACACAGCGAGATGGAGGAGGAGGAAAGCCCTCCACCTGCAAGCTGGGGTACAGAGGGACCCGCTGGGTTTGGGGGTGCAAACTGAGAACTGACAGCAGGCTTACCACCTGCTCTGCTCAGCCACACGGCCCTGGACAACAGCATCCCAGCCAGAACCACCCGGACGCCCTCCCCGCCCCCCACCCCCAGAGCCCCAGGACTTCTGACCTTTTAAGAGAGAAACAAAAGCTGGCTTAGAACTGCATCCCAAGGGACTTGAATTTTCCTCAAGTACTGAATTCAAAAACGTTTTCCCACTTCCCTTGAAAGGAGTATCAAAAACTGCACTTGAATCATTCTTTTTTTTTTTTCCGGTACGCAGGCCTCTCACTGTTGTGGCCTCTCTGGTTGCGGAGCACAGGCTCCGGACGTGCAGGCTCAGAGACCATGGCTCACGGGCCCAGCCGCTCCACGGCATGTGGGATCTTCCCGGACCGGGGCACGGACCCGTGGCCCCTGCATCGGCAGGCAGACTCTCAACCTCCGCGCCACCAGGGAAGCCCCTGAAACATTCTGAATAGATGTCACAAGTGTTAAAACCTAGGTGCAACTAATTTTGTCCACCTGGTCTCTGTATTCCCAAATAAAACTTCACAAAGACTTAAAATTCTTTCCGCTTCCAAAGTGTGCTCAAGAGGACACGTACAAGGTGGGGTGAGTGACTCCCGCCAGAGGGAGGAGGGGGCGGAGGGGACGTGAGCTTGTGTCTAATTCTGATTTCATCAGCGCACCCCTGCCCCAGAGCCTGGCTCCAGGGCACGGCTGGACTTCTGCCCAGAGTGGGGCAGTTGGGCCGCTCCAGGCCCGGGCCCAGGCATCTGCTTGGCCGCCCACCCCGCCCCTTCCCTCCGGGCTCTCCACGGGCTGAGTCAGTCGCGGTGCAGGAGCAATGGTGGCATCCAGGCCACAGTCCTAGACTTGCTGATGGCAGGGCTGGGGAGCAAGCTCGTCTCGGGGTTGACACAGGAGAAGCCGGCCTGGGAGGCGGCGGGATGCGGTGGGCAGGCATCCCTGCATGCCCGCTCCCACACCCTCCTCCCTCCCAGGGCTCTGGCCTCACTTGGTCCCTCGAGGCTGCCCCACCAGCTCCGGGGACACAAGCAGTCGCCTTGGTGGCCACAGCTCTTCCCACTGACTGAGCATTTACACCGTTACAGAGGCAGGGAAACTGAGGCTCAGGCAGCGAAAGCCACTCGCTCAAGGCTGCAGAGCTGAGACCAAGCTGGTCCCAAGCTGGGACCAGCCTGTGCACCACCAAAGCCGCACATCGGGTCCACACCCACCTGGCCACCCCTGCAGCTCTCAGCCCGGCACACAGAGGGTCAAAGTGAGGCAGCCGGCGGTGCAGGTGGGGGTCCCGTGTGTGTTCACGGACTTGTGCTGAGACCCTTCAGGGGCTCTGGAAGCTTCCGGGGGGCCCCACTCTGATAATGTGTCAGGGCTGGAGGGACCGCTGACCCTGGCTGCATCCCAGCCAACCCACACCCTCCCTGGGCTTCAGGGCTCCGGGACGGGCGGAGCTGGGGTGTGGCTTGTTTGGGGGGTGGAGGGGGCCTGGTGGGGAGAGGGGAGAGCCCTGGGCAGGGAAAGGCTCTCAGGAGCATCTCCTGGGCCAGGGCCCGCCTCCCCTCACAGCCCCCCCCCCCCCCCCCCGGGAAGCCCCCCAGAAAAGGAGGAGGAAAAAGATCATTTCCTGAACATGGGTGCAGAAGAGGAAGAGTGCAGGCCGTGTCCACGTGGCAGTTCCTGAGCGCCCGCCCCGGCCAGCAGCCTCACCCAAGCAGGCTCCCCAGGGGGTGGGGAGGACCCTACTGGGACCAGCGGCACCCCCTCCTCTCCGCTGGCCTTTCACGCCCCTCCCCTTCATGCCCTTCTCCAACTCTGCCCTCCTCTGCCCTCTGCAGAACTGGCTTGTGCCTGCCCCCCGAGCCCAGGACAGCAGGGACAGGGCCCCAGGAGCCGGTCAGGGTGGGGGGCACGCAGGTCTCTCCCACCAGCAGCAGGGGGCTCAGCCAGCTCCCAGGACCAGGCTTTCCCTCGGGGCCAAAGCCACGCCTCTGTGTGCGAGGTCTGCCCTGGCACCAGGGACACAGCCCAGAACAAAGCCTATGTCTCTGCTCTGGGTCCCCCGAAGAGAACAAATAAACAAGCATAGGGGATGCCGACCCCACCTGAGGAAGGAAGATACAGGGAGGAGATGGAGAGCAGGGTTGGGGGGGCGGGGACCCTCAGAAGCGACACCCGAGTGAGGACACGGCGGTGGCGGAGAGAACCTGGAGTTCTGGGAAGGTGCTCCAGGCAGAGGGCGCAGCAAACGCAAAGGCCCTGAGGCAGGAGGGGCTCCCAGGAGGCCACAGTGGAAGGGAGCCAGAGGGAGGCCAGACCAGGCCCCAGTGGCATCCCAGAGCAGGGGCAGAGCTGCCTCTGGCCCTCCCCTTGTCTTGACGGCGCAGACAGTTGATGCCTAGGGAGGAAAGCAAGTGCTTCCTGCAGTTGTACAGGCCACGCTCTCCCTAAACACACACAGAGTGCCAACTGTGTGCCTGGAGTGTCCGTGCGTGAAGTGTCTCCAAGGCGGATGTGGGGCACTATCTCCAGGCCAGGCTAAATCCTCCCCCGGGAGTCCCACCGTCCGGACCAGGAGGCCGGCACCGTCCAAGGCAGCACCGACGGAAAGCACCGGCACGGAGCAGGCAGGGGATGACCTGGCCCCAGGCTGGCCCTGCTCCAGCCGCTGCTGCCCTGCTGCTTGCAGACCTCAGATGTGAGGCACTGCGGGGGAAGCCCGTGATGACAGAACACCCAGGAGGTGGCTCTGGAAGGTTCTGGGAGTTTGCCCAGCACATCCTCCCACCCCGAGGGGTCTGCAAATGCTCCCCCAGGGGAAGCCGCAGAAGCAGGGTGTTTGGGGGAGGAGAGAGGTCCACGGGAGGGGCACCGGCAGGGCTTGGCCTCATCCCGAAGGCAGTGCGGGTGGCTGCTGGGGGGTACGCAGGGCCTGCAAGGCCCCCTTCCGGTTCCCCCTCCACACACAAGCCACCCGCCTCCTTGCAGATCTCCCCAGAGAAAGGCAGGAGCCATAGGGCTGCACTGACCCGGGACTGTGCTGTGCTCGGGGACCCAGGCACTGAATGCGTGTGATCTCACAACAACCCAAGCAGGGGGGACGGCCACCCCCGTCACAGATGCCCGGGGGGGTCATATTACCCCCTCCCCAGCCATGCAGCTGCTGGGTGCTCCAGCCGCCAGGCTCAGCCCAGGTCAGGACTGCGAAGCCGAGCCCCAGTGCTTGGCCGAGCTCAGCCCTGGCGCTTAGACGGAGCCCCGTCACCTCCCGAGTTTCCAAGACGAAAGAAAGTTGGCCCAAGTCAGAGGCTCACAGAGCTTCTTCCCCGAAGCCAGCCCAGTCCCAGCACCCCTCGGCCTCCCAAACGGACACCCAATGCGGGTGTCGGGGCAGTCTTCCCGAGCAGATGTGAGGCACAGCCCGGACAAGAAAAGCTGGGGAGGAAAGCCAAGTGCTTCCCTCACTCCCCGGGAGATGCCCCAGGTGGGGAAGACGGGACACAAGCCTGGGCGGGGACCTCGTGGAGGGCAGGCCACAGCCTCCTCCCCAGCTCCCCCTGCACCTTGGGGCCCTGCTCACCGCAGGAGCCAGAGCCACGATCACATGCAGTTTGCACCCCGAAGGCCAGAGAAGCCCCCAGCTCAGACCACCCAGCCTTCTCCTGGGAAAAGCTGACAGTGGGGCAGGGTCAGGTCCTGGGGCTCTGATTCCAGCTGGGAACCGTGGCAGGGTGGAACTGAGGGTCCCCAGAGGGCACCAAGTGCCCCTCACAGACGTGACAGCCCAACACCCCGCTAGTGAACGGACTCTGTCTGGACCTAGGACATGGGAGGACAGGGCCCGGCACGTGGCATGCAAATGACCACATGTGAAGGGAAGGGTCCTCAGAAAAGCCCCTGTGGTCGGTGCCGTGACTTCCACTTTGCCTGCTGGGAACTGGGGTGACCTGCCCCAGGCCTGCGGCTCCAGAGTAAGGCCCGGCCAAACCCTCCATCTGCAAGAGCCTCAAGACCCGACACTGAGCCTCCAGACAGTTCCTGCAACCCCGAGGCTCGGGGTACTACCTGAGGAAGAGGGAGCCACCACCCCAGCCCAGGACACCCCTCAGGTCCCCTGGGCTGCCCATGGCCAGGCCCCTGCTTGGGTAGGCTTCCTCTGCCCCCTAGTGTCCGCAACTTCAGGGCCCGTCAGGGTCAGTGGGGCAGGAGGGCCTGTGACCAGGACCTGGGGCCAGTCACACCCGCGGCCTCGGGCATGAGTGCAAGTGGGGTGGGGCGAAGACCCAGACAGGCCGTGCTCAGGAGGCCGTGCTCTGTGGCTGTGAGATTTTTAATCACCCTCGAATGAGGACCCCTGCAGTTTCGTTTTGCACTGGGGCCCACAAGTTCTGCAGCTGGTCCAGCTCCCAGCTTCCACACTGGGTGGGTTAGACTCAGCTGGGCCCCTACCCCGGCCTTGGTTGCTCATCTGTGAAATGGGTTTATGCCCAGGTCCCAGGGTGGTCTCAGGGGTGAAGGAAACAGAGACTGAGCTCTGACACTCTGGGGCGGGTGGTGAGGGAGTCCGGGAGGCTGGTAGGGGGAGAGAGGAGGGGAGAGAGGGAGTAGGGGGGAAACAGGAAGAGAGGGAGGTAAGGGGGAATGCAGGGAAAGGGTGGGAAGGAGGGGGCAGGGCCTGCTGCAGGCCGGGCACCAGGGAGCATGGAGCCCCCCAGGGCCGCAGCCTCTCTCTCTCTTTCTCTCTCTCTCTCTCTCTCTCTCTCTCTCTCTCTCTCTCTCTCTCTCTCTC
>NW_021703782.1:110559454-110658040 GCF_005190385.1 Monodon monoceros
CTCTCTCTCTCTCTCTCTCTCTCTCTCTCTCTCTCTCTCTCTCTCTCGCCGGCGTCCCCCACTCCCCCGCCACCCAGTCCCCCACCCTCACGGAGGAGCTGGGAGGACTGGGCCAAGTCCCGTGGAAAAGAAGTGGCTGCACGTTTTCCGAGATGTTTTAAACGTTGTTTTGGCAACGCTGAGGTCCTGCGCAGCCCGAGACATCCTGACATAAAACACGCCTGACCCCAGGCTCCTCTGGCCTCCTCTCCCAGCCAGCCCCAGTTCCCAGCTGCCGGACACACAGGGCCAGAAAGGCCAGCCTACCCTCTTCAAATGGCCTCTTTTTAGGGCCAAAATACAGCTCATGGTGAGTTTGTTTCTGCAGTTGCTAAATACAATAGCAACGCTGCATCCGTGTGGATGGTTTCCTGCTCTGCACAGACTTTCTGGGCCAGAAGGGGCCCAGGTCTACTGGTGCAGGGGAGAAACTGGAGTCCAGAGAGGCACAGGAACTTGCCTGGACCTCGGAGCAAATGGTTGAGCTGGGGGCAGTGTGTGGTCCCTAACAGCTGGGTCGTGGGGTATCCCAGGGCAGGGGCCGGCCTGGTCAGCGCAGCACATGTGTCAGCCCTGTGGGCCCTCTAAGCCTCACCTCCCCCGTCTGTACCTGCTTCTAAGCAGTAAGGACATCATTTTACCTAAACTACCTGGTGCAGGACCTGATTCGTGGAGGGCAGCAAAAACAGACACTCAGGCAAGGAGGGAGTGAAGGGCTTGGACAGGTGAATAGGAGTTCACCAGGCTTGCCAGGCAGAGGCAGGGACCCAGACCATGTGGAGCACAGCAGGAAGGAGGTCAGCTGACCCCCACCCCGGGCCTACCACCCCTGCTCATCCCGGCTCCCGTCAACGTGTGAGAGGTTCTGGAAACATCTCCCGTTAGGGAGGTGAAACTTTTCCCCTGTCCTCTTATGTTCAGTTTTGGAGGCAAGAGAGAGATTATGGGAGAGAAAAGACAGATTTTTATTCCTTTGCATTTGTACTTGGGAGTTCACAGAAAAATTTGACTCAGGCAATTAGAACGTGGGGCTTATATGCTGCCTTCCGGGTACATCATAGGGGAAGGGGAGGGGGAGAAGGGTACTGGCAGGAAAACACGTGACTTTCTGGAAGGATTCCTGGGCCCCTAGGAGAAGGGCAGGAGCTGTGACAGCTTTGCACGTGTCTGCTCGGGTGCGGTGCGTAAGCCCCGGCGTGCTCGTGCAAACAGTCTTTACTGGTGGCTCCGAGGAGGGGATTTATGACAATTGGATTCTTTGGAGTTCTTTTGGGCATCTCTGCTTTCAGGCAAGTCAGAGATTTGGGGGACCCAAATGCCTTATTCAAAATAGTTTCTAGGCCACCAAGGCCTACTGGGAGCCCTGCACTGCTCTCCCCAGACCCTCCATCTGGCAGGTGGGCATCCACTGAAGACACGGGACTCACAAAGGTTCAGGCTTCCTTGGTCACTTGCCTTCTGAAGGCTCCTTGCCAGCGAGGGTGGCCTCTCCTCCACTGGGGGCACGGCTGCTAGGGACGGAGATGGGGACATCCCCGGGGGAGGCTCCGGGGTAACCGAGCCACCATGTAGGCAGATGGATGCCCGGGAGAGCCACCTGGGTGCATCCCCGGAGGGCCCCAAGTCTGGAGTGTCTGGTCATCGTAGTGTAGCTCCAGGCTGCTTGTACCAGGGCTTCGACACTTTCGTCCATTCCCCGCCCCCCAGGTCACACCCGGGCTCCCAGTCACGTACCTACGCGCAGGTAGGGCCCTTCTCTGGAGACGAGAGAGGAAGATCAAGGGCTGTAGGGCACCCAGAGCTCACCTCCACTTCCTGGCCCTCAGTTCAGCCGGCATGCAGGGCCCAGGTGACTCCAGCTGCAGCTCCAGACCTAGAATTAGCACGTGAGCTGAGGCCGTCGGGCCCAGTGACAGTGAAGCCAGGGACATGGGTCAGGGCCGGGCATGCAGAGGTCAGCTAAGTGAGCCGAACAGAAGCAGGACACCGGGGCTCCAGAGAGGCAGTGGCTCAGACCTTCTGGCTCTACTCCAAGAGGCCTGCCTGCCCGGGAAGCCCCAAGATGGCCCCTGGGGGCCGCAAACACGGATGCCCTCCACACAGTTTGGCCCCAGTGGGTGTCAGGTTTTCACCAGCATGGGATGTAGCTGGGAACCCCACTGTTGACTTTAAAGAATGCACAACGTGAGAGTTGCGAGTTAAGTTTTATTGGGGGCAAAATGAGGACTGCAGCCCGGGAGACAGCATTTCAGATGGCTCTGAGAAACTGCTCCGAGGAGGCCAGGGGAGGCGCCGGGATATACTGGAGTTTTGCAACAAAGGGCAGGTAGTGGGGAACTGTCAAAGGATTATTGTTAGTTAAAGAAAACCAGATATCTCAAGTTAAGGAAGTTAGGACTTGGGTTTCCCTGGTGGCGCGGTGGTTGAGAGTCCGCCTGCAGGAGATGCAGGGGACGCGGGTTCGTGCCCCGGTCCGGGAAGATCCCACATGCCGCGGAGCGGCTGGGCCCGTGAGCCATGGCCGCTGAGCCTGCGCGTCCGGAGCCTGTGCGGGAGAGGCCACAACAGTGAGAGGCCCACGTACGGAAAAAGAAAAAAAAAAGGAAGTTAGCACTTCTCTATGTATGGGAAGATGCAAGAGTCTGGGCTCACTGAAATCATTCCTTGATTGACGTGAACCTTAGCTATCTGGAGCCTGTATTTTCACATCCTGAGTTTCCTCAGCGCTCACCGCAGGGAGTGGCTGCAGTCTGACGGCTGCTAGATGGCAGGTATTCTTTTCAGCCCTGCGTTTCCTCAGGGCTCACCTGCTCACGTTGGAGGGCTGCAATCATTGGTGACTGTGACATCCTTTGTTTATTGATATGGCAGGAAATATTCCATTTATAAATATTCCATTTATCACCACCATGTCTTGGCCACACAACGCACCTGCTGGGATGCCCCCACCTCTCCCCAAGGGGCATAGAGCATCGCGATCCATCCTCAACCTCTCCGCATGTGCCCCCTACAAGGACTCAGGTATCCAGTGCAGAACAGGAGCTCTGTCTACAGTGGGATCTCTGGGGGCTAAGGCCGCTAGCCTAGAGCTAACTGGCCACCTAGGCCCCAAATTGGCTGGGCCAAGACCAAGGGGAACTGTAGAGGAAAAAGGTCTTCTTCATTTCCTCCTGGCCCCCTGGGCTGCCAGCTCACAGGTCCAGGGCGGCTCCCTCTGCCCCACGCCCACTCCCACCATCACGATAGGGATGCATCTGAGCTCTGGGCAAGGCTTCTGCTTGGATGCCCACAGGCACCTACACTGGCCAAGCCTGGGGACACGGAAGGAGGGAGGCTCGATGGGGCTTCGCGGAGGCCGCTGTCCGAGGGTGGAAGTGGATGGCTGCACTGAGTTCCTGGGGGACGGGGGTGCAGAGGAGGGCCCCGAGCCCAGCCGGGTGTCTCTGGGGCCTCAGCCGTGCACCAAAAGAGGGGAAGAGGGAGCCAGGTGAGGAGAGCGCAGAGGTGCCCGCGGTGGGAGCTCCGGGAGGGTTGGGCGGGGGTCAGGGGAGGGGAGGTCCAGCCTGACCCGCAGCTTAAGAGCGAGCAGCCTTCAAGTTGGGAACTCTGGGTTTTTCCTCACGGGAGAGATAGTCAGATTGGGGTGAGGACAGATGACTAAGTCACCTCTGGCAAGAGAGGGGTGACCCGGACACCGCTGCTGCAAAGGGCAGTGGAGGTGGCCTCGCGGGGAGGTGGCCGTGGGGATGGAGAGGGACGGGCGGCACAGAGGCAGCTCTCCCGCGACCCGCTTCCTGCGGAGCCTGGCCCTTCCCGGGCAGACACCTCCTCACTCCTGCGCCTTCCGAAGTGGGTGCCAAACAGGCCTTGAGGGTGAATCTTCTGCCCTCCTTTTAAAACTTTTTTATTCTTTTTTTTTTTTTTTTAAATGAAAAAGACCATTGAGTAACAGGCCATGGAAACTGATTCTATGGAGAAGTTTGGGACAGTCTCCAGGCCAGTGACCTGCACAAACATGGAAACTTCTGGAGCCTGGGGAGGGTCCGTGGCCACAGGCCTGTGGATGGATACCAGATGGCCGGGACGACCAGGGGCCTCCCTGTCTCAGCCACCGACATCTCCCCGTTTCATTGGCTGTTCCAACCTCCTGCCTGGCTGGGTGCTTTGTTGGCTGGGCTTTTTATGGCCCAGTTGTTACTCCAGCAAAATCAACGCCCTCACCCTACAGACTGTCTTCAGGCAGACAGATGCAGCATGGGGGCTGTGACTGACTTGTTGTCTCCATGAAAAGAAGTAGCAGGAGTTCAGCTGCAATAAAGATACAGAAGACACACCGGAAACGCCAGAGCTGTGTGTTCCTAAAGCACGCGGCCTCGGGTGTGCAGAGCTGGCTGGGCCCTCTCTCTGTGCCCGGCGCTGCCCCGCGTCAGAGGTGCCACCCTCGCCCCCCCTTCGCCACAGCCAGGTGCCGATTCTCCTCCAGCCAAGCCGTGCTGTACCTGCGTCATGACGGCGGGCCCGTCTGTTCCCCAACTTTCCCCGGGCCATAGCCACTGACAGCAGCCTGTAGCCGGGAAGTGAGTGGCCCTCATCTGCTTCTAGTCTCCCCACTAGGCCCGCGTGGCCCAGCACAGCCCTCCCAAGGCAGAGGCCTAGCAGACAGACACGGTGCACAGCCTGGCTTGGGGCAGCTTGCTGTTGGGACAGTCCCGTCACACTGGCTTGACTCTTGGCCGGATGCTGTGCTGAAACCTTTATGCCAGAGGAGGGGGTTCCTCTTTTATCCCCATTTGACAGACAAGGAAACCGAGGCCAGGGAGCCCAGGGACATACCTGAGGTCAGGCGGCCGGAGTTGGAACACACATCCCACCAGGCTGCCATACTCCCCCCAAGACACAAAACAGTCCCCACAGGCCCCCCAGGGTCCATTTAGGCCTGGGCACAAGGCAAGCGGGGAGGCCTGGGGCCCAGCTCAACTCAGACACTGACGGCAGCATCCTGTGTATCAGACGCTGGGTCCCAGTGAGGAGAAGAGTCAGGAGTGTGAGAAAATGGGCCACAGGGTGGCGCCACGAGGGCCATCTTGGAGAAGGGCCACTGCTGGGACCCGGCTGAGCCGAGCGGGCCACCTGAGGGCCAGGAGACCAGGAGGGCAGCGTGCGAGTGACAGTGCAGGACTTCAAGGCGGTGGCTTCCCCTGGGCCCCGACCACATGTGCTGGGAAGCCGGCCACCATGTTGTGAGGACGCTCAAGCAGCTCCCTGCCCCACCCCGGGGTCCTGCAGGGGGACAAGCCGGCCCACCACGCGGCGGCGACCCCGGGAGCAGCTCCTCCGGCCCTGGTCAAGCCCACAGAGGATGCAGTGCCGGCCAGCGTCTAGCTGCAGCCAGGACCACCCCTGAGCTGCTTCTCAGTTCCTGACGCACAGAAACGGCGAAGGAGGATCGCTGGCTGCTGTTGCCTTAAGCCGACAAGTTTCAGGGTGGTTTGTTGCACCGACCCTCCACGGCCCTCCTTGCTCTCAAGAAGAAGGTGGGAGGCCTTCTCCCAGGACCCAACCCCTACGTGCGCCGCCAGGCGCCTGTCACGGTGTTTTCTCCCGTTTAGTCCCCGGGGGCACACGGCAGTGCGGGGCTCGGGGGAGCCTTTGACAGGTGGCGTGAACAGACGGCCATCACCTGTCCTCGGCCTCCAAGGAGCATCGGAGCAGCCCCGTCAGGAGCTAGTTCCGGCTGAGGGAGGAGAGGCGGGGACCCGAGCGCTGGGCCCGGGCTTCCCCACATCCCCAGCACCGCGGAGGGTGGGCAGCTGTCACGTAAAGGCCCCCTCACCGGCTGACGGCCGCCAAGCAGCAGGAGGCTCAAGGACCCTCCAACTAGCAGGGACAGGACTTCTCGGAGGTAAGGGAGCCGTTCTGTCCACCCGACGCGTTCCCACCACGCCAGAAACCTCCCCCAGGCCGTCTCTCGGCCAGGCGGTGCGCTGTCACAGTTTCTCTGGGGACAGCCTGGGTTTGGCAGCCGTGACAGCCTCTTCCGCATCTCCCCAGCACAACTCTGAATGCCTGCACTTCACCCTCAGGTGACCAAGATGCCGTCAGGGTCCTGTCGACGTGGGGACGCGAGGGACACGCGGTCGACCCGGCCACTGCGCTCCTGAAAGCCGTCCAGGAGGCCTGGGGATGCTCGTGGTGTCGGCCGGCCAGGTACCCCACCCCACTGGGAACAACCCAAATCCCCACCAGGGAGGGCACGGGAGGGCCCAGAGATGCCATCTGGAAGAAGGCGGCTCGGCACCCGATGCCCAGGAAAGGGGCCCCACGCCAGCGGTGAGAACAGCTGTGCGGGGCATATCGGCCTGTCAGATGCCGGAAACTTCTGGAGGGTGAGCACAGAGCACGGGAACATCATTCTTCACCGAGCTCTGGAAGATTCTTTCTCCCACGCCCGTGCACCTATCCGTGCACCAAACCCACCGGATTCGGCCACTGACCAGCAGACAGAGCTTCAGCCAACACCTGCCCTTCTCTGGGCCTCAGTGTCCCTTTTGTCACCCAGAAGGCCTCACAGGGACGGGCCCCCAGGAGCCAGAACCAAAGCTCCCGCAGCAGGAGCCCACCTGGTCCCGGCGCCGCAGGCCAGGACCGCAAGGGCGGGGCCTCCAGCTGTGAGGGCCCCAGGGCTCAGGAGGGAGGGAAAGGTTATAGCAGCGCCCCGGATGGATGCACAGCATCTCACACCAAGATGAGCAGAAATGCTCAACTGGGGAGAGCTCTGCAGAGAACCAGGGCTGGCTTCCTGGAGGAGGCCACACCCGAGCTGGTCCGAATCCCGCCTGACTCAGGAGGGGGCTTATTTCTCTAGGCCTGCGGTTCTCGACCAGGGGCATTTTTGCCCCCTGGGGGACATTTGGCAATGGCTGGAGACACTCGTGGTCATCACAGCCAGGGTAGGGGTGACACCTGGCATCAAGCGGTAGAGGCCAGGTGCCCTGATGTCCTGCACTGGACAGGACGCCCACCACAGAGACACAGCCAGTCCAGACGCCCGTGGTGCTGGGCACAGAAGCCCTGCTCTGGGCCCAGAGGGGACAAAGGGACTTCACAGACCGACCAGGCCCCGCCCACGGGTGCAGCAATGACCCCGTTGCCGGGAGCCCCCAGCAACCTGCAGGCAGACTTCTGGGCGGATGAGGAAGCCTGGTTTGGGGCTCGAGGCAGAGGTGCCGGGACTCTGTACCAGGGGCACCGGGGAGCCTCAGTGTCTGGGGAGGGAGCCTGGCACCGATGTGAAGGGGCTTCTTGACTTTGGACTCACGGCAGCAGGGGTGGGGGGTGGGTAGGGATGGGGGCTCACTGCTGGGTCAAGCATTGCTTAAACCTCCTGAAATAAATTCTCAGAAACAGACATTTGTCATTTTGGAGGGTCCTACCTTCCTAACTTCAGTGACCTGAGTGCCATTTCCTCCACCGGCCTCTGAGCTCCGGGCCACCACCCCCCCCCCCCGTATCCTTGGCTCAGCTGGCGGGTCGGGGGCAGGGCAGGGGAGTAACCTAGTTCTGCTCCCCACGGGCGGGGCACGGGGCTGCAGCATCCCCTCTGAGGATTCCCATGAGGCTCCCTGCAAGGCTCTGGGCCCCTCCCCTCCTGCAGCTCCATGGAGGTGACAGCACCCACCCCTGTTCCCAGCCTGGCCCTGCACCAGCCCTTGGATCCCCTGCACCAACCCCGCTGTGTAGGAGATGACTCGTTAAACTCACATCACTGGCCCAGTGGCCTGGGGCATCCGTTTCCTGCCGGAACCCTGCTCCCTCCCAGTCCCTGAGGCCCACTACTCCGAAGGTGACAAGTCAGCCACCCCTGACTCAGCAACCTCTCCAGGCCTCTGTTTCCCCAAACTGCAAATTGAGAGCTTGCTCCAGGGGAATCTGAAGGACCCAAGTTTCCCTCTGGACTTCAGAGAGAGCAGCCAGGCAGGGTGCCCCGGCTGGAGGGCCTCACAGCCCGGACAAGTGCCACCGCCACCAGCCACCACTCCCCGGGGATCTCACGGCCCGAGCCCTGAGCGGAACATTTGCGCTCAGCGGCTCATGGACTCTTACAATGACCCTACCGGCTGGGCATCAGTCCCATCGTACAAATGGGGAAGCTGAGGCTCAGGGAGGGTTCGTCATTGCCTGAGGTCTGAGAGCTTCATTTCCAAAATATACAAACAGCTCCTACAATTCAATAACAACAACAACAAAAACCCAATTGAAAAATGGGCAGAAGACCTAAACAGACATTTCTCCAAAGAAGACGCACAGATGGCCAACGGGCACGTGAAAAGATGCTCAACATCTGATGTACGTGTATCGGATGAGCTGATGAGGCCGTGGCTGGGTCCCGCCCACACCGTCCAGGCCCAGGTCCCTCGTCCTCCTGTCCTGTCGCCTGGGACAAGCAAGGCCTCTCGCCCTGGGAGCTGCCCAGGGCCTCTGTAAGGAGACAGATCTGGCCCCAAGCCCACAGTCGACAGCCAGTATGCAGTGGTGACTGCAGCCGGTGGGAGCCACAGTGGGCAAAGGTTTAAGAAGAAATGGGATTTTTGTATAGTCTCAAAGCACAGCAGCAACCCCCCACCCCCGAAAAAAGAAACCCACCAGTGTGAGCGGCCTGGAGTTCCCAGAGCACAAATGAAGAACTGGGACTGGGCAGGCACAGAGGGGGGCCTCCTGGAGGATGCTCAGGCCTGAGCGCTCGGCAGGGCCTGAAGAAAGAGGCACATGGCCTGGGCATTCTGAAACCAGCCCCCCGCTCTGGGGGCTCCCGGCCTCTCCAGGCACCAGGCACTGGGCTGGGGGTTTGCATCCATCATCCCCCTTAAATCCTTCCAGTAACCCAGGGAGGCCAGTGCTGCTAATGTCACAGAAGGGGAAACTGAGTTTCAGACCCATGGGCAGCCCGTTCAAGTCCCTGAAGGCTGTGGGTGGCGTAGCCAGGAATCACAGCCAGGCCAGTCTGTCTGCAAAGCCAGGGGCCCTCTCAGGGTCCACACACCTGGCCCCGCTTTCCCATTGGTCAACACAGCCAGTGCTTATGGGGGGGGCCTTCCAACCGCCACACCTTAGGCCTAGCCCTGCCCCTGGCTCTTCAGAGAGACAAGACTTCCATTCACAAAAATGCAGAAGACGTGACGATCAGACTGTGCTGTCCATGTGCCGAATGCGGCAGAATCCAAAGAAGGAGGAAGCTCCGGTGGACAGGGGGGTTCAGGAGGGCTTCCTGGAGGAGGGGGTAGGATTGCAAATGGTCTCAGACTGTTCTCTGTGGAAGCCCCAGGACCATGTTGCCAAGACCACTTGGGGATAAGCCACTTGGGGTCTTTCCTAGGCTGCATCTGCTTCCAGCCAGCAGGCCCCCCACGCAGGCTGGAGGCCTGCTGTCCAAGACGGGCCTGCCCCTCCCAGCCGAGCTACAGAGAGGAGATAGGAGCTGAGGTCCTGAGCGCAGCCGCAGACCAGGTGGCACTGAGCCTCAAGCATCACTGCAGACCCATTGCCCCACGTGCAAGCCCTTCGGTCAGCAAGTGTTCTTGGGTTCCTGGGGTGCCTGCATTTCCCGTGGGGCGATGAGGCCTTCAAGGGGCTCCAAGGAGGGTTTCTGACTAACCATTCACGGCCAGGGTCCCCCAGCGGAGAACCAGCCCCGGGTAAACACACAGGCAGGGAGGTGCCCCGCCACCGGCACCCAGTGGGGAGGTTTCGGGGTAGCCGCTCATAAAATCAGCAGCATCAGCAGGCACTCAAGCACCCGCCACTTCCGCTGCCCCCCACCAAGAGGACGGCCCGCCTCCTGTACCTCCCTACCCCCCCATCTTCCCCCAAAGAGTTAACGAAGGAATCAGGTCTGTCCCCCTACAGCCAGATCTTGACATTCATTGTCCCATCGCACCCCAGGCAGACAGCAAACTGAGGTCTCAGGGGACGGCGCTTGCTGGAGGCTGAGTGGCGTCCAGAACCTCCTGAAGGACCCCTGCCTGGCGCTCCCGCCCCACCCCAGGCCCATGGAAAGTCCAGCAAAGAGAATCAGCCCAGGGAGAGTGCAGCCCACTGCCAAGGCCCCAGCAGGCGGTGGGAGGGAGACAGAGAGCTCCCTGCTAAGCAGAGAGCCAGCGGCTACTTTCCATGGAAAAAATGTCTTCAGACCCCCAGAGGCCGGGAGGCCCCAGCCCATGAGTCAGGGCCCTGCTGCAGCCCCTGCTGAATCGCTTCCCAGACAGACAGCCTCGACCCCGGCCCCCCACCCCATCCTGCGCCAGGCTCTGTCCCCCTCCCATCCATCAGGGCTGGGTCACAGCGAGGGCCCCCTCCAGGCTAAGCCCCACCGGCAGGCGCCGTTGCGCCTAGCAGGCCCCTGGCCCTCTGCCTCGCCCCAGCACGGGCCCCGATGCGAGTCCCCTGTCCTCCAGGATGTCTACCTCCCCCCCTGAAAAGTGGGCTTGTTTCGAGTGGGATCCTGAGAGCCCACAGCGGCATTGCTCGGGGGTGACCCCGGAGCCTGGCCTCAGGCCCTGGGCCCTTGCTTTCAGGCCTGGCACCAGTCAGCTGCAAGCAAACGCTGGTAGACTGGGATCTGAATCCCTCCAGGCAGACGCTCGCCCATTCTTGCGCCATCACTGGGCTTCTCTGCTAGGTTTAATTTCAAGAAGCATTTCTGAGACAGAACGTGGAGATGACAGCTAAGCCAGGCCACCTGTGCGGACCTCCCTGGAGTGACTCCTCGGAGATGCCAGGGCTTGTGCCCGACAGGGCTTTTTAAGTGGCAGGTGAGGCCCTTTCTGCCCCGGGGGGCCCCCTGCCGCTAGGGCTGGGAGGGGTCTGAGGCTCTGGCAACCGTGGCCCAGAGGCCTGGGCTCTGGCGGGGTGGGGAGGGTCCCCGGAGAAGGGGACTTAGCACCCTCGTGCGGTGAGGACCATATCAGCTCCCGCCGTGTTCCAGGGCCCTTGGCTCAGGGACCCGCCCTCTGGAGACCCCGTCTGGAGGTGCTGGGACAAGCAGGGTCCCGAGGGCAGGGGTGGACAGAGGTGGGCTGCCATCCTCCCCCCACTCCAGGGCCCACGGTAGCCAGGGTCTGGGGACAACGTGGGGGGCCCAGACAACCAGCCCCAGGCTACAGGGCTGACTTTGGACAGTGCGGGAGCCGGAGGGCACTCAGAGGCAGAGCCCTGAGGGCCGAGTCATCCCCGCAGCCCCGAGGGGACCCTCCTGACGACGAGGCTGGAGGGGAAGCAGAGCATGCCCGGCAACGCCGTGACATTTCCGTCCGGGGCCAGCGGGCTCTTGGCAGGGTCGAGAGACACTGATCTTTTTGGGAGCAGCCCAGTGGGCGCCCCTTCTCCCTCCCAGGCTGTGGGGCTGAGACCAGACAACCCAGGACACCCAAAGCAGGGGACCCCGTCTCCCCCACTTCTGCTTATCTCCTTGTGCAAAAGACCCCATGGGTCATCAGCTGGCCTGCCTCGAGGGCCAGGAGCCGGCCTGGGACCTATTTCATGTTGTGTGTGTCCCAGAACCAGCGGCGAGCTTCATATTTTCCCACTGATGTCACCCGGCATGGTTTGAATCTGAAGTGACTTCGAAACCCTCAGAGACATAATTGCAGTTGTCTTTGCAAAGTGAAATCAGATGGTTTTTCCAAACCTCCCCAGCCCCTGCCTCTTCCCCCACTCCCTCTCGCCCTCTCTCCTTTTTATTATGTTCCTTGGACCACGTCCAGGTGTTTCCTGCAATAGCAACCCTCCAAAAATTACAAAAAAAGAGCAGGAGTGCGGCTTCCTGCCGGCTCGGGTGGAAGTGGCGACGTGGCAGGGCGGGGGCGGCAGCCACAGCTTCAGGCCAGCAGGAGGCAACAGGCTCCAGCCAGGCCACAGTTCCGGACACCCGCAGAACACGGCCGCAGGGCCACAGGGCTCCGGGGGCAGCCCCCATCCCCGGATGCGGGGCCCTGGCCCAGCCGTGGGCCGAACGCAGGCCGTGACCCGGGAAAAAGCAGGGCAGAGCGTCAAGTCCAGGCTCGGGGCTCAGGCTGACCTGGGTGTGATCCCAGCTCAGTGGCTCATACATGTGGCCGTGGGAGAGCCACGTCTTCACAGCGGCTGGGCGCCTTAATGACAAGCAGCCTCTGTCCAGGGCTGGCATCGGGGACCACGTCACCTAGACCAGCTCACCTGGAGGCTGGTCCACAGGGCCCATGGGAGGAGGGGCTTCAGAGCCTGGAAGGAGACCCAGCATCCCTCCTGGAAGGAGGCAAAGATGGGGAAGGTGTGTCGGGCGGGGATGCCCTTGGAGCAGCGGCCTGGCTAGACCCACCGCTGGGGTCCAAGACACCTCTGGGAGAGCTGGCACATGAGGACCCCTGGATGCCCCCCCGAGCCTTAGTGAGGGCAGCACAGAGGCAGCCCCTGAGCCGGGGGAGAGAGAGCCAGATGCTGCCTTTGGAAGTCCCGCAGCCCCAGCCAGCCCCCAGCGCTCCCCCTTCCGAGACGACTCAGAGTCTGCACACAGACGCAGAGTCCAAAGTCTTACCAGGCAGTGTCCCCTCTGACCTATGTGCCTCCAGGTTCAGAATGGGGTGGGGTGGACGGGGGGAGGCCACGCTGCCACCTCAGTCAGCAGGACCCCCCCTCAGGGAGGGTCCCCCAACCTGAAAGAGTTTGGCTCTCCCCAGGACTGTAGGATGCCAGGTGGATGCCCGGTGGGCAGAGCTGGGAACCTGGACAGGGGAGCCCTCAGCAAAATGTCCCAGGGTCTGAGGATGTCCTACAGGGCCTGTTGGACACAAGCCTGCCTGCTGGGGGTCGAGACAGAAATGGGACAGATGCCCCCCCACCGGCCTCAGGGCCAGTCAGCAGGGAGACTGACACTGCTGTCCAGGGGCTCCGACCACCCTCGGCTTCCGTGATGCACTGGAAGGACTCTCAGAACCCAGACAAGCCACTAAGCTCCTGGCTAACGTTTATTAGGGCGAGAGGACAGGTAAAAACCAGCCAAGGGAAGGTCCGCATGCGGCAGGTCCAGGAGATACCAGGCACCAGCCCCTCCTGATGGACGTGTGATGTCATGGGTGAGGGTTGCCAGCCAGGGAAGCCCCCCTGAGCTTTGGTGCCCAGGTTCTCGTTTGGGGTGGGTCATGTAGGCATGGCTGACTGCCCACGTGGGTGACCTTAGCCTCCAGCCCCTGCAGGGGTTGAGCTGGCACCATGAGCCCCTAGGCCCCCCATAAACCCCATCATTTCACAGACTCTCTGGCCTGGCCTGGGGTGCCCCAGGTAGACAGAGATGCTCTTATCAGCAGGATGTCCCAAGGGCTCAGAGGTCCCTGCCGGGAGCCGGGCCAGGGACGGACCTTTCTTGAATGTGCAGGGTGTGGGCAGCCCAGGTCTGCTGAGTTAACCTTTGACTGCACAGTGACCGTGACCCACCATGCACCATATTGGGAGGCAGTCTGCCCAAATGAGCCCAAGTTGGGGAGGCGAGGAGGAAAAGCATCTGGCAAAATTACAGCCCCTGCCAGACACACGGCAGGTGCGGGGGCAAGGGTGGCACCGCCGTCACCTCCATCTTACAGGTGACGGAACAGAGGCTGGATGGGGGCACGGAGCCAGACTGTTCTGGAGCCCAAGTCCAAACCCAGTCTCGCATGCAGCCGGCCCCTCAGCAGAGCGAGCTGGGCCCATGTCTCGGCGACCCTGCAATGGGCTGGGACTGGCTGCTGGACCAGCTTCCTCTCCATCACCCAAGGGTTCTTCCCTCAACTCCAGTGACACGAGCACCCTTCACAGCGGTCCCTGCTAAACCCTCCCAGGACCCCCGAAAAGAAAGACCGGGACCACTTCCGTCTCAGAATGTGCAGCAAGCGTCTGTAAGGGTAGAGGGTGATGCTTAACCCCCCAGAATGAAGCCCCGAAGCTCGGATTCCAGACAACAGAGGAGGGAGCTTTGGGGAAAGGGAGGCCTTCCTGCTGCCCACCCCCATCACCCGGAACCACAGAGTGTCGATTCCAGATAAATCCCCTCTTTCTACAGAAAGGAAAGCTGACACCCCAGAAAGCAGAAGGGATGTGCCTCTGGCCACACAGAGCCGTCACAGCCCTCGGCCGCCCCACACTGGTCACCTCTCCAGAGATGCCCCTGATGCAGGTTTAATCTTTTGATTCTTTGTAGAAACATTTTGGAAGATTCACATCTAAAGGTTTTTACGAACACGGCAGCTTTCCAGGCTGGTCCCTGGGAATAGCCACGGGTACGGGCGGCATCTGAGCAGCCCTGCAAAGCAGCCTCGCCTGGGACCCCAACAGCAGCAAGAGACATTTCCATTAGACCTAAGGAAGACTGCCCGAGCGGTAGCCAGGAGATCATACCTGGTTACAGACAAGTTTGGGGAATCCCCACCTGCACCTCCTTCCTGTATCACCTAAGTGAAGGCTCTGGAAGGCACAGGCACACACAATGGCCTCATAAGACAGCTGTAGGACCAGGTAATGCTGTCCAATGGCCTGGCCAATACAGCTAAGGTCTATGGCCCGCCTATTAGGAGCTAAACCTCTAGACCTTGGTGTTTGGAACTAAAAGATGGCGAAATATTCGCACTGGCCCAGGGGCAGGAAGAAGAGGAGTTAAACCAGCGGCTCCTTTAGGAGAAGCTGGTGGGAGGTCACTGAAAGTCCTTGATTTCTTCAGACCCCACCTAGGCAACGAGGAATGAAATTAGAAGATTTTCTTTTCCCTACTTTGTACCCAAAGAACTACTATTTTCCTTTCAGTGCCTAGCTCAAATGCCACCTCCTCTGGGAAGCCTTCCAGCCTCCTCCCCGCCTGGCTGCTCCCTCCTCTGAATTCCCACAGCACCTTGGGCGTGGCCTCCTCCTGGCCCAGATCAGCCCACATTGGCTCCCCTCCTTACATGCAGCCCCAAGAGAATGTTCTAGATTTTCACTCTCCAATATGCCAGCCACTGGCCACATGTGGCTTTTGAGAGCTTGAAGTGGGGCTTGTACAAGTGGGGATGATGTGCTCTAAGTGTAAAATGTGTACCAAACCTCAGACTTGGTACCCAAAAATGAGTGTAAAATAGCTCACTAATAATTTTTAGATTGCCCACATGTTGAAATAATAATAGTTGACACATTGGGTTAAATTAAATATATTGTTAAAATTCACGTGGCTGTTAATGTGGCTACTAGAAAATTTTCAGCCACACACGTTACATTCTATGGGACAGACTCTGCTCTCCCCTGAGCCAGCCCAGGGCCCGGGCCGTGCAGGTTTCCAGGCAGTGTTTGCTGAATGAATGAACAGATGACTGGGCGGTCGGGGCCACACGCCATAGCCTTTGCCCTGGAGCCTCGGACTCACCCCAGCGTGACCCATGACCATCCTGTTAAAACACAGACGATGTGTGAAGTTTAAACCATAGCTCCCTCCTCTGGAGTCTACACCCAACCCGTGCCACAGGCAGTGTGCGCCTGGCCCTGTGCTGGGGTCTCGGGGCACGCTGGGGAGAAGCTGGGGGGGCGCACCCCGAGGGGCAGACGGGGAGCTCCAGGGAGTGTGCAGAGGTCTGCAAGCACGCCCTTGGCTGCACCTGCAGGCTTACAGCGGGCTGTGCAGGCAGTGGGAAGGCTGGGCGCCCGCCTTCTGCTCAGACTGAGAGTCTGCCAGGCCGAGCTGGAGAAGGAAGCGGGAGGCTGCGATGTCCTTCCCTGGGTCTCTGCGAGCTGGCTCCTCACTGAGGCCCGGCCCGACCACGCCGTCTAGGTCGTCTCCCCAGACACCTCCTGGGGCTCCCCACCTGCCCCACCACTTGATTCTCACTCTGAACTGGGAAGGTGCCCGCCTGAGGCTTTCTACAGGCTCTGGGGAAAAGCTGGGGGTGTGGCACTGGGGTCCAACGTGGTCAAAATTCATAATTGCTTCTCACTCGACAAGGTCTGGCCACAGAGGGAGCTCCCACGGGACCTCCGCTGGGACCAGCTGGGGGCGGATGTCCCAGGCCCCTCCACCCTTCCACCGGTGATCTCCTGCATTCTGCATGCCCCTCCCCTCGGCAGGCAGCCACTGCACCCTCCCCGGCCCACTCTCCACCATGGGGTGTGAGATGATCGCTGCCTTTGCACCTGGTTGTGAAAGTTCGCTCTCTTTTTTATTTTTTTCTCTGTGTTTCCAGAACAGGACGTGGGAAAGAAAAGCATTTGGGGAAAAGGAGGGCCCCTCAGCCAAGATGAAATCAGAGATGCTGGTATGGGGCCCCTGGCTACTTGCACCGTCTGGTACAGTCCATTTGGGCAGCTCCGCGGCCCCAGGCACGGGGGACAGAGTGCGGAGGGACAGCACCTGTCCATCACAAAGCAGCACGCTGCAGGATGGGCACTGGGAGAGGGAGGGCTGGAGGCGGTTGCCAGGGAGACGTCAGGGCTTAGCCAATCAGCACCGGCCACCAGGCTTGGTGGTGGGGTTCACTCAGTGGGGCAATGCTGTCCTCTGGTGGTGGAAGGGGGAGCTGACAGCCCAGCCCCATCTCTGCCATCATGCCAGGTGGAGGCACCTGGTGATGTTTTCGCCTCATTCTAGGTACATTAAAGATACCCAGGTAGGCATGGGTTCCTCTAGGGGGGGGAGGCCGAATACCTCCCTTTGTGATGAGTTTCACAACCATCCTGTATTCCAAGGAGGTTATTTTTATTGGAGTCACCCTCACCTGCTGCCCCACAAGTCAAGGTAAGCTGTTGGCAGGTAATAGATCACGAAATGGCTCTTTCCTTGAATCTGACTTAATTCGAGGTTATAATCCACAGAGTTCTGTGCACAAAGATAGGCTTTATTGAACTTGTTCAATCAGTAAGTTATTTCGGTTTGGTAAACCCTGAAGTTGCAGAATAGAGGAACTTTCCGCTTGGAATAATTAGAGAGCGCCACCCTCTGTCGACCCAGAGAGTTGCAACCCAGCTTTACAAGCTGTTGTAACCCTTGGAACAGAAGGGCCACAGCCTCTGTGAGTGGGGCGGCTGGAGGGGTAGGAGAGGGTGTCCAGGAACTGGTGGGATTTCTAGAGCCCTAAGAGGTCCTGGCGGGACCAACAGAAAGAAACCACCAAAGTCAGAGGGATGAGTAAGTGAAGTCAGCTAGCTCCGGACCTTTAAGCCAGCTGCCCTCTCACACATTCCAGCTCACCCATGGACACAGCTACACAGAGGCAGTTCTATCAGGCTGGTAAGTGTACAGCCTCCACTCTCCTAAGGCTGTGGCAGAACCAACCCATCAGGCATCTGAATCCTTCTCAACACAGTGCCCCCGGCAGCCCCTGCTTTTGACTGGAAAGGGCAGACAGCTGGCCCTGGAGATGAACAGCTCAGAACAGCCCCTCAATCCACGTTCTATTTGCTCCTAACTCATTTGTTTGCTTTGTGGGTTTGGGGGAGGTTTTTTTGGTATATTTCTTGTTCTTTTAAATTAAAATCTCACTTATCTGTTGCACCCAGAGTTCACTGGATTTGTACTCACTGGCAAATTCCTGGACCCTTTCCTTCAACTTGTCCCACCAGGGCCCTCTGAGACCTCAGGGCCCTCCAGCAACCCCGATATCTTGGTCCTCTGCCCCCTGGGCAGCCTCCTGAGGCCCAGGGGAGCCCCACCTTCTACACCCACCCACCTGTGACATTCTGCTCCAGAGCGGGAAAGCTGATGTGCGTGACTCCAGAACCCAGGGGCAGGGTGGCTGAGGCCCAGGACTGGGTTCCGGGGCTGCCACCACCAGCAGGGCCCTGAGACACGGTCATGGAGGCTCTGAAGAGCTCGCTTCCTGTTCCGTAAGGATGCTCTAATCTCCCCTCCCACGCCTACCTCATCCAACCCCAGACAAATCAGAAAACCTTGCCTCCCTATTGGGAAAGCATTCCCACCCCCTACCCCTGGGACCTCTCCAGCCCAGGTCCTGCTGACCTAGAACATGAGCGGGGGGTGATCTACTGGAGATCTGGAGTTTGGGCCCCGAGGGGTAACATATGGTGTGGCCTGGGTGTCCAGCTGAGCCTCCTGCACCCCTGCCATCCCTGGTGCGTTCACTGGGCCTGGAAGCCAGACCATGGGCCTGCCGGGTGGGCACCGGCTGTGAGATGGGACTGGTTTCCGCCCAGCAGCCCAACCCTCCCTCGCCCGAGGCACCCGGGCTCTCCCCTATCAGCTGAGTTTGGGGCCTTTCAGATTGAAACACAAAAGCTGAGCTACTGGATGCAAACTTGTCCATGTGGTTCTGTAACTGGGGTCATGCCCATTCCCAGAGAGCTTTCATTGCTGGGGAAGGGGCTCAGGCACATACAACAGAGACCCTAGTTAGTGACCTTAGAGGGGTAGGAGGGACTGGAGAGGGAGGGAGGTGAGGGAGAGCCAGTCAGTCTAGCAGGTCAGCTCTTCAGCCCCCTCCCGTCACCAGACCCCAGCAGCCCCCCATCATGCTCTCTCCCTCCATCTCTCTCTCCCCACCCCCTCCTGAATATGGGATATTACACACAGGCTGGATATGGAATCTTTCTGGAAAAGCAACATCCTTATTCACAACAGCTGGGCTGTCTCGCAAGAGGTCTTCAGTAAACACACTGGTTTCCGTAAGTCAGTATTCAGGCCACATTTTTTATGTATATATGCTGCTTTAAGTTTCTAAATAAACTTTTTTTATTTTAGAATTGTATTAGATTTACTGGATTGTTGCAAAGATAGTACAGGGAGTTCCCATAGACCTCTCGCCCAGCTTGCCCTAATGCTACCTAACATCTTACATTCATATAGCACATTTGTCGTAACTAATGAACCAATATCAATACGTTACCTAAGGCAACAGCTCAGAGATATTGCGGGTTCGGTTCCAGACCACGGCAATAAGTGAATATCGCAAGAAAGCAAGTCTCAGGAATGTTCTGGTTTCCCAGGGCATATAAAAGTTATGTTTACACTGTACTATAGTCTATTAAGTGTACAATAGCATTAGGTCTAAAAAAAAACAATGTACAAACGTTAATTTAAAATATTTTATTGCTAAAATATGCTAACCACCATCCGAGCCACTGGTAAGCTGTAACCTTTCTGCTGACGGAGGGTCTGGTCTGGATGCTAATGGCTGCTGACTGATCAGGGCGGTGGTAGCTGAAGGTTGGGGTGAGTGCGACAATGTCCTAAAATAAGACCACCGTGAAGTCCGCTGCGTTAACTGACCCTTCCTTCCGTTAACGATTTCTCTGTCGTGTGCGATGTTGTTTGCTAGCATTTCACCCACAGTAGAACTTCTTCCAAAACTGGAGTCAATGTTTTGAAACCCTGCTGTTGCTCCATCAACTAAGTGTGTGTAACTTCCTCAATCCTTTGTCATCATTTCCACAATCTTCACCGAATCCTCACCAGCAGTAGTTTCCATCTCAGGAAAACACTTTTGATGGCCAAAAAAGCCCATGAAAAGATGCTCAACATCACTGATTATCAGAGAAATGCAAATCAAAACTACAGTGAGGTATCCCCTCACACTGGTCAGAATGGCCATCATCAAAAAATCCACAAACGGTAAATGCTGGAGGGGGTGTGGAGAGAAGGGAACCCTCTTGCCTTGTTGGTGGGAATGTAAATTGATGCAGCCGCTATGGAGAACAGTATGGAGGTTCCCCCCAAAATTAAAAATAGAACTACCATATGACCCAGCAATCCCACTACTGGGATATACCCAGAGAAAAACATAATTCAAAAAGACACGTGCACCCCAACGTTCATTGCAGCACTATTTACAATAGCCAGGACGTGAAAGCAACCTAAATGTCCATCGACAGAGGCATAGGTAAAGAAGATGTGGTACATATATGCAGTGAAGTATTACTCAGCCATAAAAAGGAATGAGATAATGCCGTTTGCAGCGACATGGACGGACACAGAGATTATCGTACTAAGTGAAGTGAGTCAGACGATTATACCACTCATATATGGAACATAATTTTTAAAAAATGATAGTAATTAACTTAATTACAAAGCAGAAACAGACTTATCGATATCGAAAACTAATTTATGATTACCAAAGGGGAACCATGGGGGTGGGGGGCGTGTATAAACCAGGAGCTTGGGGTGAACATACACACACCACTATATATAAGACAGATAACCAACAAGGACCTCCTGTACAGCACAGGGAATTCTACTCAATACTCTGTGATAACCTGTAAGAGAAAAGAATCTAAAACAGAATGAATACATATATATATATGTACAACGGAATCATTTGCTGTACACCCGAAACTAACACAGCATTGTAAATCAACTTTACTCAAATAAAATTAAAATTTAAAAAAAGCAAAAACTATGAGATTGAAGTTGGTAGATGTTAAGACGTAAAGCAAGAGTTTAGGGCAACGGTCAGCAAACTAAAGCCCACTGTCTCCTTTCGTAAATAAAATCTTATTACAACACACACACTCACAAAAGACATCACTTCCTTTGCTCATCCGTAAGAAGCAACTCCTCCTCTGTTACAGTTTTATCATGAGCTTGCAGCAATTCAGTCACATCTTCGGGCTCCACTTCTCATTCCAGTTCTCCTGCTATTTCCACCACATCTGCAGTTCCTTCCTCCACTAAGGTCTTGAACCCCTCAAAGTCATCCAGGAAGGCTGGAATCGACTTCTTCCAAACTCTCGTTAATGTTGATATTATGACCTCTTCCCATGAATCACGAATGTTCTTAACCATATCTAGAAGGGTGAACCCTTTCCGGAATATTTTCAGTTAACTTTGCCCAGATCCATCAGAGGAATCAGTATTTATGGCAGCTGTGGCCTTACAAAATGTATTTCTTAAATAATAAGGCTTGAGAGTGGAAATTCCTCCTTGATCCAGGGGCTGCAGAACGCATGCTGTGTTAGCAGGCCTGGAAACATCACTGATCTCATTGTATATCATCTCCATCAGAGCTCTGGGGTGACCAGGTACATCGTCAATGAGCAGTACTATTTTGAAGGGAATCCTTTTCTCCGAGCACTAGGTCTCAAGAGTGGGCTTGAAATATTCAGTGAACCATGTAGTTAACGGATGTGCTGTCATCCAGGCTTTGTTGTTCCATTTACAGAGCACAGGCAGAGTAGATATAGCATTATTCTTATGGGCCCTGGGATTCTGGGAATGGTAAATGAGCACTGACTTCAACTTACAGTCGCCAGCTGCATTAGCCCCTAACGAGAGAGTCAGCCTGTCCTTTGAAGCCAGGCATTGACTTCTCCTCTCTGGCTATGAAAGTCCCGGACGGTGTCTTTTGCCTGTAGAGTCTGTTTTGTCTACATTGCATATCTGTTGTGTAGTGTGGCACCTTCATGAACGATCTCAGCTAGATCTTCCGGATAACTTGCTGCAGCTTCTCCATCAGCACTTGCTGCTTCACCTGGCACTTCGACGTTACGAGACGGCTTCTCTCCTTAAACCTCTTCAGCCAACGTCTGTCAGCTTCAGACTTTCCTTCTGCAGCTTCCTCGCCTCTCTCAGCCTTCACAGAATTGAAGAGCGTTAGGACCTTGCCCTGGATGAGGCTTTGGCTTAAGGGAACGTTGGGCTGCTCTGATCTTCTATCCAGGCCACTCGAACTTTCTCCATACCAGCAATAAGGCTGTTTTGCTTTCCTATCATTCGTGTCTTCACCGGAGCAGCGCTTTTAATTTCCTGCAAGGACTTTCCTTTGCCTTCACACCTTGGCAAACTGTTTGGTACAAGAGGCCCAGCTTTAGGCCTATCTCAGCTCTTGACATGCCCCTCCTCACCAAGCTTCGTCATCTCTAGCTTTTGATTTAAAGTGAGAGCCGTGCAACTCTTCCTTTCACTTGAACACTTGGAGGTCATGGTAGGGTTATTAATTGGCCTGATTTCAATACTGCTGTATCTCAGGTCAAAGGAAGGCCCTAGGAGGGAGAGAGAGAGACGGGGAACAGCCGGTCGGTGGGCCAGCCAGAACACACACATTGATCAATTCAGTTCACCGTCTTATATGGGTGCCGTTCATGGCTCCCCAAGCCGTTACGGTAGTAACATCGAAGGTCACGGATCACCATAATGGATATAACATTAATGAAAAAGTTTGAAATATTGGGAAAATCCCCCAGATGTGACACAGAGACACAAAATGAGCACATGTTGTTGGAAAAAAGGCACCAACAGACTTGCTTGACTCAGGGTCGCCGCAGACCTTCAGTTTGTAAACAACACAATGTCTGCTGTGTGCAATAAAGTGAGGTGCAATAAAACGAGGTTTGCCTGTGTTTGTGTCCATAGTTTACTTTTCTTTGTTTTTTCCCTCATGTCCTCCTCTGTCCCAGGACCCCACCCAACATTTAGTTGTCACGTCTCCTAGGGCTCCTCTGGGCTGGCATGGTTTCTCAGACTTTCCGTATTTTCGATGACCTCGACAGTTTTCAGGAGATTGCTCAGGGATTTTGTAGAATGTTTTCAGCTGGGGTTGGTCTGGTGTTTTTCTTGTGGCTGGACTTGGTGGTGGGTTTGGGAGGAAGACCCCAGAGGGGAGGCGCCCGCCTCATGCCATCATACCAGGGGTGCAGGCCATCACCAGGGCTCATCACTGCTGGCGTTGACCTTGATCCCTGGCTGAGGTCGTGTTTGCCAGGTTCCGCGCCATCTCCACCTCCATGAAGTTCCTCTTTCTCTCCCTCCCTGTAGAGCCCTCTTTATAAGGAGGTCACTGGGCACAGCCCACGCTCAAGGATGGTGGGTCAGGCTCCACCCCCTAGAGGGCAAGCGTCCACGTAACTCCTTTGGAATTCTTCTGCAGGGAGATTTGTCTCTTGTCCACCGTTTGTCTATTTATTCAATCATGTATTTATACGAGTTACAGGCTCACGGATATTCATGCTATCCTTCGAGTTATCATCCAATCCAACTTTATTTATTCTGTCCCAGCTCTGGTTGTTACAGCTTCAGCCATTGGGAACTGTGCCAGCCACATCCTGTGTCCCCCTGACGACCCCACTGTCGTGCTTCTGTGGTTCCTGCGGGGTTTTTTTTTTACTTTTACTTTCTAGCACGACAAGATGCTCCAGGCTCATCCTGGCCATTTCCTGCCCCAGCCCTAGAATCAGCCATCTCCCGCAGAAGCCTTGGTCCTTGCTTTGGAGCATGGTGTTAGAAACCAAGATCTGGGCGCTGGGGTGCTCGGGGCTGCTGGGAGCTGTGTGTCACTTCCAGTCTCTCTCAGCTGATGGAGCAAGGAAACTGTGTGTATCCTATGCTGGGCTGTGTTTACACATAATTATAGGTATTCTCCATGCAGCCGTCTGTAGGAAGCCAAACCTGAGTGTGTACTGCACCTCCAGCTCTGAGCCACTGCCATGCCGATCATTCGAGCACCTCCCCTGCTGGTCTGTCCCTCCCACTCTAGCAGCTACATGCCAGGTCCCCCCCCAACCCCCACCCCACGGCCCGGTTCAGTTCCAGTGTAGACATACAACGGCGTCAGCTATCAGAGCCGTCAGCCCGCAGCCCCGGAAACAGCTTTATCAATTTAAGTGCGGCCTCACACAGTGCGTTTCATCTCTAATTTTACAAACCCCACTCGTCTCCAAAGCTGCGAGCTCAGCGGCTGTTCCCTCCACCCTTTCAGTGAGGTTGATTCAGGAAGGTTGTTCTGCCACCGTCTGCACGCCAACCTGGGATTCTCCCAACCTCCTAAGTAATTCTCTTTATTTGCACGCAGTAAGGCTCCCTGTTTGTTCAGTAAAATCCTGTGGGTTTGGACAAGTTTGCAGTACCCACCAGTAGCCTCGTACAGAATAGTCTCACTGCCCTGAAAATCCTGCATCTCACCTACTCGCTCCCCACCGGAGCCCCTGGCAACCACTGATCTGTTTACCATCTCTATAGTGCCGCCTTTTACAGAATGTTGCATAAATGGAATCATGTAGTATGTAGCCTTTTCTCTTTCTTAGGCTTTTTCACTTAGCGATACGGATTTATAATTCCTCCCTGTCTTTTCGTGGCTTGACAGCTCATTTCTTTTTTATTAAGAGTGTTCCCTCTGTCTGGATGGACCTCAATCTGCTTGTCCATTCACCTACTGAAGGACATCTTGGTCGCTTCCAGTTTTCGGCAATTATGAATGAAGCTGCTGTAAACGTTTGTGTGCCAGTTTGGGGGTAGACTGCCAAACTGCTTTCCAGAGCAGCCCTCCCCAAGCCCTCTGGAGAGGAGGTGAAGTACTGGGGGGAGCCTCCCCTGACGCCCCTGCGGTGGCAGCCTCTCCCCTTTCTGAGCTCTCAAATGGCCTTGGGCATCTAAAGAGTTTGGGCCCACCGCCCAGCCCCTACCCCACCTCCCTGAGGTCTCGGCAGCAGATGGAAAGGGAGGTCCCCAGGCATCTCTGCCGGGCTGCTCCGCCCCAGCACCCGGGGCCCCACCTGCCCCACTGGGCAGCCTGGGCTCCGAGCAGGCGGCAGGGCGGGCTCACAATGGCTCCTCTCCTGGCAGGAGCGCCGCCTGGAAGCCGGGGGCCGGGGTTCCACTGCTCCAGCTGAACCCGGGCGGTCACCTCCACTCCGGGCCTCAGTTTCTTACCTGAGCAACGGGGCTACTCATGTTTGGAAGGATCATTACTCTGCTCTGAGCCGTCCGCCACAGCACGTGCTCACTACAGGTCTCACCCATCCATAGAAGGGAGACTGAGGCCCAGCAGGGAAATGTTTTGTCCACCAGTCTTTCCTGGGGGCAAGGCGGCCAGGAAAGCCTCTGTGAAGCACGTTGGCTCTGGGACCCCAACCCATGTGCCCCTCTGGGCTGCGGGCCTGGACTCACCTCTGCCTTGTGAAGATGGGAACCAACCACAGTCCCACAGGCGGAAGCAGCTTTTTCCAGCCCCGCTGGGTGCTGAGCACCGTGCCTCACGGGCTTCGGGTCGGAGTGTCCGCGGCAGTCCTACCAGGTTAGGGCAGGGCCCCAGGTGTCCAGGCAGGGAGGGCCTGGGGGTCAGGCTCGGGGACAGCTGGGCCAGGCCGTCCAGCGGGGGGTGGGATAGGGATGTCCGGGCACTCCTGGATTCAGACCCAGGGGCCCTAGTGGGGTAGAAAGCCCCTCAGGGTGGGGCTTGGGCCTGGTAAGTGTCATCCATGAATGACTGCACAAACTCCCCTCCCCGGAATTCCCAAATGCCCAGGGCTTGGCCACCCACCCGGGCAGCTCTGACCTGCCCTTGGATTTTCACCTTCAAGGACACGATGGTGCTGACCTTCCTGGTCCCCCCGCCTGGAACTGGGCCCGTAGCCCTGGCCTCCTCCAGATGTGGCCCCAGGCCAAAGCTTCGAGGGCTCCAGCCCCCGCCCCTGCCAGGTCTGCGCCTCTGTGCAACAGTCCCTTCGCACGGAAGTGACACAGGAAGTGGCGACTTCAGAGCATTTTCTGGATGACCAAGGTCTCGTACACCTCATCACAACGGCTCTGGGAGGTGGAGACGTCTGTCCTCGTGGTGGGGACGCGGAAACTGAGGCCCAGAGAGGGCGGGACCCGGCCTGCCCCACCTCCCGACCCAGGCTGAGCGCACAGTAGGCCCTGCTGGGCATCCCTACTAAGCACCCGTGCCGCCCTCGCTTCTCCCACCCCAACCTTCCGATGTGACCAGCTTGGGGGAGGCGGCCTGGGCATCAGGATTCCGCGAGGCTCCTGGTGATTCTATGTGTAGGGCATCGGGACCCACTGCAGCGCGGGCTGCAGGGATGAGAGGGACAAGGGACCGGAAGGACCAGGGTGGGCTTTGCCCCAGCATTTCCAGCAGGGGGCAGTGCCACCTCGCACCTGGGGCAGCTTGGCCCCGAAGCTTCTGTTCTGAGGCACCCAGCGCACCCTTCTACAGGGGTCCCTCATAACAGAGGTGGGGGGCTGGGCTGGTCCTGCCTCTGGGCCCCGTTGCCCGACTCAGAACTCCTCCCAGGGGCTCTGTCTGCATCAGGGAGGCTGCCCCGGGGCTGCAGCCCCCTCCCAGCCTCCTGTGGGTTCTCCGGGCATCCATGTAGAAAGCTTCTGCGGCTGGGTGGGGTCGGGGGGTTTGAAATGGCCAGTCCACTCTGACACTGAGTCCTCGAGGTCACCGGCAGTCGGGACGCCTCCCCTAGGGACAGGACGGATGGGAAGTCCAGAGGCAGCAGGCTGGCCGTTCCCCGCGTGGACCCTCAGCCACGCTGGCACGTCGTAGGGCAGCAGCCTCTCCTCGTCCTGGCTGGGGACGACTCAGTACTGCAGGGCAGCCCCCGTGTTTGGGGGCAGATGGGATTCTGCGTGGGTAGCAGGGGCTCAGGACTGAAATCGTGACAAGGCCCCTCTGCCTAACCCTCCACATTCCGGTCACTTCCTGCCTGAGGTCTCAACTCCCCTGACCATCTCTGCAGGGCTCTCGTCGCTCCGGGTACGGCAGCCCTCGGGCCCCGTGATGACACCTACTCTTCTCTGCTGGACATCGAGGCCTCACTGGGGGGCTCACCCCACCTTTCCAGGATGTCCCCCCATTTCCCACACATGCCCTTTCTCCAGTCACACTGCCTGCTTGCTGACGGCAGGGCCAGCCCTTTCCTGTCACTGGGCTCCGGCACCCAGCCCAGAACCTGTTATCCAAGGGAGCTCAGCACGGTTCCATCCAAAAACCCCCACCCAAATCTCACCTCTCAGGTTACAACCCCCAAGCCCTGCTGACTCATCCTGTCACCACCTGATCCTGCTGGTGATAAACTTATCAAGCCCAGCATCTCTGGTCCAGGGGGACCGCCCTGGGCAGGAGTCACCATGGCAACTGGAGGCAGCAGAGAAGCCAGAAGCCAGGTTGCCAAGCGATGCCCGTAGGCAGCCTGGGTCTCCGCTTGACTGGAGGCTCGCCAGGGGCACAGCTCTCCTCAAGAAGCCGGGTGTCGGAGCCCTGCCCACCCGGACTCACCCACCTCTCGGCCCCTCCGCCTACCAGCCCCTCTGCTGCTGTCCCTCCGGGGTGACGTCAGCCCAGGTGTGCTCCCTGGAGCCTCTGTCCTGGACGTTTGGGGGATGCTGGGCCTGGATAGGTCCTCGGTCACTGCCCTGCTCGGCCTGGGAACCCGCCTCTCCCTGCTCTTCCCCCGAGACCCCCGTGGCCCCTCCTCGCCCTGCAGCCATTGCAGCCATCCCTCCTCAGGGCCCACTTACACCTGTGCCCCCGCACCCTGCCCAAGACACCCCTGCAGGATCCACCCGTGGAGGCCGGGCCCAGAGCTGGGCCAGGGTAGCCAGTGGGCCTGGGCATGTGGAAGGCAGGGCAAGGGGCCCTCAGTGGGTGGCAACCCTCCAATTCTCCAGGCCCCCCAGGGCTGACCCACTTTTCAGACCAAGATGAGGCCCCCAAGGCTGGTATTATTTGAGCTTTTATGACAGGAAACCAGAGCCGGCCGGTCCCAGCAAGGCCCGGAGGCGGTGGGAGGCTGTCTCCCTGTGCCCGCCCCTTCCAGGAGGTCCAGGCTGAACTCCGGTGGGCAAGGCCACGCCCTCACTCTGGGGAGGCCCTCCCAAGCAGCAGCAGACCTGGCAGCGGGTCTCGGCGGCAAGGCCTCAGCGCCCTGCGCTTCCAGAGTCCCACTGGCACGGCCTGCAGCCCTGGTAGGGACGGGAGCCGCTGAGTTTGTGAGGTGGTGTGTGTGCACGTGTGTACGAGCGTTTGTATGGGTGTGAATGCGCGTGTCCCCATGTATACTGTACGTGCACGAGCACATCTTGGGGGGGTTACCAGGGGAGCCCCTGCCTCTTGGGCCACAGGCCTCGTGGTGAGATTCATGCCCTCCTGCCGGAAGCCACCTTTGCCCTCGGTACCATGTGTCCGGCGCCACCGGGCGGGACTCTGGCCCTCAGGGTTCCCAGCTCCAGGACACCCCCGGGGCTCCCTGGAGGGTGCCTGCTGGCTGGAGGTGCACGAGAGGGTTCGGGGACCATCACCAAACTGCGGCCAGGCCCAGCCCAGCCCCCGGACAGCATGGGGACGAGAGGGAGAAGGGGCGTCGCTACCTGCTCCCTAATGGGGCAGTTCCATGATGTCACTCATTCTGTGGCTGTGTGTGAACCTCCCGCCTGTTCAAGCCAGTGTGGACACCGGGGCTGGGCTCGGCCCACACCTGGCCCCTCAGACGCTGAGGGCAGCCCTCTCGGGAGGCCTCTGGACGGGGCCCAGACCCAGAGGCAGGCTCCCGGAGCTCTGTGATCAGAGCAGACCCAGGAGGAGAAAGGGCCCGGGGGGGGCCCAGGGCGCAGTCTCACCATCCTGGACAGGCCAACACCGCCGTCCGGGGTGCAGTTGGGGCACCTGGTGTGGACACGGCCCAGGTCAGGGCGAGGCCGGCAGGCCCTCCCCGTCCAGGGCGGCCAGAAGCCCCCGGCGTGGCTGACTTCCAGACCGACAGGAAAACCCCATCAGCACAAAGGCAAACTGAATGGGGATGTATTTTTAAACACTCATGTTTTGTTTGTTTCTCCTCTCACGTTTGGCTTTGAGTTTCTCTTTTCCACAATTCTAACACCATTGTTCGTGCATCCCCGGCACCTGCGGCCGCGAAGTTTTCGAGAACAATCACGTGGGGAAGTAATTTCACAGTCACAGAGTCTCGGGAAGGCCAGCTGGCAGCAGGGACAGAACAGAGCAAGGCTTAAAAATTATTCGAAAGGGGAAGAAAACCCTTGAAAGTTTCAGGCCCACCTTTCTGCCCCAGAAAGAAAACATCTATGTGCAGCGGTTTCGTCTGAAGCCCGTGCCCCGTCCCGAGAGCTCCCTCCTCCGCTCCACCTTGCGTGCCAACGTTGACTCAGAAAGCTTTCGCCTCAATCTCTAGAAGCAGAAACAAAACAAGTCCCCCCTCCCCGCCACATCCTCCAAGTATACATGAGGGATAAAATTACATTTGTACAAAAATAGATTTTTTTCTACCTTTCCCGATGCTTTAGACATCTCTTTTCTCTGTATGTATTTGTCATCCTCTCTAAGTGTGAGCTACGCATCCCGGCTAAGGCATTCTAAGGACTGGGAACGGCTAAACCTGTTTGCTCCAAAGCATCTTAAAATAGATGCATCTCCTTGCCACGAGATATCCATTCGAACCCGGATTTCACCAAAGGAGGGGTCCTTACGTACTTGCTTACATGAAGCAAATCTGTAGGAAAACGGGGGGTGGGGGGGGGGGAGGAAAGTCTTGATTAAAAATAAACAGAAAACGCTGGTAACTGGTACGTGTGTGTGGATGGCAAGCAGGTCTGTGCACACAGCGTCTCTGTACAGCATGTACATTGTACACCACACACCTGCGTGGGCAGGGACCGAATTCCGTGATGGGGACGACATCAGCTCATTACCCACTGGCTGCACGTTCCAGCTGGTGGAGGAAGCTCGGCATGGTCTCCGGCACTGGCCACCGGCCTGCCAGCCCGAATCCTTCCGGAACACGGCGAGTGTGGCGCCGTCTTCCGCCCCCCCCCCCCGGGGGACGAGAGGGCCAGGGGCTGACCCGGGAGTCATCTGGGCGGACGTCCCCGGGCAGGCCAGCTTCCAAGGAGACGCCTGACGGGGGACGAGCCGGAGTCTGGCTTTGCCAACACCTTCCAAACCCGGGGCGTGGTCGTCTTCACTCCTCGGCCTCGGGAGGCCCATCTGATGTCCGAGCAGGGAGGGGACGTGCACAGGATGGCTAATGAGCTGATGTTAGTGCTATCTTTAGAAAATTAAAGATTGTCCCACCAAAATAATAATAATAATAATAATAATAATTACAAAAAATCACCTTAGTTGAACCAGATTGGTAATACTACTGAAGGTCTGGTTAAATAAAAATCCTACCTCTCTACTGAGCAATGTGCCGTTTCCCCACCATCATCTTTCAAACAGCACTGCATGACAACATCGACGACAGCGGACCGAGGAGAAGATGAAAGGGCAGCCCCCAAGAGCCCGAGATGCTGCCGTGCCGGCGGGGCCACGGAAGGCTGAGCGGCGAGGGGCCAGGGAGTTTCCGGCTTTGGGAGGGGGTGGCCTGGGGACCTCAGTGCTTTACGGGCAGCCAGCCCACGAGGCCGGCCCCCAGCAAAGCGCCCCATCCTGGATTTTTCCCACTGGAGCCACCACGTTCCCGAGGGGTCCAGGGCAGCGGGAGGGGGCTGGGCGTGGACAGGGTGCATCTGGCTGCAGAAGGCACCAGGGTGGCGGGCCGCGGGGTGGTCCACGTTCCCAGGGGGAGGGGGTCCCAGAGGGAGGCCCCTGAGGGTGCCGGCGTCCCTCTGCCTGACACAAGCGTGCCCCAAAGGCTGCCAAGACTTGCAGGGAGAGTCTGGGAAGAGGGACAACTAGGCAGGCGTGGGCTCGCCCCATCTCTGCCTCAGATGGTGGACGGGGCTGGGGGTGCCTGTGTGGCAGGGGACGCCTCGCCTGGGCCACCACGTTAAGGGCGGGGTGGGGTGCCAGAGAAAGGACGTGTTTGTGGAAGCTTCCACATCTTCTGTCCAGGTGCCTCACGCTTAGCTCGGGCCAAACCCTGGAGGGCAAAGAATGGACCCCCTCCTCCCTAGAGGCCTGGAGGCCGGCATCTCCCCTTCCAGCCCCAGGGGCACCCTTGCAGCACCCGGGGGAACAGACTCGGGGGGAGGGCATCCACAGCCCCCATGCCCACCCCCGCTCTGGGGCCTCTCTGGTGGGGAGCGGCGGGAAGAAGACAGGCACCGCAGAGCATCCCCTTCATGGGCTGAGAAGACAGGACTCTCCTCCCCAACCCCCCCCCCCCCCCCCCCCCCCCCCCCCCCCCGTTCCCCCCCCCCCCCCCCCGACTGACAAATGCTGGGTCCATGGAGTACGAGGCATGCAAATGGAAAGTACTCAGACCAACGGGAGGGCATTACAGTGCAAAAGAGGCCAGTTCAACCTGAGAGACCCTGACCCCGCCCCCGCCCCAGGGGCAGAGGGCCTGCCTGCCTGGGTTGGGTGAAAGGTTCAGGGGTGGGTGCAGGGCTGGGTGGGGTGCCCTCAACCAGAGCAGGTGTTGATGGAGCTCCCACAAAGGGCTCCATCAGCCGGCCAAGACAACAGCCGGGCTGGCTGTCCCCGAGGGGCATCCAGCCCCGGCCCAAGGGTGCTGGCACTCAACGGTTCCTGACCCCAAGAGTCCTCTGGACAGAACAGCCAGCGAAGGGGCCTCTCTACCCAGAGCGTTCCAGAATGGACCATCTGCCCCCTGCCCCGAGCCATGCGCCCACAAGTCCCTCCTTCAACGTGCACAGCTGCCCAAGGACCCTCTGGGGAAAGTGACTCTCCTCTCCTCCCGTCCCTGTGGGCCTCCTTGGTGATGACCTCTGCCCTTGAGAGGTCAGCAGAGCCCAGGTCGGCATGGCCCTCCAGTGCTTCCAGGAGGGCCAGAGACCAGGCTAGCCCTCCAGGACTGGGGACTGGGGTCAGCCTTGGCCCTGGGCACAGACTGCAAGATTTGGGGGTGGGGTGGGGGTTGGTTACCCAGGGCTGGACAGGACCATGTGGGACAAGAAGCTGAAACCAGGACGATGCAAAGAGAGAAATGAGGTGGGGTGGGGTGGGCAGGTGACTCCAGTCCCTGCAGGCTTGAGGTGGCCCCAAAACCCTGCACAGAGGTCAGCTTCTGTTCTGACTGGCTCGGGGACAAAGTTGAAAGTCATCTTTGGAAACAGGGGTTGCTCACCCTTCATTCTGAGGGGAGACAAGGCTGCTTGCCCCAGAGCCCCTCCCGTCTTCCCAGGGGGCAGGTGGAGTCTTTTGCAATGAAATGCCAAACCCCCCCCACCTGTTCCCTCCTCCCGATTGTGGGTGAGGCCGGGCTGGCAGGTTGCCAGCACACACAGGAGACAGAGGGATCCCTGCAAACAGAGGACCTCGCGACAACAAAACAGTGACGGAACAAAGCCACCCTCTGACCGCTATAGCTCCGGGGGCGGGGGCCTGAGACCCCGTGAGCCGCCCGGGCTCCCCCGGGGCTCACACCAGTTCCTGCCACTCCGGCTGCCACACCAGCATGGCCACTGCCCGGTCCAGTCGAGTAGTACTGAAAATAACGAGGGTGGCAGCACATCTCAGGCTTAGCAGTGACAGGCCACGCCCCCAAGTCCAAACATCCAGGCAGAGGAGGGGCGGGGCAGGCTCGGCTGAGAAGAGCTGCTGGCAGCCGGGCGGAGCGGCCGGACCAGTGGGTGCGAAGAACGGCCACGGGCCTAAGTCATTTGGTGCGGGGCTTCCAGCATCTCCATGAGGAAGGTGTCGATGGGCGTGTCCCCGATGAGTTTGAAGAAGAAGAGGTGTTCCAGGCACTTGAGGCCGATGGAGCGCAGGGCCGGCAGACGAAGCAGCAGCTTTGCAAACCTGCGGGGCAGGAGCCGCGTGAGGGGCGGGCGGGCCCTCCCACCCTCCGTCCTGGCGCCCGGCGGCCCCCTGGGGAAGGGACCAGGCTCACTGCCCCATCCCCCTGAGGCTGCCACGGCAGGAGACCCCCAGGGTGGAGATCCAGGATGAAGGTCCAGTGGCGAGACAGTGGCCGGGCTGGGGCAGGCTGAACGGGGTTTCGTGGGGAAGCTACGACACGTGAGCTTTCTCCAGTGCAAGAGGGAGCCACGGTAGGATTTTAAACAGGAAGAAGGGCTACGAGAAGAGATCTGAGTACCAGCAATGCCCCTGGCTGCAGGGGCGCCAAAGGTGAAGCCGCTCCTGAGCTGGGAGCAGGTCTGAGCACCAACAAGCCCTTCTCAGCAAGGACCAGCCTCCAGGGGGCCCCATGCCAGCGCCCACCTTCCCCAGAAAGAGCTCGGCCAGAGGCACCTGATGCCCAGACAGGGCGGGTGGGAGAGAAGGAGGCTCCGCGGGCCGTGCCCACCCCCTGGGGAGTTTCTGGGGAGGACGCTGGG
The DNA here is from genome assembly GCF_005190385.1 of Monodon monoceros. NCBI lineage: Eukaryota > Metazoa > Chordata > Mammalia > Artiodactyla > Monodontidae > Monodon > Monodon monoceros. The sequence continues at coordinate 110,592,450 of NW_021703782.1, forward strand.
TGGGGGAGGAACACAGGAAGACTTTGGGAGCCTCTTGGAAAAGGGACGCCAGGCTTAGTGGCCCGGCTGCCAAGGACAGTTGCCGTGGGGGGGTGACGGGGCCACATGCCCCTCCAGTGACATCCACATCTGTCCCCCATGCCGTCCCCATCCCACGTGCTGCCTGGTCTCTCCACATGCCCCTCCAGGGGCCCCAGGGCCTCATTAATTATTAACAGTGTCTGTATTTCAGGGGGAAAAGCCCCGTGCTTGGCTGCAACACTACCCGCGTTTTAAAGGCAGAAACGCAGCTTAGAGGCTGGAACAGGGCCAGAGAACGAGCTGTTTTCTGCTGAGCTGGCGAGATGGGCTAGGGCGGGAAGCCAGGAAAAACAGGCGGGCCTGCCACCCCTCCTCTCATCCTCCTCCGGGAAGTTTCACTCTAAACCAAACCAGATGAGGCTGAGCAAGACAGTTAACCCTGTGTGGCCCGTGTGTGCCAGTCGGCGGGGCGGCCAGCGGGAGAGGGAGGGGGTAGAATCAGGACAACAGATTTGGAATGCTGTGAAACCACTGATGCTTCCCCTTCCCCTGGACACCCACGGCACGCCTGGCACTGTGGACCCAGAAAGGAGACAATTCCAGCCCTTCCGGGGCCCACAGTCGGCCAGGAGAGACGGGCAGGTCTGCAGACCACGGCCATCTACTCTGCATACGCTTATAAACCACCTACTATGTGCTGGCGTCCTTCCCTGCTAGGGGTGAGCACGCCAGGCCCCTACCTCTAGCGGTTCCCTTTGGCAGGCGGAGGAAAGCACTGACTTCGTTCACGTGCTTTACAGCGACAAGCACCTACTGTGTGCCCGCGCTGGGCCCATCTTTTTGGTGGGGCTACAAGGAAGCGTGAGAGCGTGCCCGCTGAGGCCGGGAGAGCGCCTCAATCCCCCACTGCCCTGGGTGAAGGCAGGGTGTCGCCTTCTAATTCACAAGAGTGTCTGAAGGGCTGGTGGCGGGGTCCTGCCCTGGGCAGGGGGTCTGCAAAGAAACCCCGAGGTCCGTCCAGGCAGAGGCTGGGCCGAGGCTCACCTTCCTGGCTGCTCGGGGTACTTGTGTTTGCAGTACGCCTCCAGGGACGCGTAGACCTTCTCGCGAAGCGCCTCCACCTCGGCCGGGTTTGAGAGCCCCTTGGAGTCTGTGAGGGAGCAGGGGCCGCAGGTAAGAGCCCTGCCCGGGGAACCTGCCCCAGGGACCGAGAGCCCCGACTCAGACGAGGCTGCTCGAGCCCTGGCCCTGCCGCTTGCTTGCTGGCCACTTGACCTTGGGCCAGTCCCCTGACCTCCTGCCATTCAGCCCCATCTGTACAGTGGGATGGGCCTGCCCCCGGGGCGGCTCCTGGTTACCAGGGAAACCGGGTGGACTCCACAGGCCTCTGCTGCGTTGGGTCTCAGCCCCTTGGAGCCAGATGAAGGCTCCAAACCCTCTTGTACCTGAAAGAGCCAGACCCACGCTATGGGGGGCCCTGAAGCCATCCTGAGCCCTGGGACCCTGGCGGCAGGGGCCCAGTCTGGAAGGCTCTGCCTGTGGACGGAGATACCCGGGACCAGGGTCGCCAAAACCCCCAGGGCCCAGGGGTGAGGCTTAGAAGCACGGGCCGCCCCGGCTCATCTTCGTGAGCTGTCACAGGCCTCTCTCTGAGGCACTGAGAGCCCCCCGGCCGGTCAAAGCTTTGCTAATAAGCCCCTGTGCTTCTTTATCTCCTGAAGTCACCCAGCAAGCTGACAGTGGACGAGCCTCTCTCTCTCCCCACTGCCCCCGGACAGCAGCCATCACTGGGCGTCTGGATTTGGGCTCACACAGCCCTGAGTCTGGCCCCAGCCAGGCATGGTCCATCCTAGCGGCTCAGGGGGCAGAGGCTAGAGCCTCCCTGCTGCTGGTCTGAAGCTGACGCAGCCTCCGGGGGCTCAGCCATGGAACAGGACTGCTGTCGGTTGGCCCGTGAGTCCCAGACCAGGGGGTCCCGCACCGGCCCTGCCCTGGCTGGCTGATGTCCCAGTAGGAGCACTGCGGTCCAGTGTGAATGCCATGGTGGCTCGGGGTCCTGGGCACCTTGGGAACATGCCAGGCTCCGCTGCAACTGGGCTCCCCCAGGCCCTGGGGCTCTGCCAGCTCTGGACATCTCCCTTCTGTCCCCAGCAACCCCACGCCTGGGCCCCAACAGGTGAACCAGAGCCAGGAGCCAAGCCACGCACGACTTCAATGGGGATCCCGCCAGGCAGGGCCGAGACACGTGGCTCAGCCTCCCATGCCGGCAGGGTCACGGGCTCGAGCACAAAGCTGGGGAACACACGTCCCTGGCAACGGGCTGTCCCCCACGAGCGGACTCCATCTCCACCCCAGCCCGGCCCTCAGCACTGGAGCCGGTGGAGGGCAAGGAGTCAGGGCCCGTGATCCCTAGGGCCGTCCCATCCTCCCACCGCCTGGTCAGCTCCCTGCACCTCCCCCTAGAAGCCCTCAGCAGCCCCAAACCTGCCCCCGGTGTCCCCGTCCACCCCCCAAAACATCCGGGCTCCAGAACTCCGGCAGCAGAAGCGCGCGAAGAGGCCGTCTCCTCTGGAGCCCAGGATGCCGGTGCGAGTGGGGCCTCGCTTTGGACACAGCGCCCAAAGGCCCGGCCAGAGGCCTCACCAAACCGCAGAGGATGAGCTCGGCTGCGCAAGCCTTGCCCGACCTTCACGAGGGCCTTGGGAAGAAGGTGGCATGGCTGTGCTCCCATCGTAAGAGAGACACCGAGGCTCGGAGAAGGGGCAGGTCGCCGACGCTGCAGCGCCCGTGAGCAGTGGGGCTGGGCTGAGAGCCCGGGGACTCTAGTCCCACAGGTGGGCTGACACCCGGGCCTGGACAGCAGGTGAAGTGGCAGGAAGGCAGTACCGGGGTTGAAGAGGACGATGGCGCGCAGGCAGCCCAGCTCCGTCTTGTCCATCTGCATGTCCCGCATCTTGGACACCAGCTCCGTCAGCACCCTGCGGGGGAAGCAGGCAAATGCCGACGTCCCAAGTCAGACCACGACCCTCACAGGACCCGCCAGGAACCCCAAAGCGCTCGGGAGGCCCGCTGTGGGCCTGGAGGGCAGCTGAGAAGAGCCAGGAGACCGGGGGAGCTGCCCAGCCTGTCCCACCCCGCCCCGGGGGCGCCATGCCTCTTCCTCAAGAAGGTCTGCGAATGGGATTTTATCCAGAGACTAAAGAGGAACCTCGTGACAGCCGGGGCGAGCCAAGGCCCCGCACGTCCAGGGCAAAGCCCACTGCCACACGTCCCCACGGGGATGCAGACCAGACACGGCGGCCTGAGCGCCGCATTCCTGCCGCTCCCCGGAGTCCGCCCGCGGGAAGGCATTTCCCCAGCTCCTGGGCTTCCTGGCTCCTTCCTTGCAGCCGGAGCAGGCTCCGTTCCACTTCCCGACACCGGCCACTTATTACATTCCCATCACCGTCACCTCTCTAGCAGCTGGAACCACAGAACTGTCAGCTGGGTGCGTGACTGGGGCTGCACTTCTAAACATGCCCCCAGAGGGACGTGCTCTCCAAAGAAGCCGTCTGTGGGCAATAAACCCCGTGCTCCACAGCCCCTTTTGGTGGCACTTCTGTACACGAGCTCGTTAAAGGCCCTGAAATGTCCTGTGGCAAAGACACATCCCTACACTGTCTAAACCAGTGCTTGCCCGCAGTACGTGGTGCCCCTCTGTTCTCCCTGAGCTGTCCCACGGGGCAGCAGGGCTCCCACATTTATCCCCGGGGGGCTACAGGAGGGGCTTCTGCTGCTCCCCTCTAACTTCAAGGCTCCTGTACTCGGGGGCTCGCCTGGGACCCCTCCCACCACCATCCCCACCCCCCACGCCCTGCCACTCGCTCCTTCCCACTCACCACTCCTGTACCACGCCCCCCACACCCGAGGGACCCTGGGACGCCCCTCCCCAGCCCTTCCCACTCTGGCTGGCTGAGCTGACACCCAGGTCCCCAGGTCCCCAGGTCCTCCGGGCTCTTAGGCAAGGCCCAGAGACAGGAATGAGTAGCTCCTGTCCGCCCTGCCTGGTGCAGCACAGGTGGGCCATGATTCTGGAGGCACTTGAACGGAGGAGCCCCCTGCCCACCGCCCAGCACTGGCCCCCCGGCTGTGTGCCGAGGGGCAGAGAGCGGTGTCTCCACCGGGGACACGCCAGAAGCAGCGCTGAGATGCAGCCGGGCACCCGGGGACCGGGTGCGCGCGGGCTCGCAGGCGCTGCGATGCTTTTAGTCTCAGCTCGTAAGAGTCTCCGCCGCATCCGACACGACAGTGCCACGGAACAGCATCTACGGCACAGTCTCCCTTTGCACTAAAAATAGGGCAGCTTTCCTTCCCATGGGCAGGACTTGAAAACATACTTGGAGAAAAGTAAGCCAAAAACGTCTGCTGCAGCTGTCGGGTGTCCCCGGAGGGATTTTAACCTCAGTCCTTGCACATCTCTGTATCTCCGCAAGTATAACCCTCGTGAACAGGACAAAGGCCAAGCAGGTCACGGCCGTGGGCTGGGCTGGGCCCCCACCTGTCAAAGATGGCGCCCACCCCCGCGCTGTGGGCGCTATTGCGGTGGACGTGCAGCCCGGTGGCCAGGAGGATGCCGTCCTTCACGGCTATGGAGCGGTGGGAGAAGGAGGCGATGAGCAGCTCGTTCCAGCCTGCGGCGGGGAGAACACACGGTCACTGCTGTCTCCAGACCCCCGGGCCGCCCTGCCCCCGACCCCCGTTGGGCCCCCCAGAGGCAGCTCTCACCCTCCCAAGCCACGGTTCCCAAAGTGGGCTCCATGAAACCCCGAGCCCACGACCGTTCCACAGAAAGGAAGTTCCCAAGCATGGACGTTTGGGGGATGCCTCTACAGTGCGTGCAGTAAAGGCCCCGAGAAGTCCTGCACAGAGCGTGTCCTGTAGCGTAGTTTAACCCAGGCTCCCCAACTAGGGTGCCAGGGAAGTCTCTCTCTGCAAGTGCCAGACACTTGTGCCACGGAGCACAAGGGAGCTCCCAGGACCCTCTCCAGGCGGCCCCGGAGCAGCTGCCGCCAGTCTGGCCCCCCACGGCAAACTCCCAGAGACTGACGTTTTGTGGATGCCACAAAACAGTAAATTATCGAGCTGAAACAAGGTGTGTTTAGAGCCAAAGGCCAACTCACCGCTCTGTCTACATGAGGCCCTGGCGCACCCAGAGTAGGTGCAAGGGCTACAAAGAGGGATGGAAACGATTCTGTGAGCAAGTGTTTCGATGACCCTATAAACTGAACAGCATGAATCATCCCACAAGACTGTCACCAGTGACCGTCACAGCCACCACTCCTGAGTGCCCTGAAGGTTCTGGGCTGGTGGCTGCCAGTATCACAAGGATCATCCCATTGAATCCTGATTCAACCCTACAAAGCAAGTATTGGCCCCGTTTATTATGCAGAGGAAAATTGAGGCCCAGGGAGAGGAAGGGGCTGCCTGGTCAGTGAATCAGAATGCCCTCCAACCCCTGGTCCCAGACTTTCCCAATCCCTACGGGTCTGGCGGCTCTGGGTGTTGGGTTTTGTGCCCCAGAGTGAAAACTCCTTTGGGCACGGGCTCTCCCCGCCCCCAGGTTCAGCGCGAGGGACACCCCGCTGGCCAAACACCAGGGCCAAGGACCAGAGCTCTGCGAGGGGCCAGACCAGCCCCCCAGCGCCTGCCCTACCTGCCACTCTGCGATCACTCTGCCTCTCTCCCTCCCATCCCCCACTGAGGCCCACCCAGCCCCTTCCTACCTCTGACCCTGCTGCCACCTGTCCTCCTGCCCCAAGAGTGGGCCCAGCAGGCGCTGGGCTGGCCCGATGCTCCTGTGGCCCCCAGCACAGGCCCGGAGCACGCAGGTCAGCAGGTGCACACCGCAGGGCCCAGTGCGCACGTATGGACCGGTGGGGCGGGGCTCCCGCCCAGCACCTCCCAGCTGGCCCGTCCCTACTGTCTCTCTGGCAGGAGCTTTGCGCCAAGGACCCCAGCGTCCCAGCAGAAACCGGCTTCCACGCGGCAAGGCCGTCATGCCCACTTTCCAGATGAGAGAACGGCCTGGAGGGCGGGCGGCTGCCTTGTCGGGACTCCAAAGCTGCCGCTCCCATCCCCCGCCCCCGCCCGCCCCCAGGTCCCAGGATCTCCCTCACCACCTGTTCGGCCGTGGGGTGTGTGCTGAGCACCGAGCGAGCTGTTTTTGCACCAGCTTCGCGCATCGCAAGCCCAGCCTGGGAAAGGGGCTGCGGCCTGAGTCGGGGGAGAAGGCAGAACACACAGACCCCCAAGGGCAGCCCTTGCTGGACATGCTCACCCCTCCCTCTCCACAGGTCCCCCAGACGGCCCGTCACCCCTCTGAAGGCCACTAGGAGAGACCCCAAACTGAATCCTTCCTTATGAGGGAGGGGAGGAAAACCCAGGCTGCGGTGGGCAGTGCTGGAGCAGAAGCCCCGGCCCGTGCCCCTTCCCCTGCGGCCCCACACAGCAGCAGGAAGGCCACGTCCCACCCGCGGGGCCCCAGAGCCCCCGCCCCTCTCCTGTCCACGCCTGCCCAGCCCCCGCCAGGCCCGGCCACTCACCTGCCCGCAGCAGGATGACCTGGTCGTCCAGGGGCAGCTCGGAGAAGTGCGGGATCCGCTTGGCCCACTCCACCAGGGTGAAGAGCTGTTTGTCAGCCGCTTGGCAGATGTTGGTGACAGGGTCATTGGGCTGGGGGAAGGGGCACCACGGTGAGCACCGAGCAGAGAACGCGGCCCCAGACCAGGCCCCGCCACACGCCTTACCCGGCAGTGGCGGCTCAATAACGCCCCCAGTGACACCCACGTCCTATACCCCAGAACCTGCTAATGTGCCACCTTACCCGACAAAGGGAACTCTGCAGATGCGGCCGAGTTAAGGGTTTTGAGATGGGAGGTTACCCTGGAAGAAGTGGGTGGGCCCAGTGCCATCACGAGGGTCCCTACTGGAGGGGGGAGGAGGTCAGAGCAGAGAGAAGGCATGAGGACGGAGGCCGAGGTCGAGGAGGGAAGACGCTGCCGGGCCCGAAGCCGGAGGAAGGGCCGGGAGCAGAGGAACGCGGGCAGCTCCGGAGCGGGGACAGGCTGGGCAGCAGCTTCTCCCCGAGAAGGGCCAGCCCTGCCGATGCCCTGATTTGGCCCAGGGACACTGAGCTCAGACTTCTGACCTCAAGAAGCATAAGATACTAAACTCTGTGCTGTCTTAGGCACTTGATTTGTGGTCACTTGTCCTAGCAGCCACAGGAAGGACACCGTGCTACGACCCACTCAGTCCCCACCGCAGCCCCGGGGGCTGGGGCCGGGTGACCCCGTGTCACGGGCCAGACTAAGGGGTGGCACACAGAGAGGGTGCATCAGAGGCCCCTCCAGAAAGTTCTAGCCAGAAGGGGACGCCCCGGTCATTCTCAGAGACGAGGAAACCTGGGCGGCCTCAGCGGCACCCTGCTGCTCCCGGCTCCAGCCTGTGGGGCTCGGGTGGAGAACCCTCTGGGCCCGGAGACGGGGGGACCGAGGCCCGTGCACGGGATGTGGAAACCCCTCATTCCAGAAACCATGACGGTCAGGCAGCCACACGGGGGAGGCCCCCTCAGAAGAGCTTCCCCTGACAGAAACCATCCGCCCTCCAGTGACGTAGCCTAAACAACCTAGCCCCGTGAAGGGCCTGCTGAGGGCTCTCGTGGGAGGCCCGGTGACAAACTGGCACCGAGGCCACCAGGGTGGACAGAGCCAGGCGTGCAGAAAGGGGACCTGGGACCCCGGGAGAGGCGGCAGCCGGGGAGCGTGGCCAGTTGGTCCGCGGACCTCAGGGGGAAGGGGCAGACAGGCACCAGCCGCTGGGCGCCCCCGCCTCCACCTGCTCTGCAACAAACCTCCCAGGAGCGTCAACCAGAAGTCCACACACTCGCTGGGCCCCGGACACCACGTGCCCAGGACACCCTGCGGGCATCGCCCACCCCATCCCGTCTGATGGACGGTGGCAGCCACGGGCACTCACACGAGCGAAACACCCAGCAGCTAGCGTGCCAGAGGCCAGGGCCAGGTTCTCGCCGGAGCCACTGCAGCCAGGCTGCACTCCCCGGGGACCGTGCTCCTTGCCCTTCCACGCCGCAGGGCAGCCCCTCGAGGTGAGAGCACAAGCCTGATGGTGGGGGGCATGGGGGAGCCATGCAGGAGGAAGCAGGGGGCATGGGGAAGACCCGAGGAGAGCCCCAGGGGTCGGGCCTTCTCCCTGGGCACCGGCCAACAGCCCCCTCCGAGCCCTCAAGGGGCCCAAAGCAGGCCCGGGGCACAGGCCGTCACCCTGAGCCACTCCCGGGCAGGCCGGGGCCTTGTAGGTGAGCACAGTCACGCCTAGAGCTGGGGGCGACGTCTGCCTGCACAGTGGGTGCAGGACTAGGCCTGGGGGGCTGCCCTGGGGGAGGGGCCTCCAGCTCTGCCCTGCTCCGTCCCGCAGGGTGGTCTCCAGCAAGTACTTGACTTCTCCGAGCCTGGATTCCCGCTCAGAGACAAAACAGGCCTCATTCAGCGGCAGTTTCTGGAGCTCCAGCCCGTGCCTGAGAGGGCGGGACCTTCCCTGTCCTAGGAGGTGACAGCGGGATCCCCAGGCAGAGGCCCGAGGCTGCCCCAGGGCAAAGAGGTGTCGCTGGTGTCGAGAGAAGGGGCCTAACGAGCCATCCCCGGGGGGGGAACCCAGGCCAGCCCAGCGCAAGCTGCAGCACGAGGGCAGACCCTCTGCCCGGCCGGCCCGCCTGCCTGTCCCCTAGACCCCCCTCCGCCTGCTCTGAATTTGTGGAGAGAGAAGATGGCAGATTTGTTTTCTTCCCAATAATGTCCTTACTTGACAAAATTAAAAGCTGGCAGCCCAGGACTTCTCTTTCGGGGTTTCGACTCAGTCGTGAAGCCCTCCCCACCCCGCACTGGGACCGGAGAGGGGGCGTGGGGTCGGGCCGGACCACAGACCAGACGGACTGCTGAGCATCACAGCCGACGGGAGTCATTCTACGAGAGGCCGAGAGGCGGCACGCCCAGGAGAGGGCCCGCCTTCCCTGGCACGCAGCCGAAGCGGGCGTCTCAGAGGGGCCGTGGTCCTGGGGTATCACAGTGCAGGGCAGCAGGGCGACCCCCCACAGATGAGACGGGACCCTCACGCTCGGAGATGGGGGTGGGGGCCACGTGAGAGCGCCTACGGGCAGGGCAGGGTCCTGTGGGACAGCCTGATGGCAAGGATGGAGAATTGACCCACCGCACACGCTGCGGTGTGGCCCCCACGTGCTAGGGGCCGTGAAGAGTAACGTCAGGGGCTCTGAGCCCACAGGACAGGGGCACCAGTGGGGTCAAGAGAGAAAGGGGCTCCGCGAGGAAGCGACACCTCTCTGAGGCTGAAGCCCGAGGAGGAACAGAGGGAGCGGCACATGCAAAGGCCCTGGGGTTGGGGGTAGGGAGCTGGGCAGGTGTGTCTGGTGCCGTCTGGGCCACCGTGAGCCAGGGAGACCTCAGGGCAGGCCACAGGGCTGTGGTCCCACCCTGACCACACACGGGAGACACAGATGTAGTCTGGACCTAACGCTGCCCGCAAACCTGGGGCAGACAAAGAACCCCTGAAACCCGGCTGGACGATGGGCCAGAGACAACACGAAGCTTGAAGGTTACCATAAAGTCCTGGGCTTTGAGACAAACAACCGAAACCTCACCCACCCGACTGGGGACATTACAGAGGGGGTCTCCCTCCCAGGAGCGCGCCGGGGCCACAGTCCCCAGAGCAGGGCGGGTGTGCACTCACCGAGCTGGGGTTCAGCCCCACGTTTGCCTCCACGTACGTCTCGGTCTTGGGTTCGACGGCCAGCTCGGCCTCCAGGATCTTCTCCACGGGCATGTCCTCGTTGGCGCTGCTGGTGGACTCCACCTCGTTCTCAGCCCGGTCCTTGCCCCGCTGCCGCTCCTCCTGCACAGCTGAGGCACGGGGAGGCTTCCAGTCAGCCCGCAGCTCCCGCGGCAGCCCCTCCGCCGCCAGGGCCCGAGCAGCGCGCCCACAAGCTGGCCGGGGCCGGGGAGAAGGATGCTGCTCAGAGCCGGCCAGACTGCGGCCCCCTTCTCTGCCCCAAGCCTGGCCTCCTGGAGGCTGTGTGCTCTGAGAACAGAACACGCTGCCTCTCATTAATTCATTCACCTACTGGTCACCCCAGGACCCGCCCAGGGCCAGGGCAGATGGGACCCAGCTCTCAGGAAACTGACAGTTCAACAGGGATCTCAACGTGGAGTGAGAAGGGCTTTGATGGGCTACGGACTGAGGCAAAGCCAGGAAGGCTTCCCGGAAAAAGTGACAATGAAATTGAAGGAACGGGAAAAATAGGGAGAGCAATTCAGGCAGCAGAGGTAGCACGTGTCAAGGTCTAGAACCAGAGCAGAAATGCTGCTGACGAAAGGGCCTCTCACGTCAGCTAGGGAGCAGGACAAGGGGTGCAACGGTGGGGAGCGTGGCCGAGAACAGGGTCCAATGTGCCCCAGGAAAAGGATGGGGTGAGATGCAGATCTCTGATAGTCCCTTTCTGCTGCGGGGAGGAGAGGGGCTGGGGGAGAGCACAAGCTGGGTCAAGCCCAGGCTTGAGGCGGGACAGCCCGGGCTGGCCGGGCAGGTGCGGGGGTCCAGCACGAGGGTAGAACCTGAACAGATGCTGCCGTCGGGGCAGCCTAGTTTCTGGGAACCCAGGGAGAGAAGCTGATGGGAGGAGGCGGAGAGGGAACGGTTCATTCCAACACATCCCCGCGGAGACCCAGGTGGGAGGGAAGGCCGAGGGGACCAGGCACCCCACGGCTGGGCGTTCACAGACCCTCGACTTCACAGCCCATGCAGCTCAAGCCGCCCTTTCCCAAGACGGGCCGGGACCTCCCTGAGGTCACCCAGCAGGCCCAAGGCGACGCTGAACCAGAGCCAGGCTGTGGACCCCACCCAGAGCCCCGCAAAGACACAAGAAGGCTCCCGGGGGCTTCTGCAGCGCCCTCTGCCGACCCTCACACCCCCACTTCCTCTGCTGGGGACACCAAGAGCCCTGGACCCAGGGAAAGGAGGCCTGGCGGGGTGGGAGAGGCTGCCCACACAGCACCAGCACGGGGGAGCCCCTGGGCGTATTGGGCCTGTGCCTCCCCAGGGACACACCAGATGCCACTAAGCGAGGGCCGCAGCACCAGGACGGGGCCCACCACCGCCGCCGGCCGCCCTCCCTTGGTCCTGCTCTGCTGAGCCAGAGCAGATGTCCAGACGTCCCCCGACACTCCCAGGGCGCCCACGGCCTCCTCAGGACCAGCTCCTCAGCCCCCACCCCACACAAGGCTTCCTGGGGCCCCTGGAGGCCCCAAGGCAGAACAGGAGCTTATGCGAGGCGACTTCCCGAGGGCTGCAGTGAAACTTCTCACACACTCCCAAGCCCCACAGAGGGGAAGGCCCTGCACGCAGCCCCCAGCATGGAGCCTTCCGGAAGCCGGGAGGGTGCGGCCCCTTGGGGGACTTCCCACGTGCCATCACCCCTCTGGGCCTCAGTCGAGGCTTACCGTCCCCTGCAGGAAGTCTGGACCGGGCAAAACACAGTGCCCTGTTCCCGCAGACGCCGCTGTCACGGGACTGCCCCCCACCCCGCGTACCTCCAGACCCACCTGCCCTGCCCAGCTCCGGGGCCCGAGCTCGGGGCTGCCTCACCCCGGGCCCTCTCGCCCTTGGCCTCGGGTGGGTCTTGTAAACGCAGGGGACCAGCAGGAGGGAGGAGGGGGTCCGTGGCTCTGGTGCCCGCCCTGCCCGGCCACGGTTCTCAGCGGCCACATCCTCCTCAGGCCACAGCTCTAGGGGCTCTGCCGGCCCACCCCCGCTCCGTCCTCCAAGCCTGGGGGTGTGAGGGCTCCCCTCTCTTGCTCCCTGGGGGTCCCCCGGGCCCGTGCGATTCTTGGAACACCGCCCACAGCTCTGCAACAGTCCATGTGGACCCCTCTCCAACACGCCGGCCCCGCCAACGACCGTTCAGACCCTCTCCGGGCCGCGGGGCTCCCTGAGGGCCGGCCCTGCATCCTTCCTGCATCCACAAATGGCTATTTACGGATGGCCCCTGCCAGGCGCTGCGCTCTCCGAGACGCAAACGCTGACTCGAGTGAGAGATTTTCCATCCGTGTGGCGAGACTCAGGACAGAGGGCTGGCCCATGCTTCAGATCCACCAGCTGGGCCCTGGAGCCAGGCGGGAGGCCTCGAGTCAGAGTTTTTGCAAGCCTGGTGCTTCTGGAAAGTCTGACAGCCGGTGGGGCTGGGTGGGGAGCTCAAGCTGGCCGGCCTGGCTCTGGCCTCTTCCGACACAGCGGATGCTGGGCTGGAGCAGGGCACCTCCTCGTGTCGCCGTCTGCTACAGGGGACGGGGTCACAGACCAGAAGAGTGGACCCGGTGGGTGGCAGCCACACAGGCTGATCTGGACCAGCATCCGGAGTGATGGGGACCCTGGCAGGCCGGTGTCCCTGAGACCCTGACGGTGGGGGTCCCCAGGGTCTGTCCTCTGAACAGAACCCTAAATCCTCAGAGCTGGGACACAGCTGAGAGGCACGTTTGAGCAGGTGGGGAAACAGGCCCAGAGCACCAAAGGGGTGCGGCTGAGCCCTCAGGAGAACAGGCGGCTTAAAGCTACAGGCTCTGGAATCAGACACTACTCTGCCCCAGCTGCTGTGTGGCCCCGGGCGAGTCCCTAGCCTCTCAGTGCCCCAGCTTCCCCAGCCACAGAGTGACAAGGTCGGCACCGGCCTCCAGGCTGGATCCGCAGGAGGCACCCTCGGGACGCTCGCGGCTTCGTCCCCGCGCACGGCCCCCGTGACGCGGCCCAGTTAAGGGGCTCTCCTCCCCTTCCAGATGGGACAGGGTGGCAGGTGGGGGTCCCTCAGCACTTGCCTCCTACGTGGGGGCGTCCGGAATTAATTAGCGAGCGCTCTGTGAAGCGCTCTGAAGCCATGAAGGGCCGGGCCGCTCTGAGCAGCATTGTTACAAATGTTATTGTTTTATTTAAACACGGGGGGGGGGGGGGGGGGGGGGGGGGGCGGGGGATTCATGCTTTGCCAGCTCGACCACCTCTTAGACGTGGCTGTGTTTGACTTATGTCCGCTGGCGCCGGGAAGCCTCGGGTGGGAGGCGTCGGCCAAGACAGGGCCTCGTTAACCTCGCAGCCCCGAGCCACGGGCAGAGGGGCCGGCACGGGGAGGGGATGCTGCCGGGAGGGCAGAGGAGGCCGGCCCCCACGCCGAGGATCCCCAGGAAAGCCCATCGGGGCCGACCCTCCCCCAGCAGCCGAGCACACGCCTGGGAGGGACACTCAACGCCCAGCATAAGCGGGGTCCCCGGCGTCAGGAGACAGCTGGTGCCGGACGTCCTGGGGAGCAGCAGCCCACAGCCAGGGTGGGACCCCCGCCCCGTGACCTGCACAGTGCCCACTGCTGCCCTCCGGCTCCTGGGACCGGGCAGGAAGCCGCGAGGTGGGAGGGGTGTCTGGGCGGGGTGGGGGTGGGGGGACCACAGGCCTGCCACCTCCTTTGCTTTGGCACCGCCGGCGGCTGGGCCCTTCCTCCATCCCCTGTATGGCCCCCGGGGCAGGCAGGGCTGGACTTCTCCAAGGGCCCTGGCCCGGCTGCCTCTTCTCAAGGCCGGCGGGGCATGTCCCTGTCAGAGGTCACAGGGCGAGTTATGTCCCCCGAGCTCGGAGGACACATCCCTCCTTCCCTCAGGGGGCTCAACCCAGGACGAGACGCCTGCACACAAGAATGATCACATGCAACATACACGGGCACGCACACGGGTTCACACGCTTGCACACACGCTGCGGCCCCCACTCTTTGACCCCACCACCCGCCAGGCGCGGGGCTGGCACCCGCCACGTTCCCTCCAACAGGCCCTTCGGGGAGCCTGCCGACACCCCCATGCACCGCGTGGAAACTGAGGCTCGGAGAGGCAAGGCCACGCGCCCCACCTGCACAGGGAGGCGGGGGAACCAGCGGGGGCCTCTCCGCAGCCGCTGCGGGGCCATGCCCGCCGGCGCACACGCATCAGGCATTGCCGTTTCCACACCCCAGTCCCTCGGAGGCAGAGGACGGGGCGCAGGAAGGAAACGGGGAGAGGCCTTCCTCAGAGAGGAAGAAGGAAGCAGAGGCGGGGCAGCGGGTGACCCTCCAGCCTGCTGCTGTCAGGTCTCCCCCGTTCAGACGGGAGCACAGGCAGGCCCCCGAGCCCCGCAGCTGCACGCCCAGGGGACAGGCCCGGGCTCAGCCTGGGGAGGGCCGGCCCGCGGGGCAACTCCCACCTGGGCCCCACCAACCCCGGAATGCTGCGGAACGAGCCCCCAGGGGCTGCGTGTGTGCGCACGCCCCTGTCACTGCCCGACACGAGACGCCGTGGGCCTGCCGCGTCCCTCCTTACCAGCGCGGGGGCAGGGTGCCCGTCGGCCCTCCCTGCGGTCGGCCGGTCCAGGGGCCAGCCCCAAGCCTGTGTCCCACCTGCCCCAGGGGTGTGATCACAAGCCTCTCCCAGGGGTTGTGCGGCACCGAGGCCGGTCAGCATGGCCGCCCGTGTGGGGCTGGCACGTAGGAGGGCTCAGACCGGCCCTGGGGGCGGACAAGCCACATCCTGTGTGCTCCCGGCCAAGGCTGGGGTGGCACTCCAGGCCCCCGTCCCCCTGGGCCCCACTGTGCCCCAACTCATGCTGCCACCAGCCCTGCCACCGCCAGGGAGCCCTCCTGGTGGGGGTCGCTCGAGGACAGCAGAGAGGAAGGAGGCTGCCTCAGGTCCAAGCCCCCTGCAGGGCCGGCACTGAGGCTGCGCTGGGGCCACCCGTCACTCCTCCCGAGAGCGAGAGCGAGAGCGAGGCAGTGGGCCGGGCCCCGCAGGCAACGGGAAGCACGACGGGCGCTGCCACCCACGCCAGGACAGAGCCTCCACCCGTGGCCCCAGGGCTCGCAGGCCGCACGGCGGCGGCGGCGGTGAGGAGAGTTTTACGTTGTGTTGGGAGCAGGGGAGGGCGGTGTAGGAGGGTCCTGACCGCCTGCTTGTGACTTATAAATCCAGCAAGAGGCAAGGGGGTGGGGGGGGGTCCTGATGGGATCAGGTATTTATCTAATGGCCCATAAATCAGGTCTGCCTCTGGATCGCGCCCAGCGCTCCAGATTTATGCACCAGACGAGAGACGGCCGGCGCGGCTCCGGCCCAGGCAGACGGGAGCAGCCCGGCCCCGCCAGTGTGGCCCTGAGACCTCCGCGAGCGCCCCTGCCCCCTGCACCCCGTTTCTCTACCCGGGAGGTGTGGGAACAGCGTCACAGCACCACGGCTGACAGTGTGTGCGACAAGGACAGGGCCCCCAAAGAGGCTCCGCACACGGCAGGCGCTCCTAACAGCCCCCGGTGAGCACAGGGCAGGGGTCAGACCCGGTGCCTCCCCAGCCCCGAGCCTGCAGCTCCACTGGGACAGGAGAGGGGTGTCATCCACTCTCCCCCAGGCCTTGGGGGAACAGGCAGCTGGGGTCTGCCCAAGGCTCATAGGTGGACGGGCTGAGGGGGCCTTAGGAGGGGGTCAGCGTTTCCGGGAAAGCCCTGGGGACCCGTGGACGGTCACTCTCTGGGGCCCCACAGTGCACCACATCCACTGAGTTTCTCGGCCTCGGCGTGCGCTGACCCCGGCAGCTGGGCACGGGGTCTGCCAAACACCCTTCCACTCTTCTGGTGTCAGCTGGACATCTGCCCACCCAAGCCTTGCCTGATGTCCACGGCTGGGCCAGGGGCCCACTCTGGGCTCCCACAGTGCCCTGGGCTTCCCCTAAGGCAGCACTGCTCACACCTGGGGGGCCCCGCCTGGCTGTCCGACGGTCACTGTGAATGGACGGATGCCCATGGCTCGCTGCTGTGTGCCCAGCGCCCGGCGTGGTACCAGGCACCAGGGGTGGCCAGCTCAGCAAGCGAGTGACCTCACTCTATACTGTGGTGCCCACAAGGGAGCCCCGAGCCGCAGCTGCATGTCAGGGCCCCACCTCCCCTCAGCACACTGGCACCTGCCCTCTGGCCAGGCTCCACATCTGGATGCAGTCTGATCTGCTGCCCACCACACGCTTGCCCCCTGCCCAAGTTTCCATCCTTCAGGAACCATGCTGCGCTCACCACCTCCAGGAAGTCCACCCTGACTACAAAGGGTGGCCAGAGGAACCGGGGCTGGGCACAGGCCTCCCCCAGCCAGGCACGTGCTTCCTCTACCCTCTTGCTGGTCTAAAGGAATAGATCTGCACTGGAAGCCAGAGGCCCAGGCTCCAGCCCGACATGTGACCTTGGACAAGCCCTGGACCCTCTGGGCCTCAGCTTCTCCACCCACACAAAGAAGGGTGGGCCAAGGTCTCCATGGAACACGTCCCCTGATCAGGAAGGCCCGGAGCCCAGGCCGGCCCCTCGCTCACGCTGAAGCCCAGGAGGCACCCCGCCCCTCACCAGCGGCTACCACCGAGCCCCAGCACATCACTGCACTGCACAGGCAGCCTCGCAGCCTCAAGGAGCAAATCCCGCGGGACCGCACGGCCCAGCTGAGGTTTCGGTTTCCCAGCAAGAACAAGTGGGGCTGAAGAGATAAACAAGTGAAAGGAGATGAAAACTGCAGTCCCCACGAGAGAACAGTCCTGGGTGGTGAGACGCCAGCCCGAGACCCCGACAGGAGCCGGTGGGAAGGAGGTGGAAAAATACAAGCCACGCGTGGACCATGGGAACAGCCGCAGCGGAGAAGGGATCCCAGACAGCGCCTCCTAAACCCACGAGGCCCCAGGCACGAGACACTCAAGCAGAGACGCAGACCAAAACTGAGAGAAGCCACCCAGAATACAGGAGCCACCAAACCTGCGCTGGGGAAACCGAGGCCCATGGACGGCAAAGGGCTACGAGGAGCCACCCTGGGCTCGGGCCCAGGTCTGGCTGGACAGCTTGACAACCTCAGCGACCTCAGGGAAGCGGCCTTCCGTGCTACGCGCCCCCACCCGCCCCTAATAAACGTCACAACCCAAGGCCGAGAGACCCGCAGCCCGAGTCCCTCTGCTGGGAGGACCTGGGGTCACAAGGCACCCCGGCCAGATCTGTAGGAGGAAGCACAGCCCAGGACCAGCTGGCATCCAGCAGGCTTGGGAATGTCCCGATGGTCTCTGGAGTTCCCTGCCCCACCCCCGACCCGGGTCTCCTCGACCAGCCCCTACTGAGCAGCGGGAACAAGGCTCCAGGACCCCCACGCACGCCTTCCTGGGCTCGCTCATTCAGCACCCGCATCTCCCACCCCCAGCCTTGGCTCCCGCTGCTTCTGCCTCTGCCTCTCCCAGAGCCCAGGCACTCGGCCGGGCCCACTATGACCTTGAAGAGGCTCTGATCAATGTCTGTCCCCAGCGGGGCTGGGAGCCGCCAGCAGGCAGGACCGAGAGTGTCTCTTCCGTAATCCCAGAGCCTAGCACACGGCAGGTACTCAGGAAAGAGCCGGTAAGCGAGCTCACAGCCCCCGGAGATGTGCTGCCAACAGAGCAGCAGCCGACCCCATCATCAGAGGCATGCAAAGGAGGTCCGCGCAACCGCCACGTCCAGAGCCACACCCTGTGCTCCGAGAAGGGAGAGGGCCAGCACCACCTACCTTCGCGTTTCATGCCCATGGCCAGGCACTTCTGGTAGCGGCAGTACTGGCACCGGTTCCGCTGCCGCTTGTCAATCAGGCAGTCTTTGTTGTCCCGGCAGGTGTAGGTCAGGTCCTTGCGCACCGTCCGCTTGAAGAAGCCCTTGCAGCCCTCGCAGCTGTACACCCCATAGTGCTTGCCTGCAGGTGGGGCGGCCGTGAGCAGCCTGTGGCCAACTGGCAGAAGGGGCTCGTCCCACCGGGGTAAGGGAGCCAGCCTGGGAGCGCAGCAGGGCTGCATCCCGGCCCCGCCCAAGACCTGGACCCCGGGGTCCTCGCCGTCTCCGCGTCTGAGATGGCGGCCCGAGGAGGTCGGCCGTCCTGCCCCCGGGGCTGCCGGGCTCGGGAGTGGGACGTGAAGGGCCCTTCACCCGGGGCACAGCCCTGCCGCCCCCATGCCATCGTCACCACCACAGCTGCCTCGTCTCTGGAAGCCTCAAAGCCACGCTGCCGCTTACCATCTCCCGGACGTGGACGCACTAGAAGGTCCCGGGTGAGCGGCTCGGAGCTCCGAGCAGCCCCCTGTTGGCCGGGGGCCCTGCCGTCCCCACTGTGCCCTCGGCGGCTTACCTGAGGAGCGGTCCCCGCAGATAGCACAGATGTGCTTGGTGAAGGACGCCATGTTCCCTGAGGGGTGGGCCGGGACTTTGAGGACGCCGTTTAGGCCCAGCGGGGGCTTGATGTCCTCGCTGCTGCTGACGGGGTTCATGGGCGAGTTGAGCTGAGGGGGGGGAAGCCGGGGTCAGCCCTGGCAGGCTGCTGCTAGGCACCTGCTGCTGGGCCAGGAAGGTGCTACCACACACCCCCTTTACTGAGAGAGAAACTGAGGCTCGGAGAGGGGCCTTGCCCACCCCAAGCCACGCGGAGCGGCAGGGCCCAGCCCCGCTGAGCGCAGGCGGGATGCCGGGCACTACTTACTCAGCCAGGCCGGGAGGCCGTCCTGCCCTCAGGGCCCGACCCTCCCGCAGGACCCCAGGCTCGAAGGAGGACCCGCAATGCCCCTGCTCACACCCTCTGCCCCTCGCCCACCTAAATAAGAACTGCCTGCCATTACTGGGCGCTCCCCCGACAGGACAGCGAGAGCGCTGGGACCCTCTGGTGAGGCAGGCGCTTTGGGGACTCCCAACCCATAGATGGGCACCGAAGCCTGGTCCCAGCAAGGAGGCAGGAGATCCAGGGTCCACCAGCAGGCCACACTGCCCCGGCCTCGGCAGGCAGGGTAGGGGTCTTGGATCGTGTGACCCAAGGAGAGAGGGAGGAGACAACATCCCTTACACACACACACACACACCCCCCTCCATCCCTCCCGCCATCCTGACACTGCTCCAGGAAGAAGGGTGGGAAGCTCACCGGTCACCCTGGCAACAGCTGCAGCGGCTGCAATGACACAGCAGTTTTGGTTCCGCTGCGCCCACCCCAGCTCTCCCGTCAGCGCCAAGGGCCCCGGGGTGCTTCCCGCTGCATCCTGTTGCCAGCCGGCCCCCACAGGCACCAGGACGCCAGCTGGGCGGCCCCCCAGCACCCCGACTTCTGCAAACCCCTGACAAAGGCGGAAGTCAGGTCCTACGATGCCTCTGGATGGACAGCAGCTGCCACGCTGCCCCCTGGTAGCCCCAGGCTGGGCCCCTCCTGCACAAGGGAACCTCACCCCCTTCCTTCCCCGTGGCCCCCAGCCCCCTACTCCCATCCCCCTTTCTCACGGGACGGGAAGAGCCGGGTGCTCAAAGCACAAACCATCCCAAAGGCTGTTTCACACCAGCCCCAGCGCCTGCAGGGATTCTTCCAGCCCTGGACAGGTCTGGATTCTTCTGCTCAGGTGGGCTGTGGTTCTGTCAGGTCACTTAACCCCACGGGACTCGCGGGGGGCTGCAAGGAGGCCGGGAGGCCAGCCCCGGCCAGCTGGGGCTGTCAAGATGCAGGAGGTGGGGCGAGAGGGCGTCCAGAGGACCCCACTGCACCCAAGAACACGTACCCCACACCTCCAACCGCCCCCGCAGGACCTGCAGGCTTCAGGAGCATCTCCCAGATAAGCCTCAACTAAGCAGGGGCGCCGACTGTTTGCTAAGGGCCACTATGCACGGCACCTGTCACGTGGAAAGCCCCTAGTGAGCAGGGAGAGCTGCCCTCCCCTTTCCAGAGTGGACACAGAGGTTCAGGGAGGTCAGGGGACCTGCAGAGAGCCCATGGGGGCTAAGTGGCCGAGCAGGTGTGAGCTCAGGCCCCTGGGAGCCACAAGCGCTGAGGGACTCCCCGTACACTGCAGAAGGGACAACCGGGGCCCCAGGGGACGGGCCGGCCCAGAGCCGCTCAGTGATCCCATCCACCAGACCATCCACTGAGCAACCAGGCAGGCTCCCGAGGCCCCGAGGAACACGCCCTGCCCAGCCTACAGAGCTCGCCCACGGCCATAGGCGGGACGGCCACAGCTTATCTCGGGATTCTGCCTCCTCTATTCCCTGTGTGACTGTAGGGAAATTATCTAATCACTCTGGGCCTGACGCTCCGCTCCTCGCGTAAAAACTGGAGAAAACTGAGTGCCTCCATCCCAGGGCTGCCATTGGGATAACGGAGTGATTCACGGGCAGCGCCAACAGCAGAGCTCATGAAGCCAGCCTGGGGCGCAGCAGCCTCTGCATTAGCACTCGGGCTTCCGGGGGCCGCCGCTAGGCCAGCTGGGCCGCGGACAATGGAAGGCGGCGTCCCAGGCAGAGCCCCCCCGCCCCGCCCGGAGCAGACGTCTGGAGGTGGGGAAACCAAAGGACTGTTGGGAAAAGGGCAGGAAATCCGTGCGGCCGGGAGTGGAGGTTCAGCAGCAGGGGCCAGGGGCAGGCCTTGAGGGGCCACTGGGCGCGTGGGAGCAGCGGGCGCAGGCTGGAGGCTGGCACGAGGCCTCTCTCGGGCTGCGGGAGCCCGGCCGCGACTCCACGCGGCTCTGGATCCGCTAGGCGGCACCGAGGAGAGGAGCTTGGGCGTTTCCTCTTTCTGTGGTTGCTCAAACCATGCCGGGTGGGTAGGGGCCACCTGTCCTCTCTCCCAGGCCCCCACGTGCAGGCCCTCGGGCCCGGCGCCTCCCCTAAGGAAACAGGCAGGCCGCAGCACCAGGGAAGCAGCTGCAGGCAGGATGGATGGAGCCGTCAGTCACGGTCAGTGTCGTGGCCAAGCTGGCTCCCAGGCCACACGCTGAGGGCATCCCTGCCCTCCCGGGCTCAGGCTTCCTTCCCGTGGGCACAGCAGTCAGCCCCGAGGCTCTGGGGAGCCCTAGGAGACCCTGCACGTGTGTGAAGATGTAGGCTGGTTGTAGCCCCATCCTCAGCCTGGGCCTGGGGCCTCCACTTCCCTTCTCTGCCTCAACTGGTGGGTCCTGGCACGGCCGCCATGGCAAGGCTGAGGGGGACAGGGGTCGCCCTTCTCCCTCCCTAGCCCCAAGCTGGTGGGCCTTGGACTGGTCCACAGCCCCCAGGACAGAGCGCGGGGTGCCTTGTTCTGCCAGACACGCACACCCACCCACCGTGGGCTCAAAGCCCCCCCCCCCCCCCCCCGCACCTATGAGGGATGGCTCCCCTCCTGCACTCCGTCCCGTGTCCTAGGAGACCCGGGGCACCAACAGCCCCTTCTGGAGGCCAAAGACTCCCTGGCGTGCCCAGAATGGGGGTCCCATCCCACTTCCCCTTTCATATCCTTGGCAGGTATCTCAGTTCCCGCAGAGCCTACAAGACTTACTGAAATAACCACCCGGCTCCATCAGGGCCCCCCAGGTCTCCTCGCCGCCCCTCTCTTCCACGCCCACCGTGCCCTTCCTTCCCGGCCCATGCTGGTAAGGCCCATCACCCACGGTCAGGACGGGGTGGCAGGCCCTTGGCCCCGCTGGCCTCCGTCTGCCCATCAAGGCAGGTGGCGAACGCCATGAAGCACACGTGGCCTGCTGGACGCCCCGTCACAGAGGCCTCCCAGCCGTGGTGCCCACAGCGAGGACAGGCAGGGACCACGCAGGCCCTGCTCCAGGGAGGCTCGCCAGGCTGGTGAGGCCAGGAGACTGAGGCGCCCACACGTGCCAGGCCCTGTGGGCGGGCTCTGGGATGTGGCGGGGAATGCTCCCTGGGCTGATGGAGCCCCCGAACCCGGGGAGAGAGGCGGGGCAACTCGGCAACAGTACCTGAGGTCCAGCCTGGCCCTGCCCAGACCCACCCCCGCGCCGTTTCCATTTCCCTGCAGGGTGGGGTCGAGGAGGAGGCCCTCCCTGACAGCAGAAGTCAGAAAGCCTCACTGGTTCCGGCCCTGTGACTTTGCGGTTGTGGTTTTGAGGCAGGGTGTGGGGGTATGTCCCCCTCGAGCTCCACCCACACTTCCATGAATCTGGGGAACCCCAGGTTTCCAAGACAAACTGCTGAAGCCTAGAAGCTGAACTCAGGGCCCAGGGAAGGATTTACGGGGGCAGGGGTGGAGGCAGGGGTCGGGGGGACTGAGGCCGCGCACGGGGCTCAGACCACGGCTAAGCGAACTGCGGCCTGATCGACCTACGGAGGAACAGGCAGACGGCTGACCAGAAGGGCAGCCGTGAACGTCTGGGACACACGGGGTTTGTTCCCCACCCTCACCCCCTCCTAAGCTCCACTCCCGCCCTCATCCCCTCATCAGCCTCACGGGACCTGCGGCCCCTCGCTCACAAGCAACCTGCATTCAACAAGCACCCACCGTGTGCCAGGAACCTGGCTGTGTGCAGGGAACAACAGAGAACAGGGTGGACGTGGCCCCAAACCACCACTCGCCAGCACCGCCCACCCTTGCCCCCAGACGGGCTACCAGTGCCAGGGGGCACCAGGCTCCCTCAAGGTTTAGGGGGCATCACTGCCACCCTCGGGCCCTGCCCCCGCACAGCCCTTGCTCCAGACTCCACACCCAGGCTCCTGCCGAACGCCTGCCCGCGGGGTGTGCAGGGCAGGCACCAGGCCCGGGGGCCAGCAAGGAGCCTCACGGGGCCCTCCCTGGGAGCCAGCCTCTGTCCTGGTTCGCAGGGGACAGGGTGCAGGCCCAGCCCTCGTGTGCCCTCCCGTCGAGCAGCATCGTCAGGGTGTGGCGGCCATACGCTCACAAGAGCACGGCCGGGCCCAGGAAGGCAGCCAAGACCCCCGTGCCAACACCCCCGGCCTACTGCCTGCTTCTGGTGACAGGTGACATGAGGGGCCACCTGAGGCCCGAGCTCCTCCGCACCCGTCCTCCAGGCACAAAGGGGCTGATGAGGTGGCCCCGGAAGAGCCAGCAAGATGCTCCACCAAGACCAGCTCTGGACAGGCCCAGCCGATGGAGCGGGGGAGGGCTGTCCTGCAGGCAGCGTGGCTCCGTGGGCAGCTCTGGGACGTGGAGCCTGCGCCCGAGTCCCTCTCTGGCCGCTGTCCTGCAACCCCGTGGAAACAGCTCCCAGAGCTTCCCCCACGGAGCCCTCCTCTAAGGGGACCTCCCTCTACGGGGATGAGAGCCGGACCCAGACTTGAACGACGCTCAGAGCAAAGGGGGTCCCACCAATGTCCAAAAGGACAGTTTGAGCCCCAGAAAGAGGGAAGACCCCTGGGATTCAGCAGATCTCCCAGGCATCCAGTGAGAAATCCACCAGGAAACCCCCAGAGCCAGGAGAGGAGATGCCTAGCAGGGGTCCTGGGCACTCAGGACAGCTCTGCAGGGGTTCAGACGAGAAGCGCCCAGGGGAGGGTGGACCAGGCCTCGGGGGTCCCCACGGCAAGAACTGGCTGAGTCAGGCCCACCAGGTGCCAGCAGCTTCCTGATCTGGACCCAACCCCGAAAGCCAGGCTGTTCAGAGGAGCATCTGGGCAAACACGACCACAGAGACCACCAAGCCTGGCAGATGAGCCTCGGGCCTGGCACCCCCGAGGAGGCAGCGTCTGCCCGAGCCTGGGGGTCGGGGCAGGGAGCACCGAGACACCCCGTGTGGGGAAGGGTCCGGGCCTGGGCACAAGAAGGGCAGGCCAGGGGACGACGGGGCTCCAGGTAGGCGGCTTCAGCCTGAGGACCTAGGAGTCCCCACCCTACAGAGCTCCGAGTCCTAGGGGCAGGTCCCCCCCGCACTGGAGGGGGCCTCGCTGGGACAGAGGGCCGGCGAGGAAGCTTGGTCACTGACCCCCGAGGGCCACGGGTGCAGGAGCCGGCCAGACCTGAGCTCAAACCCAGGCGAAGGCTGCCTCTCTGACACTGTTTCCAGAGAGGAAAGGTAGAAGTGACAGCACCTGCCTCCCAGGGTCCACAGGACTATGCGGGTAAAGCCAGGCCCCGCCCCTCTGGTCCAGGCCCCGCCCCCGCACTTACCTGGGGGCTGCCGGTGCCGAAGCCCAGTGTGGGTGTGGTGGGCACGGACATGGAGTGGGGGCCCATGGGGGAGCTGATGACCGAGAAGGGCGGGCCCATGCCGTTGATGGGGGAGCTCAGGGTGCTGATGGGCGAGTGCAGCTGTCCCGGGGAGCCGAGCGAGGAGCCGATGCCGGGCCCCAGGGAGGGGTGCAGCGAGGGGGCGGCCATGGAGCCGCGCCCCGTGGGGGAGTTGAGGGAAGAGGAGTTCACCTGCGTGGAGAAGTCTGTAAGACAAGAAGCCACAGGAGGCCAGTCAGGAATCCACACCTGAGGGATATAGCCTGGCCCGCTACCCCTCAGGCCACAGCTACCACACCAGGCCGTGGAAGGGCAAGGGACCCCCACTGCCATCCTACGGCTCCCCAGCAACACGAGGCCAGGCCAGCCATGCCCAGAGCTCCCCTCCAAGGCACCAGCCCCACCTGGCCCAACTTTAAGGTTCAGGCTGGGCCCCAGGCAGATGCCGGAAAAGCAGGCTGACAGCTGCTCTCAGATGCCTATCTGGGCAGGGAGGCCAGATGGCTGCCCCTGGAACCCTCAGCACCCCAGGCCTGTCCACCTGGAATGCCTGGTGGCCGGGAGTTGCCAGCCCCTCTGCCCATCTACTCCGGGGGTCAAGGTGAAAGTCTGGGGATAATAAAAATAATGAAGGCTGACATTTTCAGAACACCCACTATGTAGCAGAAACGGTGCATGTCCTCAGTGGAGATGAACGCACGGAGTTAGGAGGTACACGGCGGTCCTATTATCCCATTTTACAGATGGGGAATTGAGGCCCTGTGTTTTTACCGCTGCCCACGGCAGGGCAGGCCCAGCACACAGCCTGGGCCTGCTCAGGTACCCCAGCGGCGGTGGCCAAGACAACAGGCCCCCAGGCCCCTCTACCTCATGGGGCCCCAAAGAATACAGCTTCCTGTGTGCCCAGGCCTGGTGGTGTGTGGCCTGAGGCAGGGGAGCTTCCAGGCAGGCCTGGTGGAGGGGGCCCAGGTGTGCACCAAGCCTGCAGACGGGCAACCCACAGAGGCTGCGGCAGTGAGAGGCCGGGACCTCCCACACACCAGCCTGTCATGCCAGGGATTTCAAAGCCCCACCAGGCACTAATTGGGCCTCCCCTCCCTACCCTGAGGGCTCAACAAGAAGCTTCCCCAGGAAGGAGGCTCTCCGGGTGAATCCACCGCCCTGGGGCCTGAGCAGACCGTGGGGAACTCAGAGAGGCCCAAACAAGGCAGCATGAGTCAGAGCTGCAGGCCACAGCTAGTCCAGTCCGGCCTCTGGCAGGGTGTCCTGAGCAAGCCACGCCCCCTCAGTGGGCCTCAGCCTTCCCATCTGCAAAATGGTCTCTCGGGCCCTTCCCGCCAGGCCTGCAGTGATCACACATGCTTCTGAGAAGTCGAGCGGGCCACGGGTGTGATCGGGCGGCCCCCGTCCACGTACCCCCAAGTTGAGGGACGTGCCCTGCTTGCACCACCCAATAGCCACGGGAGAACTTCGCCTGCCTGAACCTCGGAGCGGCCGTGCCCCGAGCGGTCCCTGAGCGCCAGGCTTGGAGCAGGAAGAAGCCTTGTTTATTTGTGCATCGCCCCCGAGTCCTCTCACCCACTTTGGTCACCGGTGCAAACTGAGTCTCGGGGACAAGCTGCAGGACACCGCTACCAACAGTCAGGGCCGGGTAGACCCGACTCAGGCCAGAGCTGAGCTTCCTCCAGGGCCTTGTGGACTTGTCCACGGAGGTGCTGGGCGGTGGCCAGCCCGTGGGGTGGGGTGGTCCCCGCAGGAACATGGGAGGCTCTGCCAACCCTGGGGACCCCCTTCTCTGGGAGCACTTACCCATTTCCATCCTGTAGCCCCCAGCCTGCTGGGCACCTCCTCCCTTGCCTGCCCTCTGAGGGAGGAGGGGCACGGGAAGGGGGCCTAGAATTCCCTGCCAGGGAGTGGGGGCCTGCCTGCCACTGCACCAGCAAAAGAGCCTCATCTGATCCGTCTGAAACCGTTGCCATTCACAGAACTGGGAATAAACCATTTCACTGAACTTGAAAATAAGAGCTTAAAATTCCAGCACCAGATGGCGGCACCTATTGGCAGAGATGGGTACTGCAAGCCAGCCCTATTAGTCATTAAGCTCCCTGCACCCACAAGGTCTGGCTGCACATCCTTGACCTCACGGAATGCTTGCGACCCTGTCCACCCACCTGTGACAGACAAGGAAACGGGCACAGGGAAGGTGCAAAAGTTACCCAGGCACACACCCCAAAACCTGCAGCTGCCCCTAGGCCGAGCAGCCACGGTTCTTTCTACCAGGCCCCTGGGACAACTGGAATGCCCATTTCACCTGGCCCTTGACCACCCCTGCATGAGGAACCCTGAGCCAGCTTGGTCCCTGTCCAAGCCCACCCTGCAGGATGCAGGCTAGCGCTGGCCCCTCCCCTTTACTCAGTCCCGAGAAGCACACCTCCGACTTCAGGCGGGGAGGGCAAGGGAAGCAAGATGGACATTACTACATCCGCTTTGCAGACACCTCCACCAGAGAGCACGGGGGGCAACTGCTGGGGCTCTCGATCGGACAGTGGTCCCAACCCCAGCAGCGCGTCCAGAAGCCTGAGGGCCTGGCCACCCTAGGGAAGCAGCCCACTCTTCTCCCCAGCCTCTGGGAACGAGATGGGGGTCTGGGGCCAAGAGGGAGACAGCACTCCGGGATTCTCACAGCTTCCTCACCTCCACCCGCTGCCCGGAAATCTTGGGAGGACTGGGGGGCTCTGAATGGGAGAAGAGGACGGGGTGGGGGACTTCTCGGGGGCTGCTCTCCTTAAGGGGCAGAGTGCAGCCGGGAGCGCCATGGGGCCCAGAGCCTGTCGGGGCCTCTGCTGCGGGCCGGCCACACCTGCGGGGTGTGGGGAGCCGGGCTTCCCGTTCACACAGCTGCAGAAGAGGCTCCCCAGGTCCACGCTGGGCCTGTGGGGCCTGAGCTGCTTGATTATTTGTTTGTTTGTTGCTCCCTGGCAGGAAGGGGTGGGAGAGGCAAGAGAAAGCTTTGGCCGGAAGGGAGGAGGGAGGGAAGTGGCTCCTTAGACCGACAGCTACCAGGCTGCACCCCAAAGCTTCTGCAGCCCCTCAATTCTGGGAACCGTGAGGAGGGCAACAACGAGATGGAGGGAAACTGGGCAAGACAGGAGGAGCCGGGTACAGGGGGGCGGGGGGCCTCCGGTAAAAGGGGGGGGGCCAGGGGAAGGGGCACCAGCCTCCAGCCTCTGCGTGTGGCCCGTCTCCCAAATGCAAAGGTCGCGGCCCGGTTCCTGAGCCCAGCCCCCATCCTCTGAGCCCCAGGGTCACGTGTACAGCAACTGCTCCAAACCAGGGACTGTGAGCCCCTGGGAGGGGCCACCCTGGCCAAGACCCACCTCAGCGACCCCCACTCTGGGCCCTTCCTGTTGACACAGAACATCCACAGCAGACACCTTCCCGGAGCCTGGGTGACAATGGGCAGCGGGTATTTTCTGGAGTCCTCTGGAGTCTGGCCAGGAAGGGGACGTTAGGAGGAAAAGGGAAAAATGCCTAAACACCCCCTGCTCGCAGAGAGGCCCCGCCCTGCCCTCCACGTGCACGCAGCCTCTGCCTTTTCCGGGCCTCTATCTGTCCCCACCCGCTGATAAACAGTAGATGCGATAAGGCGCTATTCTTGAAGTCATACTTTGGACTCGCAGGGGACTTGTCACCAGCGGTCACCACACGCTTATCTGATCCTGGGCTGCAGGACACCAGGCTCAGGCCCAGACCCCACCCTGGGAGCTGCTGACACCCAGCTCTCCCCACCCAAGGGGGCGCACGGGGCCTCGGAGGGAGGGGCAAAACCCAACTGCCGACTCCTCCCCCCCCCCCACCGCCGCCCAAGAACCCGGGCCTCGCCAGGCCTGAACCCAGCACCTCACACCGCTTTACACCCTCCATGCCCCTGGGGACCAGCAGTAATCCGTGAGACTCAGGACTCCAGGGAAGGAGACCATGGCCCGGGAGCTCACAGGGACCTCCAACAAGAGACAGGCCCCCGTCCAGGCAGGAGGACATCCCAGCAGCCCCAGCACAGGCAAAGGGACTTCAAAGAGCTAGCAGATTCAGTTCAGGAAGGCTTGCGTGGAAGAGGTGATGGACAGATCTCTCCCTTGGCACAAAAAGCGTTTTAGGCCAACTGACTCTAAAATGCAAATACCTGGAGGCCAGATAGGGAAGCCACGGAGCAGAGATGGAATGCCCTGGAATGCTCGGTGCCCAGAGCAGGAGAGCAGTAAACCCCTGGGCCCCCAGAGTATATGGGTGTGAAAAGTTACATTCAGTAAAGTTAAAATAAAGAATGTTCTCACGGTAACTGACAAGGGCACAGGCTGCTCCTTGAGGTAGTGAGTTCCCCGTCACAGCTGTATGCAAGCAGAAACTACAGCCACCACTCAGGAGTGGCCAACCAGGTGGGCCCTGAGGTCCCTCTGAGAGAGGGAAGGGACATTCCCCGCCCCCCCACCCCCCGCCAACAGTCCTGAACTGCACGGGCTCCCTCCAGAATGCCCGCCAGGACCCTCCTGCCCCCCCGCCCCACCCCGGAACCCCCAGCAGGAAGCGGGGGAACCCCCACCAACTCCTTTCTGGTCTCTGCCAGACAGCCTGGGAAGGCGGGGGAGGTGGCAGGAAATACCAACCCCGCTGAGGCTGCCCGGCTGGGGTGGGGGTGAGCCCCTGGATCTCCAGCCCACCCCTGGCTCTCAGAAAGGGGAGCTCAGGGCTCCTCCGCGGCCCTTCTGAACCTACAGGGCCGATCAGGGCAGGGTCCGGGCGGGCCACAGACTGGGGTCGAGAGCCCAGCCAAGCAGGAAGCCCAGCAGAGGGAGGGGAGGGACAGGCAGTCCAACCGAAGGAGCACGGGAAGGAGTCCCGTGGGGCTGGAGTGAGCGGGAACGTCAGAGGGGGCCGTGCAGGACAGCACGGAGGTGGGAGAGGGGGCCAGGAGGGGAGAGGGGCACAAAGGGGGGAGGGGAGCCCCGAGGGTGCCAGCTCCCTACCCTGACAAGAATGAACACAAATCCGCTCCCCCCCCCACCGCCCCGAACCAAAACCCCACCACGGGGGTGCTGGAGAGCCCTGGGGAGCTTCCTGGGACGCCCGCCTCCAGACCCCACCTTCCGGAAGGACTGCTTCCCCTGCCGCCCAGGGGAGGGAGAAGTGGCAGCCTGCTGGGGACTGTGGTGGCACCGTGGCGGTCGGGGTTTGGGGGAAGCTCGGGGTGGTTGGTGCAGGGGAGGGTGGGGCAGGAGGCGTCCACAGGCTCCATGGGGTGAGGGGCCTTCAGGAACTGCGGCGGCAGGGGGTGGGGGACAGACGTGCCCCCGACAGGGGTGTGCCAGCCCTGGTGGGGAAACGCCCACCACTCAGGTTCCCCTTCTGTAAAATGGGTACGCCGACAGCAAAAGCTGCTGTGACAACCCACAGGATGGGCCCCACGAGCCCTTGCAGGGTAGGGCTCCAGCGCAGGCCACCTCCAACCCCAGGGGGCGTGGCCAGCTCACTGCCTCTGGCCCAGTGCCAGTTTACAGCTCAGGTGGCCTAGCCTGAAATTTCAGCTCCTCTGGGGTCGCCCTGCCCTCTCCCCAACGAATGCCCCCAGCCCCAAATCTCAGCCCCCGCTGAGAAGGACACAGGTCAGCTCAGCCCTTACACACGATCAGGAGAAACTCCCGCCTGCCTCCGGCTCTCCCCCAAGAGCCTGGGGCCTCAGAACAGGGTCAGATAGGGAGCCCACCGGGCAGGCAGCCTCAGGGGCCCCTACGGAGAAGCCCCCAATGGGCCAGGAGGGACCCAGGCCCAGCAATCCGTCGGCCTGCAGGGACCATTACTCAGGTCCCAGCTCCACACCAGAGCCCAGGGTGGCGCAGACCTGCCCAGACCCCAGGGGAGAGAGGAGGAGGGGCAGGGTGAACCAAGGCATGCACCTCCTTCACCCCACCCCCCACCGCTCACAGACGCCCACTGGTCACCCGACAGGGGCTCCACCCCCTCCCCAGGCCGCATGGACAGCAGCAGCTGGCCTCTCCCAAGTACTGCTTCCTGGCACCGCCCTACCCAGCCCTCCGTGACACAGGCGGGGATGCCCGAGGGGAAGGGGGCAGGAGGGGGCAGGCAGAGTGGACGCCGAGGAACAGGCAGGGCACTGCTGGGTGAGGGACAGTCACCACATCTCCAGCAACCTCAGGGCTGCTCGGGAGCCCAGAGTGACTGGGGGCTGCAGGACCGGTGGACAGAGGCTCCACCACCATCATCACCACCTGAGGGACCCCTTGCCCTGCTCCCTGCACAGACAAAAGGCTGAAGCCCTAAGAGGCGGATGGTGACGCTGAATGGCTTTTGCCACAGGTGACAAACGGACGATGTTTCGGGCTCTGATGGCCGTCCTGAGCCGGCCAGGGCTGGTGAGGGGCGGAAGGAGGAACGGGCAGTGGCGGCAGCCGCCCTCACCCAGCACACTCGTACAGCCTGGGGGCACCGTGACCGGGCCGCTGTCAGGGAAGGGGGGAGCACAGCCGGGAGGAAAGGGGGGCCAGGAGGGGCTCCGTGTGACCAGCCAGCCAGTGCCTGGGCCTGAAAGGTCCAGGAGAGAGCTGAGGGGTAATGGTGCCAACGCACTGGGGTGCTAGGGCCAGGGTCTTGGCAGGAGGCTGCCCCCCCACGCCCACCCTCCAGAAGCTCACGGTCCAAGAGGGCTGCGGCCACAGCCCTCACACGAGGCCCAGCTCGACGGTCAACCAACGTGTCTCCACCACTTTCCCCCGATTCCTGCGGTGGGCGCTACCACCACCCACCAGGCCAGTGGCACTCGGGCAGATGTCCGAGCGGGGTGCTACCTGGCGGTACCCTAGGCGCTGAGCTGCACCTGGGGTAGCACCGCTCCAACCACCACGGTACAGAGGAGGGATCTGAGTCCCAGAGCCGTGTCCACTACCTAACTGTCCGCAGCTTACGGAAGCACGCTCGGGGAGAGGGGCCTGGGGGGTGCAGGGAACACCCTGGCCGGACCCCCAGGAGGTTGGGGCCGGACTCCTCCGGCCCAGCTCCCTGGCTGCGTCACGCCCCTCTTCGCCAGGCCACGCGGCGCGCGCCTGGTGCTACAGGAAGAAGCCGCTCACAGCTTCAGGGTGACGGGGACCAGGGCCTGCTACTGGGACGCCTCCCTCCTGGCTCCATCCTGCACCCTACACAAATGCCCCAAAGGCTGGTTCAGGAAAGGTCAACTCCCCACCTTCCCCGCCCCCTTCCCCATGACTGTAGGGCCTCCTGGACCTCCGGGCACGGCCGGTTTTTCAGGAGAAGCCAGGTGGCCACAGGCAGAGCCAGTCCCTGGCAGTCCTGTCCCCAGAGGCCTTGGGAAGCTTGGGGGTTGGGGGGGGGGTGTTCACGGTCAGGACTGGCAATGACAGCTGTGCCAACGTGACTCTGAGACCCAACCCAGCGCCGGGCTGCCACTCGGGTGCTGTTCCTCCATCCAACCAGCAGGGTGACCACCCCAGGGTGCAGGCCACAGAGCCACCACCTGGGGCCCCCAAACACGAGGCCGGTCATTTTAGGAGAACTCCAAGGCGTCTGACTTTAAGGGGAGGTTTCCCCACTCTCCCCGCCCCAGAGGCGGCTGTGGGCCAAGCATTCACTAGCCTCACTGACTGGACCACCACCCAACCCAGGGTCCCAGAGGTGCGAAAGGCCAGCCCAGCTGGCACCAAGGAAGGAGTCGGGAGAACACGGTTGACAGGCAGTGCCCGGCTCAGCCCCATCCAGCAACACTCCCTCCAGCTGGTTCCAGAAAGGAGCCCCCCCCCACAGGAGGGCTGCCGGGTGGAGGCAGCACAGGGCCACCCGCCCAGAAAGATGCCAAGGGACAGAGAGAGAGTCCCCAGAGCTGGTTTCCAACCCCGTGGCCGGAGGCCCTCGGCAGGCCAGCCTGCACCCCTGCAGGGCCGTCCCCTCCCCCGGGCATGGCAGGCAGACGACCCCGATCCACCGCCGGACCACTGGGCCATGCCTCCTGTTCAGTGGCCCAACACGGGCTGCCCGGGGGAGAGGCTGGGGAGGGGCAGCAGCCGACCCCCAGGCCTGCTGGAATCCCCAGGGGGGAAGCACAGGCACAGAAAGGGGGGAGGGACAAGAAGGACGGGGCCACAGGGCAGCTGGGGAGCCAGCGGCAAGTGAACCTGCGTGTGACGCCGCGAGCACCGCGGCCTCTGCAAAATGGAGATCCCCGAACCCACGGCCTGCTGGCGGCCCCGTGGCTTGGGAACCCCCCCCACCCCCCGCCCTGACCCCGCAGTGAAATCAGAGGCTCCAGAACACAGAGCTAGAGTCTAACAAGCAGCTCCTGTGTGGCTGCCCCGAGCCAGCGTTGATCACAGGGGCTCCGAAAAGCCTGGGGACGTGGGCATGGCTCCGTCCCACCTGCAGAGGAGGAAGGGGCTCAGGGAGGGAGGGGCACTCCCCAAGCCAGAGCCGGAGTCAGCGGCCGGGGACCAGGACCCAGCTCTCCACCCTGATACTCCCAACACACTTCACTCTCACACAGAGCCCCCGCAGCCAGCCTGGGTGGCCGGCAGGGCTCCAGGCCGGACCCGGTGCCAGCAGGCACGCCCACCGTGGGGTCGAAGGGCACGGGGAGCTGGGAGCACGCTCACCTCTCCGGGGCCGGGCAGGGGCTCCCGGGTGCCGCAGCCTCCTGTCCAGGCAGCACCCCTGAACCGTCCCCAGCACCTCCAGGGCGCCGGCCCAGATGGCGGGTGGGGGGGCACGGAGAGGGGGGGAAATTCCTGATGAAACCCCGCCTGCTCGACGGCAGCCTGGGTGGTGGGGGGCCCCGAGCCCGTGGGCTGGCTGAGGCAGTTTCTCTTCAACAGGAAAAGAATGACGCTTGTTTCATTTTGAGCCGCGTCGCTCCGGCTGGCTCAGGGGCCCGCGGCCCGGCTCTGTCGTGGAACGCCTGTGCTTTCCACCCCCACTACAGCTGTTTTTCTCTCTAACTTTCTCGCAGCCCCTGCCGGCGTCGGGAACATGTTTGCAGACACTCAGGCCCAAGTTCGCCGGTGTCCCATCCACCTGTGCTGGAGTCGGGGGGGCTCCGTGCCAGGTGGCCAACCTGTCCCAGTAGTGTGGAGCGGTCAGGGAGAGATCAGGGCCCGCCTCCTCTGGGCCCGGCGTGGGCTGGCCTCTCCCGGGGCGTCCCCAATCCTCCCACTGCCCTCCGAGCATCGCCACTTCTCGGATGTGGGCACGGATGCTTGGCACCTCCAGCGTGTGGTAGCCCAGGGCTGCACAATGGGCGGGGCCGGGCCAAGCCGGAGACCCTGGAGGGCAGAGCGCCAGCCCAGCTCCCGAGCGGCTCACGCACGGCAGGCTCTCGGAGACCCCCACTGCTGCGTGCCGAGAGCCCGGCCCCTCAGCGTCCTGCCCTGAGCAGAGGCTGACCCACACCGCGCTGGCTCAGCCAGGTCGCCAGGCTGGTGCCGTCGTGGGCGGAGGCACAGATGGCAGGGGCTCTGCAGACAGCAGACAGGACCTCACCCATGAGACAGACCGAGAACGGGACATCCGCCTGCTGGAGCGGGGCTTCCCCATCTCGGCCGCAGGAGGGGCACCTCCCACTCGGACCAGCACAGCAGCCCCAATCCCACCACTCCTGCAGCAGGGCCTGCAGCCTAGCCGGCTCTCCCCTGCTCTGCAGAGGGCCCCTCCTTCAAAGGGCAGCCTCCGGGGGCGGGGCGGGGCGGGGGGACCAGCCTCTGAACCCCCTTGGGCCGTGTCGCCACTGTGCGGGTTCAGCTGGGGGCCCACGGGGCTGGCAGGATTGGTTCCCAAGCTGAGATGCGACTCTGCCACCCCTTGGGGGCCTGCTGTGTGACAGGGTCTACCCTTCATCCCCGCCCCCAGGCCCCCAGCAAGTGCAGGGACAGGAGAGTGGGTTCGACTCTGCACCAGGAAACGGAGGCCCAGGAGGCCCTAGAACCTCCACCCCCGTCCTCACAAAGCACTGAACCGCGTCCCCAGATCTCCGACCTAAGGCCTCATTCCTGACACACCTTGCCGGGGCGGAGCGGCCAGGAGGCTGAGAACCTTCTCATCCCACAACAGGCGCTTTTCAGGGGCTGCTACAGCAGCAGAGGGGACAAGCCAGCTGACCCCGCAGACGCGAGGGTGGACGTGTAACAGGCAGCGTCCGTGCCCCATGACCCCCTGCCCTGAGAACCCAGATGGGGCCTCAGCAAGCACCCATGGCAGCACCCAGCCCGGCCACCCAGCCCACAGGGCCTCCAGGCAGGAGGGGGATGGACAGACTGACAGTTGGAAAGTCTCTCCCTGGGCCCGGATGACCATGACCTCCGTCCGCACAGCACCACCCCCCGGGAGTGACCCACCAGCCCCTTCGTACAGGCGAGAGCCTCAGGTGGCCAAGCTCAGATCTGGCTGTGGCCAGGACACAGCCACTGGCTCCGCGTGCCCTTCCCATGGCCGCCCCCTGCACTGGTCACTTGGCAGTATGGCCACCGTCCACTCAGTCACCACCAGAACCTTCCATGGCTCCCCACCACAGGCCCCAAACTCCAAAGCCCGCCCCCCACCTTGTTCCGGCCACCTGGGGCCGGGGCCTCTGCCCTTGCACCGCCGCCTCAGTGTCCCTTCCAGGCCCTCTCGGCTTCACCAACGACCACAAGCAACCCCCGGGGGGGCCGAGGTCAGGGTCAATGCGGGGAGGGAATCTGGGAAAGTATGTTTCCACTGCCGGCTCCTGCCCTTGGGAATATATCTGCCGACAGCTTCCAGCAACTGTGAACCACGTGCGGTTTTGAACACAGGATGGGGGCTGGGGGCTGCCCACCGCGCGACCAGCCAGGTGACCGACACGTGCTCCCAGCGGCAGGGCCGTGTTGAGGGGCCCCAGTGACCAGACCTGTGCCCAGGGGCGCTGGAGCTCGGTGAGGCCCAGCTTGGAGGGATGGGGCAACACCAAGGCCTAGGGGGACACACCAGGCAGGCAGCAGCCTCCAGCTCTCATGGCTGCCGGAGGGAGGGGGGTGCCCCTCAGCACCTGACAAGGAGAAGCGGGGACCCAGAACCATGCCTCCCAAAGCTCCAAACCCACCCCGATTCCCCAAACCCGCACGCAGCCCACAGAGCTGCCTGGGAAGCAGGGCTCAGTCCCTCCTGGGAACATACAGCCCGCTGGGCGTCTGGGGAGCCCTTAGCGCCTGGCCCGCGGGTGATCAGCTGTCACCTGTATCATCAGGGAGAGGACAGTAAAGCGCCACCTCACTCCGTCAGAGGCCTCGAGTGCAACACCCACGCCTGCCCAGACCCAGGCACGGGAAGACCCCAGGTACTAAGAAAGCCAAATGCACGCGGAACAGCAACTCCAGAAACTAAAAGACTTCACGCGTTTGGCTCAAGCAGACGCCCTTGCTCAGAGCCTACTGACTCAACGTTACCCACTACGCTAACAGGCCTCTTCGGATGATTTCCCAGAGAAGGACAAGTGGAAAAAGCGAAAAGTGGTAGCAAGAGATGCTATAGGTGGGAGACAATGGGGAAAAAAAAAAAATCAACCCACCATCTATCAGCCAAGTAGGTGCATGCTCCACGCAGAGAAACCCAAAAATACCCTGCTCTCATTTCCTGTGTGTGGCCAGAATAACGGTCCCAATCCCCTGCAGGGAGACGGGCAGCATGCCCGGCAGGACACTCAGAACACCCAGCCCAGCCACCAAATGCCCACGATGACCCCTCGTCACACTCCCATGGGTTGCAACAACCAAAATGCGCCCCTCGTACACGTACGCAGCTTCCAGTTGAGAACTCTGGAAAGAAGTCAACACGTTCCCCACTCTCCCTACGAGCACAGAGCCTGGCCTAACAGCCCGGGATGTTTTCTGTATGAATGTAATTTTAGATGATTTTAAATGTTCTGTCACGTCAAGAGATGAACCGACCTGGAAAATTCTCTTTCCTGCGCTCAGTTTACAGACAAGGAAACCAAAACCAAGGGCTGAAGAGGCCTGTCCAGGGCCCCGTGTGTGGGGGTGCTCAGTCCTTGCCCTCGAGGAAGAGCTGCCGGAGGGGTGTGAACGCAGACCCCCACTCACGCCTCCGGAACAGGAAGGCACAGCCCCCAGTCCAAAACACATGCCACAGAGCTCTTTGCTGCAGGAAGACGGGGCCTGTGAGGAACCTCGGGCTCAGAGACTCAGACCTGGAGTGAGCCTTCGCGGTCACTCAGGGAGGATGGGAGACACCGAGCCCAGAGACGCCCAGGGCCGGCCCCAGGACACAAGCACACCCTGAGTGCCCGTCCCTGAAATCCTGACCGAGCAGAACGTGGGCAAGGCTTGTAAAGGGCAAGGTAGGGTGGGCAGCCCCCCAGTCAAGACGGCCCAGCGCCCCCGGCTGCAGTGTTCTCTCGTTTTGGGTCCCAACTCCAACACCAAGTGGTTCCCGGAGATGGCCCAGTGCAGCCTTGCCGGGCGTCCACACCTTCCACACGGCGCGAGGAAGGCCAGGTCACGGCCCCCTCCA
This sequence comes from Monodon monoceros, assembly GCF_005190385.1. Classification (NCBI taxonomy): domain Eukaryota; kingdom Metazoa; phylum Chordata; class Mammalia; order Artiodactyla; family Monodontidae; genus Monodon; species Monodon monoceros. Next base: position 110,629,112 of record NW_021703782.1, read on the forward strand.
GGGAGATGCAGGCGAGGCACCCGAGACGTGGGGGGCTGAACGTTCACAAATCACAAAAGGCCTTTAAAACGCCTGGCAGAGCCAGGTGGTCCCGGCTCCCACCCCGGTTGCCACATCTTGCTGGAGGCCCTCCCCCGAGCCTCCGCGTGGCCCTGGGAAAGTAACTTCACGTCTCTGGGCCTCGGCTTCCCCCAGAACCTGGGCACAGGGGAGCACGTCCTCCTAGGGGCGTCGGTGAAGGGTCAGTGAGTGACCCACACGAGCCCCGGCTCAGGGTGAGCATGAAGCAATGGAGCTCCTTGTAACCCAACGAAGGGAAGCGGCCCGTGAGCCGGGCCAGGAGGGGAATCAGGTGTCGGCCCCCCATCAGCACGATGGGGGAGACCGGGACCCGCTGGGATTCCAGCCTCTGGCCTCCCTGCAGGCCTCCTCCCTGACAAACCCCTCACCACAGGAGCCGGAGTCAAGACTCAGGGGCGAGCCGGGTCCAGGGCCATCTGTCCATCCCGGGCCGGCTCCGGGCAGCCCAAGCCCCGTGCGGCCTCATCGCAGGGTGCCTGTGGCTCCCACAGCGGACGTTTCCCACACCAGACCCAGGAGGATGGTCCAGGTCCACCACACCCTCCAACCAGACAAGTCCCCGCCATCCCCAGCCTCAGTTTCCTCATCTGAAAAGCCAGACCCCAAGAGGCCCTCCAGGGAGCCTCAAGGCAAGGAGAGGAAAAGAGCCAGCCCCTTTCCCTTCCCCACCCAAAAACCCGTTGGCCCAGACACCCAGGGCAGGCCAGAGCCCAGCAGCCCCGGCCTCGGGCCGGGGGCAAGAATCGGGACCCCGACCGGATGCGTCGAGCACAGCCGGGCACCTCACGTGCGCTGGGCAGCCGTGACTGGCCCTAGACAGGCACACTCTGTGCAGACACCCAGCACCGGCCCGGCTCTCCCCACCTGTCCCCCGCATCCCCCCGCCCCGGCGCGGTCACCACGAGCACCGCACCCTACAGACAAGACACAGGCACCTCCCAGGCCATACCGCCCCCAGCGCCCCCCAAGCCCAGCCCTCACCTGCCGGCCACCTGAGGTCGCCCGCCCGCCAGGCCAGGCCACCTCCCGAAAGGCCAGAAGGTGCAGCCTCATGGCCAGGGCGGGCGAGAGGTCCCCCCACGGGGGCGGCCCCATCAGCCCCCGGCCCGCCGGCTCAGGGTCCCACGGCCTCTGGCGATGCCGCACGGTGGACGAGCAAAGCAGCAGAAGCCGGCGAGGAAGGAGGCCCGGGAGGGCCAGCGTCTCCGCCAGGCAGCTGGGAATCCACCGGAACTGCTGAGTTCCCCTTTCCCAGGGCCGCCCGGCCCACCACCCTCACCCAGACACCTGTGACCACAGGCGGCTCCCGCTGGCCGAAGCCAAGCGCTTCTCAGAGGAGAACAGGGACCCCAGCCTCGTTTCCTCCACCTGAGAGCAGTCTCAGCCTTCAGACGACGCGGCGCATGGGACCCTCGCCCAGCCAGGGGCCCAGAAGAGGGAGAGGGCAAGGCCCAGACCGGAGTTCAAATCCACTCCTCCGCTGCCAGCTGCGTGGCCGTGGGCAAGTCAGGAGACCTGGCCGAGCCCACTTCCCCAGCTGCAGGCTGGCGTGAGGGCGCGGGGATGGGGCACGACGGCTCCCCGACGCGCTGCCAGCCGGCACACCCAGTCACGCTCATTCGCCCATATGTGCGGGCCTGGCGGGGGTGGGGGGTGGGCTGGAAGAAGCCCAAGCAGCACTCGTGGGGGCCACAGACCCCCGCCCACCCTCAGGTCCCCACCACGCCTCCCCCTGCTCCCCGACGGGAGCATCCTGTACCCTGACGCGCCAGCAGCGAAGGTCCTGCGGGAGGGACGACGGCGCAGGCGCAGGCCGAGCAGGGGAGAGGCGGCGGTGCAGCAGGGCCTTGACAGCCGCTGGGAGCCCCCCAGCCCGGGAAGCAGGGCCTGGACAGGACTAGACGAGCCCCGGGTGGGGGCTCGGCCTCAGAGCGGGTGTGCAGGAAGTACGGAAGGAAGGAAGGCTTCGTGGCCCCCGGCCACCCTCCAGCCACACAACGGGGTCATTCTCCCGGGGCACAGAATGCCTTTTGTAGCCCATCAGCCAGCAGCCCAGCCCAGGGCCGGCGGTGGAAGTGAGGGTGCGGGGGGCTATATCACACGGCCTTCAGCCCCGCTGCGCTCTGGCAGGCAAGTGGGGCATCCTCAATCCCTGCCCCCCGGAGGCCTAAGGTCCAACCAACACTGTCCACATCAGGCTGCAGGGGCCGAGGCTGCCCGCACACGGCCTGCTCTGTGGCAGCGGGCGGCCAGGCCGGCCCCGGACAGAAGGCAGGCGGTGCCCTCACTTGAGCACATGGAAACCCCGCTGCCCACTCCAGGCCTGGCACTGGCCGTGGGGCAGGGTCGGGGCCCAGGCGGCCTCGCTCGTCCAGCAGGACTCCTACAGAAGGACGAGGGACTCCCGCCCACGCTGACCCGGCTGCCGGCCCAGCAGCAGCCCCCCCCCCCTGCCCCCCAGGCGTCTCCAGCGCACCCCACCATCACGCACCCATCCGCTCGCACGGCGCTCTCCACCTGAGACCCAACTTGCTGTGGGACCCGGGCAGGTCCCTTCCCTCCAGGGGGCCCACCACCCACCCCGCCCTGACCATGGAGGTCCACACTCACCGGAACCCACTAAAGTCTGGGGATCAAGGATGAAGAGGGAAATCCCCAGGGGTCACACTGCAGAGTGGCGGGTCCAGGACGCCCAGCTCCAGGGACGGAGATGGGACATCCTTTCCCATGTTATTTGTCTCAGGTTTCTGCCGTGTGCACGTGTGGTTTTCACGGTAATGACATAAACAGCCTCTGCGGAGGCCTGATTTTAGCAAGAGCCTGGCCAGACGGTCCCGAGGCTGCTGCCGCCCTCCTCCGTATTGGCCGGGATTCCTCATTCACTCCTCTTCACAGCTCCGGGCTCCCTGCTTGCCTGGTTCAGGGCCCGGGACCACACCTGGCTAAGCTCACCCGATGGATGGGGGCGTGGCGAGGGCCGGCCTGCAGCGAGGATCACAGCCCAGCCCCAGTCACAGATGCAAGCCACGCCCACTCAGCTGTGGCTGGTGGTCTGCCGTGACCCCCAGCTCCTCCTCGGATGCGGAGGTGCCTGTGAGGTCCTCTGGACCCTAGCCCCACTGACTCAGTTCACTTGCGCCCAACGAGCCTCACCACTTGAGCGCTACCGCACCAGGGCAGGAAAGGTGCTCAGCCCCACAGGTGGCAGGCGGGGTCACCTCTCGAGTCAACAGAGACTTAATCCTGCCTCAGCACCCAGTGCTGGGCCCAGGGCGCATCCTGGCCAGCAGCTGGCCCCCAGCCCACCACGCCCCCTCAGCCTCAGGCCCCCCGAACACCACCCCATGCCCGGACGGTGCCACCTCCTGTGCCGGCGCATCGCTGGCAGGAAGACCCAACCTCGGCGCCCTCAGAGAGGGTGCAGCTGACCAGGCGCTGGGCCTGTCCCACCAGCTGGGTGGCCTCAGGGGTGACGACGCAACCTGGGCACGTGACCCACCTGTGTGGTGACAACTGGGGGTCCCCTCGCAGGACTGGGTGCTCAGATGCCCCAAGCCCTGCCACCCCGGCCAGCGTGTGCGTACACGAGCCACATCCACGTGGGCCCCGAGGCCCGCAAGTCTGCGCTGGGCACTGCCAGGTGCCTCCTGCCCCCCGGGGGTCTCACCAGCCAGGCCCTGCCCTGGGCTGGCCCAGCCAAAGGCGCTCAGACACTTAGCGAGTGCCCAGAACGCGCTAGGCGCTGAGCAGAATCCCAAGCAGCAACACGTGCTGCCTCCGGGTGGGCAGAAAAGGGGGGCCCGCGGGGGGGCCCGGGGGGGGGGCCCGGGGGGCTGAAGCAGCTCACACGCGCATCTCTTCCCGACCAGCGTTCAGCGACATCACGTCAGTGGCTTCAGGCTGGCCACGGCGGGAGTGTCTACCCCACAGAAAGTAGAGAAAAACCACAGATCACACCCCCCGCCCCCCCGGCCACAGGGCTGCCCCTCTCCCAGCCCCAGCTTCCCCCCAGATGTAACAAGGGGGTCGGCATGCGGCCTGAAAGGTCCCTCCCCTCGCCCCCTGCACCTCTCCATCCCAGAGACCTACTGTTACTTCCAAGCACAGGGGCCCTGGTCCAGACCCCGCTTCTGGGCCTCCTGGACAGTCTGGCAACACCCAAGATGTTGGCCCCGGGGTTGCCCCTGGCAGACGGGCTCTGGGGCAGCCTGTCTCTCCCTCCAGCTGTCCTAGACCTGCCTCAGTGACTACCTCCTGGCCCACCAGGCCCCGCTGCAGCCCCCTGCCTTCCCCAGGCCTCACCCTCGCAGTCAAGGCACTGGAGGCTGGAGCCCAGGCCCTAGCCAGCAGCCCCGGAGCCCAGGCGAAAACAAACACACACACACACACACACACACACACACACACACACACCACCCAACCCTCAGCTTCCTTCCTCCCCAAGGCCGGCACGAGAGAACAGCAAGCAGGGGCCGGGGGTGGGCGGAGGCACCAGCCCACATGGCTACGTTGAGCCCCCGGCGCTGCCCCCTGGCTCAGCCAGCGGCCCCCTCCCTCTCGCTCACATCCTGGTGGGGTGGGGGGCGGGGGGGGGTGCTGGAGGGGCAGCACAGAGACCAAGGGCCACGCTGAGGCCAGCGGGCCTGGGGCCGGGGGTGACGAGGGCTCCCTGGTGGGCGCACGAGGACTGCTTATGGCTCCACCTGCAGCCCCCTGCCCCCCACCAGGAGCACTTGATTCTTCCTGTTTTCCTACACCCAGGAGGCGCCCACAGGGACGCCCAGGAAGTCAGGGGCTAGTCCGCCGTGAAGCCACCCCCTCAATGCCCTGAGCAGGGGCCCCACCCCTACTGCTGACCGTTACACCTTGGAAAAACCCTGAATTCACCCAGGGGTCTCTATCGATCACTCCCACCAAGGCCAGCCCCACCTCCCTCTCTCAGAGGGGCCCTGGGGCCACCACGGCCAATCTGCCCCACAACGGTCTCGGTGCCCAGCCCAGCGTCCCCGGGAGGCTCCAGCTGGTGTGGCCATCAGCCCCTCTCAGCCCCAGCCCTGGCCCTCAGAGCAGCATGGTCATCCCCTCTGGGTCTTCCTGTCGGGGACACTCCTCCAGGGAGCCCTCCTCACACCTGCTAGACAGAGTAGGAAGGTCTGGACAGAGCCCCAGCCCTGTAGATGCTAGCTCAGGTCCGAGCCCACCGCCCCAGAAGGCAGGTCTGCAGACAGGCCGGGTCCTCCTGGACACCAGCCCCAAGCCCGGGCTGGTCACCCCACCCCCGCCCCCAGGCATGCTGCCTCTTCAAAGCCTCTGCAACCTCTGCCCTGCTCCAGCCGCCCCGCCTCCCCCGGGACCTCAGTGCCCCAGCCCAGCCTGCAGGCCGCTCCCTCCCTGCAGCGGTGCCCACACCGGCCCTCAAGGGCAGGAGCCCTCCCGCTTTGCAGAAGCAGCAGCCGAGGCTCAGAGGGCACACAGTGCCCGGGTCACAGATCCGACAAGAGGCTCCGCCGGGCTCAGGCCCCGGCTCAGTCTGACTGCCCTGTGCGGTGGGCACCACGCCCCACAGCAGGGCCTCCACACGCCCACTGCCCCTGGGGCTCTGCTGTCTCTGCCACAAGCGGGAGAGCGGGGTGCTGACCCTCAGGAGGAGGTGGGGCTGCTGCCGACCCTGGAACCCCTGCAGCTCTAAGCCCCCCGAACCCCGGGACTGGCGGCCCGGAAGCACCACAGAGGCCTGTACTCTGGCCTCTAACCCCCGAGACCCGGGGGGAGGGGTCTGCAGGTGTTCAGCAGGCCTCGGTGGCCAGCGTTATCCCCAGCCGGACAGGAGGGTTGGGGTCTGGCCTGGAGGTGCCCTGGGACAGCGGCAGCTGCCCCTTCAAACTGAGCCCACTGCCATGCTTGCCCCCTGGACATCGACCCACCCGACCCAGGGGCCTGGACTCCGTGCCCATCTGCCTCCCCACCTCCCCGTCCCCCTCCCCCCCAGCAGGTTCTCTGCCCACCTGGAAGGCAGGCACCTGGGCAGCGTCTGCTCCGTGTGAGGCTCTGAGCCGGGCCGCAGGCAGGAGCCCCGCCCCCCGCTGCACAGCCCGGGGAGGGGAGGCTGGGTCTCAGAGACCCCAACCCCAGATCTGGGCCTTGTCCCAGCTCCTCCAGGAGGCGCAGGCAGCCCCCGGCCCCCAGTCCCCCGGGCCAGGCCGGCAGCGTGCCCTGTCACGCCCGCCCACGGCCGGGCCCCCGCCGCCCCGGCTCCCAGGCTCCGTGTGACTCACAGGGCCGGCATGCCACCTCCGGCCCCTCCACAGGCGGCCGCCCTGAACACACACGCCACACTTGTCCAGACTTGATGCCGGCGGCCGGCGGGATGGGCCTGGGAACCGGGGAGGGGGCCGGCCAGGCACTGGGCCACAAAGGGGCCCTCAGGAGGGGCCCGGGTAGGTCACACTCAGGCGGGTGACCCAGGAACTGTAGCCCCTGTAGGGCTGGAGCCCGATCCCAAAGACCCCACAGGCCCCGGGGAGCGGTGCAGGGAAGGGCCTGGGAGCTGGGGCCCACACGCTCCTCGAGTCACCAGCCCAGAGGCCAGTGTGCCCACCGACCAGGGAGGGCGCTGAGGCCCCCAAACCCAGGCCCGGACCTCTGCCCTCCCCCTGTGAGGCTGAGCTTCACCCTAGGGGCCAGGTAGGCCAATGGGCCCTGGCACCCTACAGGCCACAGGCCTCTGGGTCTCGGGCTCTGGCCGGGGCCACACAGGGAAGCCCACCCCAGGGAGGGTCTCGGCCAGAGCGTTCAGGCCGGGCCCGAGGTCTCAGTCATCAATCAGGAGTGTCGTGTCACCTCCCGGGAATCAGGGGGGCCGAGAAGGGGTGACGGCCGGGAGGCTGAGGGCCTGCCAGCCGTCAGGTGAGCATGGCAAACGCCTCTAAGAGGGCGGCCACACCGCAGCTATAAGGGCTGGAGCGGGCCTCCGACACAGAAGGGCCACCGCCCACCCACCATCCGGGGCGGGGCCCTCCTCAGGCTCCCCCGTTGTGCCGCCGCGGCCAGAGAGCAAGGGAGGCCCTGGCCCGGGAGTCCCCAGGAGCCCCCCGTGCCGGGCACCCACCTTGAGGCAGTCTGTGCCCCCTTCGGTCCGCAGGCATGGACACCGCTCCCTCAGCAGCAGGAACCGGGAAGCCCACAGGAAGTGGGGACAGACTCCCGGGGGCAGAGTGAACGGTGGCGGGGTCAGAAGGGGAAATAAAGGCCAAGGGCCCAGGAAGAGCACAGCAGGGACAAGCAGGTAGGACAGGGAACAGCAAACAGGTCCACTCCTGCTGCGCGAGGCGGCAGGCAGGAGGGCCAGCGAGGCGGGAGCTGTGCCACTGGGCCGGCGACCGTCAGCGGCTACAGCTGCTATGACTGCTGGACGGACGTCAGCGGGGCCCACCCCCGCCGGAGGGAAGGCGAGGGGCGAGGGGCCCCACCGAGGCAGGGGCTGGCCTCTCTTCCGGGCACAGGATGGAGCAGGACAAGCCGACTCGAGGAAACGAAACAAAGTCACGGCCAAGGATGGCCTGGCTCCCCCCCTGCACTCGGTTCAAGGGGATTCACAAGGCAGCCGGGCGGGGCCCGGAGGGCCACCTGTGGGCAGGACGTCCGCGGGATCCCGGAGGCAGATGGACACACGGTCAGGCTGCGGCACCTCTGGGGTCCAGAGCCCTCGGTGTGCGGGGGGAACCAGCCTCCCTCCACAAACCCGGCTCCAGGCTGCCCTCCGGAGCGGAGCAGGGCAAGCACGCGGGGGTCGGAGCGCCCCACCTCTGGCTGCAACGGAGCTCTCGACCGACGCTGGTGAACCACGTCTCAGCCAGCCGGGGAGACAGGGAGAGCTACACCTCACACCTGCCCCCGGGCACTGCCACGGTCTGGACGGGCATCAACAGCCCCACCCCCACCCCCGGGGACAGCTCCACGGGGACGGGGGCCAGGGAAGCATCCTCGTTTCCCTGCAGGCCACCAGGAACGGGCCACCTCTTCTCCCTGCTCCACCCTCCAGAGACAGGAGTGTGTGGCCCCTCGGGGGACAAGAGTGAAACTGCTCGGGGGCTAGGACCCCGCCCCGGCCCAGGGACCTGCACACAACCATCACACGGCTACGCCCGGGGCGGCCTGGCTTCCCTGCGTGGCCCCAGCCGATGGAGAGCACGCCTCTCTCCCCATGACGACGGCACCCGTCCCAGAATGCGCCCCTGAAGCAGGCCGGGGTGGCCTGGCACCCACGGTCCCCCTCTCCCCGGCCTCTTCCCGGAGCCCGCGCCCTCGGCCCCTCCCTGCCTTGCCCAGAAGGCTCGCGGCTGCCAGCTTCCTGCTGAGCTGCTTCTAATCCCCAAACGCAGTCAGTGTGAAACCTGCTCGGCACCCATGGCACCACCGTCCGCCGTGCAGCCCCCATCTGGGAGGGCAGGGTGTGGGGAGGGCCGTGGGCTTTGACCCCCAGGGTGGCCGGGCGCCCACAGCCCCGCCCAGCCCCCAGCCACACAGGCACCTTCTCAGCACCTGCCACCTCCCCCGCCCGAGGGGACGGGACGGGTTCCCGGGACACGGGCTGGTCTGGGCAGCAGGGGTCCGTGACCCACGAAAACACACACACACACACACACACACACACACACAGAGGACTAGAAAAAGGGAGAACTCAGACTCGCAGGTGAACATGATAAATCTCTGGAAGACAGGGGGCTCCCCACTCCCCCAAATCCTGCACAGGCAGGCGATGGGGAGCGGGGACAGGGGCCGACACCCCACATCCCCCCGAGGCACATAACCCCAGGGCCTTCATCCGCCACCAGGCTCTGCGTGGTTAACAATAGGATGTGAAGCACCCAACCTGTGTGCAGGGCAACCCTGACACCCCTGGGCACAGCGCTGCCCCTGAACATATGCTCCCCAGCCGTGGCAGCCCCGGGCCCGGGCTACAGAGGCCCAGCGACACACGTGGACGAGTTAACCGGCCACACACACGGTGAAACTTGACGGTGAACTTGTCAAAGGCAGAGTCCTGCCTCCTGGGATGAAACAAAGAAACAGACGCACCCCCGGGCCAGGGCCGCGTGAAGAGCGGGTCCCGACAGCCCGTTCCCGTGAAGTCTGAGGGGAGCAAAGTGAAAGAGGTGAGCCAGGGCTGACGGGGGCCAGCTCTCGCTCTGGGTGCCCCTGAACGTGGGCGATGCGTGCGTTTCACCGCGAGCGCACTGTACCCCAGAGCCCAGGGCAAGCTCCAAACGGGGCCTGCCCCACGGCGGAGCTCGACGTGGGGAACCCTGCACCGCTCTGGGCCTCAACCCGACGGCCCTGGAGGGAGGGGACCCGGGCTACCCCCATTCTCACCTGCTCATTGCTCAGCGGGGTCACCAGGACAGGCCGTGACCCCTGCACTGGGGAACGGCCCACAGTGACAGCAGGAGGGTAGCCAGCTAGCCTACCAACAAACACCCGACAGATGACCACCAGTGCCCATGGAGAGCTGGGAGTGCCCACACTGCCTGGGGGCCCAAGGGAACAGGGGCGGGGCCCCCTGGGCCCACAGCTGGGAAGCAGCAAGCCTGGGGCTCTGTCCCCAACCAGGTCCCAGAGGCTGCGCAAAACTGGCCAGGCCCCTCCCCCAAGCGCCCCAAGGCCCACTGCTAAACGCCAGCCAGGCAGGGGCACTGCCAGCATTTCCTGAATGCCCAGTGCCCGGGAGCCCACACTGAGCACTTCAGAGTGTGTAGCTCATCCAGCTCTTTCAGAAATTCTACAAGCATCACTGTCTTTCTACAGAAGAAGTGAAGCTTGGAGACACAAAGTTCAACCTGCCCAAGGCCACCCAGCTGGGTCAGTGCAGGCGAGACAGGGGTCCAAGGCTGCCTGGGCACAAGGTGCGGGGCTGAGGGAGGTGAGCAGAGCGGGCCAACAGGGGGACAGACAGCGAGCAAAGGCGGGATCCTCCACGCCACAGGGCATGGAGACACCGGGACGGGTAGCGCAGACGGGTGTGAGCACACACGTGGGTCAAGGCGTGGGCACACACACATGCCCTGCTGGGGACCCAGAAGCCCCTGAATCCCCCCACCTGGCAATGCCCTCAGGGGAGCCGGCAGTGCTCGAGGGTTGGGGGTCTGTGGTTGGCACAGGATCCTCCTGGGTCCTGGGTCCAGAGTCTCCAAGAAGCGGTTCCCTCCTCCACCGGCCATGGGAGGGCCTAACCCCCCACACCAAAGGCCTCCTTTTCCTCCACCAAAAGGAAGGGGGCGTCTCGCCTTGCCACTGGAGACCTCAGCTTTATAGACACTGAAAATCTGCATTCCATTTTTATTTAAAGCATAATAAACACCAAGATGGGCCGTTATCTGTCTACACGCGGAGGGAAAAGGCAGCCAGCAAGCTAACCTTGGGTGGGTGGGACTCAGTGGCTGGTTTTGACTTTCTTTGGTTTTGTTAACAGCGTTGCAGGGTGCTTGAGTTTTGTTTTCTCTTTTGGTGGGGGGGGGGCGGGGGGAGGTAAAGGTTGCTTTACAGAATCTCAGCATTTCCCCCATCAGCCACGTGCACAAATTCTCCCACCAAAAGCGCTCTCCAGGCCAAACACGGATTTGATTTCCTCCAGAACCCCACCCGCCCCAGAGCCCTTCAAAGGTTCCCCCAGCGTGGGCTGGAAGGCGCCCTAGGAGGGCTGGGGGTCCCCTGCCCAGCCCCACACCTGCTCGTCGCCCCACCTGTGTTCTCGGCTATGAGACAGCTGACCAGCACCACTCGGGCCCGAGCTCTAATGCCAACCCATCCGAGTGGTCCCTGGGCTAACCCTGAGATGAACTGGGGGTGACTCTGGGCCAGGGCCTGCCTGAAGCTTCTGCCAGCTACCTAGGACCAACCTGCCTCAGCATCCCAACCCCAGAGCTCCAGAATGGGCCGAGGCCCACCAGGAGACCCCTCAGCCTCCCCCCAAGAAGCTCACCCATCTCCCAGACCAGGACTGGGCCAGCTGAGTGCCCAGATGCCACTGTCATTCTGGAAGCAGGAAGGTCTCCTGGGCGCCCAGGCCAACGCAGGCCATGAGAGCCACCTCCCGCCCTCCTCCTCGCCAGACCTCGGCGCCCCTGGCCCTCCCCAATCTGAGCCTGCCCACTCTCCACCCACAGGCTTGGGAACCGAGTCACTTCCAGAAACACACCAGCTCTCTCACCTCTAGGCTTGGACATGCTGCTCCCTGGGCCTGAAACTCCCCCTGCACCTCTCCTGGCTCACTCCAACCCCGTTTTAAACAACACCTCCTCCAGGAAGCCCTCCTGATTCTCCCAGCCAGGGTAGGGATGTCTTCTACTACATACCCTCAACAGGGCACTCACAACACCACAGGGTGTCCCCAGCCCACTAGTCTGAGACTGCCAAGGTCTGGGGCCTCCAAGGGTTGGAGCCACAACTGGTTCACCAGGCATCCCTGGGGCCTGGCCTGGGGCCCGGAACACAGCAGGCACTGAATAAAGACCAAATGGACTGGGGATGAGAGGTGGGAAAGGGCCAATACAGGCTGCAGGATTCACCACAGTCCTTAAGAACCAGCTGAGCAAGCACCAAGTTCCAAGGAGGCCCTAAGGCGCGAGGAGGAGGGCGGGAGGTGGCGCTCATGGCCATCGTTGGCCTGGGCGCCCAGGAGACCTTCCTGCCTCCAGAATGACAGTGACGAGCACCAAGTTCCAAAGAGGCCCTAAGGTGCTGACAAGCTGTGCAACCCCAAGAAGGCTGAACAACCCCTCTGAGCCTTTATCTCCTCTTCTACAAAGAGATGTCGCATAAGAAGAAAGCGGCCAGGAGGCAGTGGACGTGAACGAGTGACCACGAGGCTGGCCTGTCCTCATCCATCCCCACAGGTGGTGAACACAGGTGTCCCACAGCCCACAGATCTGGGTTCGAGTCCTGGCTGCTCAGCTCACAGCTCGGTGTGGGGGGGGGCGGCGCGGGCATCTGACCCAACCCCACTGGGTCTAAGCGTCCTCGTCCTCCGAAAGGGGACAGTGCCCTCGGCTTCGGCTCCCTTCACGTATCACGGAGCACCCCCTAGTGGGACGCCTGCTCCCTCACTGCCCCCCACTGTGCTGGGGACAGGCAGACAGTCAAGGCCAGGCCCTGCCAGGGACAACCCGTCCAGAGCCAGAGGCCTTTTCCAGGAACCCAAAGGGCCCAGTCAGTCAGTGATGCAGCAGAAGGAAGGGTACTCTACCGTCCTGTCGGAGACTCCACTTGCCTCCCTCCAGCTATAACCTACCGTAGACTCCTACATCCCCGCAGACCACGCCCTGAGCTATGTGTGCACAGCTGGGGGATGGGACAGACCTGCATGCATGCCCACCATGAGGACAGTCACCCCAGCCAGAGGCCCAGGGAGGGCACCAGACTCACGCAGGGGACCCCTGGCACCGGAGGCGCTGAGACCAGGGTCCAAGTCCAGCCCCACCTCCTCCTGACCAAGGACCACAGGAAGCAATGTCACCTCTCTGGGCGCCAACGTTCTCATCTGGAAAATGGGCGAATAAAATCTCCGGACAGGGTTGTTTCAGGGCATAAATGGTGTAAGCTGAGCACGGTGCCTGGTGCACAGCAGGCAGGCAGCAACCACAGTTCCTGGGACACAGTAGGTACTCAGTAACCGAGAGCCACCTCGGGGGTCACCGCTCTTCCCGTTACTGTCACTCCCAGCCCCAGTGAAGGCGCTAAGTGTCACCGCCTGGAACCTGCGTGGTCCTCCCCACCAGACCACTGAAACTTCCACCTTACCAGCGCATGGGTCTCCCGACGCACCCTCTGTCCACAGGCCCCTGGCTCAGCGGCTGCCTCGCTGTGTGGCCCAAGCCCAGCCCCTCACCCTCTCTGAGCATCCACTTCCTCATCCATAAGAGGCTAGTCTCCAGGGCGCCTCCCCCGCCGACGGTCGCCGGGCAGACGCCACGGTCAGGGTGAGGCCGGCCACAGGTTCCTAGAACCCCAGGCCCCACCCCGCAGGGGACCTGGCTGGGGGCTGCAGGAGCGCCGTGCTGGGAAGACGGTCCTGAGCCCCTCTCCTCTTCCTCTTAATCCAGAGAGCCAGATTCCAGCCCTCAACCCGCTCCACACCCAAGCTGGCAGAGGTCCCTCAGGGATCAGAGAGGTTGCACAGCTCAGAATGGCAGGGCCAGGACCTGCCACTGGGGGTGGGCTTTTCCATTACACCACGTCCTCCCAACCTGACGCGGCAGAATCCTAGAGAGTGTGGCCTTCACTGGCCGCAGCCTAGACACCAGTTCCCTGCCTCCTGCTGTGTGCCCCCAGCAGGTCACTTGGCCTCTCTGAGCCCCAGTTTCCTCTCTGAACACTGAGCATAAGAACACCCACCCCAGGAGGTTACAGGCAGGGCTCCACGAGCCCCGGAAGTCGAGGGCCTGGAGCACAGTGGATGATCAATGAACCTGCAGCCACCACGGTCACTGGCTGCCCACGCACAGGGCAGCGCCAGGCCCGCTTCCCACCGTCTCCCCAAGGTGGAGGGCCCACACCCCCAGTCCAGGGCTGCCCACCGGAGGGCATGGGAGCCAGGACTCTTGGCCACCGCCCTCTGCCACCAGGCTGGCGTGTGTCCCCCCCGGGGCCAGCGGGACATCCTGGCCCGCCTCCTCCTCTCTCCGCCCCTCCCCTCCCTCCTGCCCAGGAGGGAGCATCGGCACAGACTCAGAGGCCTGGGTTCAAATCCTGCCCTCCACACCAAAGCCACCTGACTTCCGTAAAATGGGCAGGTCACAAGGGTTACGTGGGCCCAGGGTAATGCCACCCTGCCCTGATGTCACGACCTCTGCCCCACCCAGGTGGCGGTAGGGGAGGGGCGGTCTCTCCTCGTTTCCCCGGGGAGAAAACGGGGAACTGGGCACCCCAAGAGGGAGGCCCCGGCCAGGCCTGACACCCAGGCTCCTGACACGCGGTCCTGTGACAGCTGGCAGGATGTTGGGAAACCCATAGGCACTTATTTCAACACCGCGGCCGCGTCAGCGACCAGTTTCGACACACAGCGGCGCCCGGGGAGGGCCGCGGCCCTCTAGTCCGCCTGCCTGGCCCGACCCAGATGCGGCCCTCGTCCTCAGGGGCGCACAAGACAGGCTGGGTCGTTTCGAAGGTGCAGAGGCCGGCCCCGCGGCCCCGGGCCACCACAGGCCCGCTCTGCCCCAAGCCTCCCGTGGCCCTGAGTTGGCCCAGCGCTCAGCGGACCCACCAGGGGCCAAGCTCGGGGAGATCACGTTCTAGAAAGAGAGAGCACCCCGGGGCCACTCCTCACCAGCCCCGGGAGGCACAGCCGAGTCAGGGAGGGTTCAGCCCGGCCCGCCCAGGCCTCACAGTCAGCGCACGGGTCCAGCCGAGCCCAGGGCCTGCACGCGGCCTGCATCCCTTGGCTGAATTTTAAGCAAAAACAAGAGGGGCCTGGGATGGCAGCTGCCACTCAAGGGCACCCCTGCTCCCCCAAAAATGGTCCCGCTGAGCCCCACCCACACAAAGAAACTGAGGCCCAGTCGGGGCGAGGGACTCGCCCAAGGCCAAACCTGGAGGAGCGGGGGCAGCGGGGACCCAGCTCTGGCACCACACCTGGCTGCCCGCACTGGGCCAGGAGGACGGGAGGGTTTTAGTTGGGGTGGGGGGTCTGAGTTTGAGTTGGGACAGGGTCCACCGTGGAGGTAAATCCCTCTCCGCGTGCCCTCTGCTGTGCATCCCTGGGAGGGAGGGGGCGTGCCCAGGGTCCCTCCAGCCGCTGACCCCCAGAGCCGGCCCAGGGCCCCCAGCGCCAGCCGCCCTCCCCCATCCCATCTTCAGCCCGGGGGGCTGAGGTTCCCGGCACAGCCGCCTGCCGTTTAGGCCTGACACGGCCTGGCCCCCGGCCCCCGAGAGACATCCAGGACCAGTCAGTGGAGGGGACGCTGCAGGGACCGCCACCCCCCACAGTGACTGCACCCCTCACCCAGCCACCCAGCCTGGCGGCCCCCCGTCTCAGCAGCATCCTCTCTTAGGACGAGGGGCCCTGCCGTGGTCAGAGCTCCACTGGGTACACCGCCCACCAGGTCCTGCCAGGGCCGGCCCTTCCCAACCTGCAGACTTGCCACACCTGGGCCTCCACGCGCCCAGCACTCCTTCCCGGGTGCCCCCTGCCAGTGGCCAGCACAACGCCCAGCTGGCTCTCAGAGACAGCTCAGCGGTTACCAGGAAGGATGACGGGGCCACCACACCATGGTCTCTCTGAAATCCCGACAGGTTCGACACGGCCGGCGGCACCCAGAGAGACACAGAATTTCAAATGACTCTACCCCTTCCATCAGGTGGGGACCGGGTGTCTTCTCCACACCAGGTGCTGCTCTAGACCTGGGCACGCAGCAGAGAACCCACAGGGGGATGGAGTGCGAACCGGCACAGAAATAAGGCAGGTAATTAGGAGGCACCAGGTGGGGTCGCCCGGTCTGGACACAGTGGCAGGGCAAGGCCGGCAGGAGCAGGCCACGAGGGAGGGGGCCCGGTGCTCCCAGCAGCGGGAGCCGCCAGCCAGAGGGGTCTCCTGCCGGGGGGAGGGCAGCCTGCCAGGGTCCAAACTCAGGCCCGAGGTCATCAAAACTCAGGCTCCCCCAGGGCCCACCGTGGATAGAAGTCACCCCACATACCCTCTGAAGCCTCCGGAGACGCCCCCGATGGGCACAGACAGGTGGCTGTCCCCGCTGGCCCCACATCAGGAGACCAGGGGCCACACCTGGCTGCATCCCAGCATGTCAGGCAACAGGATCCCCTCCCCAGGTGCCCGGGAGCCCCAGCCCAGCACCCCGCTAGGTCTTCAGACCCAGCAGAGTCTGGAAGCCGGAGAGGGAAGAGGAGAGTGTTATCCATGGTGGGACGCAGCGCCCTGAACACCGCGCTCGCCGCACGCGGAGACGCGTGTCTATGCACGTACACGTGTGCGTGCGCGACTGAGTGTAAACAAGAGGGGTAAGGTCTCAGGCTAATGGGCCTTGCGCTGGGAGGAGGGGGCCTCGCCCCCGGCCCGCACCTCCTTTTCCACCTCTGAACCTCAAGGCTGCAGGGGACGGCAGGGCAGCTGTGCGACGGTGCCCGCCTGGCCGGAGAGGGAAAAGGACTTTCCGAGGTCACTTGGCCGAGAGGGACCCAGGCACCCCAGGCTGGACCTCAGAGCCAGGCCCGTAACTCCCAAACCCGGTCAGCACCCGAGGGGCGAGGAGACCCTGGGCTGGGCTGGGGGTGTGGGGACCTCACAGGCACAGGGCGACAGGACCCCAGAGGCCCTCGTCCCTCACACCCACACACGCGTGTGCACCGCCCACGGAACGGAGCCCGATTTCACTCAGAAAGACAGCCAGCGCTCCGAACTCTCTGCCGTCTACCCCATCCAAGTACCGGGAGGTCCCCGAGGCAGGGGCCGTCTGGCCCCGGGAGGGAAGCCCCAGGCCCTCGGGGCCGAACTCACCAGAGCCCTGGGATGGCCGGGGTGAGAGCTGCTCCCATCTTCCTGGAAGGGGCCTCACCTCCTCCTGGGAGCCTGGTCACGCCTCCGTCCAGCCCCCGACCGACCGCCTGCTGAGCCGGTGGGGGCACCGGGCACTGGGAGCCCGGACTGGACAGGGCCACATTCCGGCGTGTCCTCCTTCACCGGGAAGAGGTCTCTGCAGGGACAGGGGCGCCTGGGGACAGGGCCCAGCGAGAGGTCTCAACTTAAGGCCTCTCCTCCACCTCCACCCCCCACCCCCATATCTTACACACGTGGTAAGCGGGGAAAGGAGCCTCCGTAACTGAAGGAGCGAGAACCAGGTGAGAAACGGGCTGGTGCTCCCCAGGCTGAGGGCCCGGGCCTCCTCCAACCCCGGACCCCGGGACTCAAGCCGAGGAAACTCCTGCCGCTGCCCCTCAGACGGTGGAAAGAGTCCCGGGAGACGGAGAAGACCCAGGCCTACACCCGCTGCAGCTGAGCTCGGGCAGCCCGGGCCTGGAGCCCAGCGCTCATGCTGGCACCTCCACAGGGTGACCGAGCAGGGTTGTTTAATAACAAATTACAAAGAGCCGTCGGGGAGTGTCTTATCAGCAAGGATCTCCCGCAGGGCCGATCCCGTGGACTGATGTCAGGGGGCTCTGGGAATGATTGAGCTTAATTAGCAGTTCCTGCGCGATCAGCAAAAAGCACTGGCTGAGCCGGGGCCCGGGAACCAGCGTAGCCGCCAGAGCCGGGTCCCTGGGTGACGCCAGAACCAGAGGTGCCAACAGGTTGCCACGAGGCAGCATGGGCACTGCGGGCGCTAAGGCCATCTCTGCCCCTCAGTGGGCGCGTGGGCTCCCACAGGCCCACTGCACAGCTGGGCAAGTCGAGGCTCGGGAGACTGCACTCCAGGCAAACTCAAAGTCCAGGGCACACCTCGAAGGCCGGCCGAGAGAAGCCCACCACGCCCTCCCTGGCAGCCCGACAGCTTGGCAAAGGTCCACGTCCCGTCTATGAGCAGCTGGCTCCTTTACTGTTCTGTGCCACCTGCCACAGAGGCCCGAGAGCACCACCCAGCCACCCCCTCCAAGGGCATGGAGGCAGGGGCCAGGCCTTGGTCCCAGGGCGCCGCATGGCCTTGGGCAAGGGATCCTCCGCTCCGGGCCTCAGTTCCCCATGTGTCCGTGGACGGCGCCTCCCGGCCCTTCAGACCCCAACACTGTTATTATCTCCAGGTGCAGCTTCTGGAAGCAAGAAGACCAGGCCAGGCTGGCCCGGCTCGGGACGAGGCCCAAGCCCACCGGTGGGGGACGCTTGATCCCCACCCTCCCACGCCAAGCCCTGCTGCGCTGGCCCCAGGCCGGCCTCACGCTGCCCGAGGATGCTCAGGGCTGGGGCAGCTGTGGCTGGTGCCGGGGAGGGGGCGGCTCCCTCGGCCCTAGGAGCCCGCCGCAGCCGGGCGCTCTGTCACTGACACCAGAGGTAGTGAGTTCCAGAGGGGCCGGGGGAGCACAGGAGCAGCCCTGCCCTGCGCCCTGCTGAGGAAGCTGGAGCCGGCCGGAGATCACTGTGGATTCCTGAGCCCGTGCCAAGGCCCTGGGGCCCGGAGGGGCGGTGAGCCATGCAGCAGAGAGGAAGGCCCTCGCCCCCTCCCCATGCGTGCGGGGGCATGCGCAGGGGGCCACCCAGGCAGCTCCGACGCCGGAGAATCGCCCCCAGGACCGCAGTCCCTCCCTGGCCGCCTCCCCGCCGGGGCCTGGCGTCTCCCAGCCTCAGTCTTCCTGTGCGACCGGGCACAGCACGGCCCGCAAGGCCTGGCCTGAGAGATGCTGGCCAAGTGTCAACCCCACCCCCCAGAAAGGAAGGGGTGCAAGAAGCTGGCGCCAGACAAAATCCTACAGTCTTAAGGCTCAGGCCAAGAGAGAGCCATGCTCCCAGGGGTAATTCGCCTGGCCCCCCGACCCCGACCCATCACCTCTGGGCTACCCACGGGCTCACACGGAGGGCCCAGCTTTATCAATGCTGCGCGTCTGTGTGTGTGCCTTTCCCCACCAGCCAAGCCCCCCAGCGTGGGACCCGTGCCCCAAGTTGGGTCCTGATCCAGGCAAGATGAATGAACGGCGGGGTGAGTTCTGCCCAAAGCGTCTTCCCTTGCATCCATGGAGCGTGCCAACTGCCCCTCCCCAAGTCTGCCCAGCTCCTCGGAGCCACCCCCCCCGAGGCAGCCACCAAGGTCAGATGTAAAACCGGTCCATCCCAGGCCCACCGAGGGACAGCAGGGCCCCAGTCCCCGCACACAGCACAAGCCACTGGGCCCCCAGCGCCCCAAGCAAGCAAGAGCAGGGGGCCTGGCCACACACAGCACCAGGGCCTGCCACCCACGCCAAGGCCAGCGTGAGACCCAGAGATAGGCCAAAAACACCCGGTCTCACACCACTACCGGGTGCAGCTGCGTGTCTCAGGGGCGGACACACCTGCCAAACCCCATTCGCAGGGGCAGGGTCGGCCCACACTCCAAGCGCACCCAGGGCCAGGACCCAGATGCCTCCTTGGTCACCCGCCCAGGTACCACTGCCCCCCCCCCGGGGAAACAGCTGGTGGGGCAGAGGGGTTTCGGCCGGGCACCAGCAGGCCAGTGGCTGTGACCCTGAGTCTCCATCTCTTTGTCTTTAAAGCAGGAGTCCCCGAGAGGACCCTGAGAGATGGCACACGGGGTGGGGGGCTCTCCCGAGGCCCATGTGCAGCCAGCCACAATCGTCAGCAGCCCCTGGCCACGCACCCACCCCACCCCCACCAGGAGCTGTCAGCTCCCCACCTCCTCCCTTCCAGCACCCGGACCCCAGCTACGCTGCCCACCCAAAACCTCACAGCCTTTACCACGAGACACGCCCCCACCAGATGCTGCGGGACTGCCCGCCCACCACGGGGTGACCTCGGACGGGCACAACCCTCTCCAGCCTCAGTTTCCTCATCTGAGAGGGGAGGGGGCGGAAAGGAGAAAGGACCTGGAGATCCTCATGCAATGTTCAAAGGCCAGGGCCCACATCCCAGCTCATGGACCTCCTGCCCTGCCGGGACACACGGGTTCCCACCTCACGGCTTCTGCACCCTGGTCTGGAAGGTCTGGGCAAGACGCCATGGACCTCGGAAACTCAGCTCAGCTCAAGATTTAGGGAGAAAGATCCATGACATCCCACGGGTGGAAGAACCTAGCAAAGCAGGCTGGAGGAGGAGGGGGGCGGGGCGGAAGACCCGTCCGGGAGGGGGGTGCCCTAGCAACCACGCCCACAGCGCAGGCTGCCGTCTTTCGGGGGGTGGGGGAGGTTGCCGTTCTTTTCTCTGGCTGTGAAGTTCAGTAAAGGCTCTTCCCCCCCAAACTGCTAAAGCAAGTGGAGGTGACAAAACATTCCTGCCTGAGGTTTCCGCAAAGGGCGCGACTGTGTTTACCCAAAACTCACGCCACCCGCGTCTGCCCGAAAGCCGGCGCCCTGCCCCTCCCACGCACTTGCTGGAAGGTGGGCGCTTCCCCCGATGCGAGGAGGCCCAGCGGCCCCCCAGAACCCGGTGCTTTCACCGTCGGGAAGGTGCAGCGAGGGGCCGTCCTCCGAGGGCTGTGCTCAGGCGGACGGCACTGCTGCCGTGCCAGCCGAGCGTGACCGTGCACTTAGTACCTGGCACGGCCCAGGACGCGGGCTCCTGGAGGTGTGCTCGCCGTGTCCCCTCTACACGACCCTCTCTGCCCACGTGCGCCGTCGGCGCCTGCCTAGAAACGCTGCCAGCAAGTCACAGAAACGGCGGAGACAGGCGCCCCTGCAGGGTGAGGGCCAAGGAGCATGCCAACAGGCCCTCAGCAGAGCTTTCTCCTTTCTCCTTTCCGCTCCCTCCCCTCTCAGATGAGGCAACTGAGGCTGGACAGGGTTGTGCCCGCAGCATCTCGGGGCTCACCCCTGGCCCATTCGGGCTGGGCGCTTAGATGGGAAACCAGTAAGCCGTGAAATTAGCTGATCCTCTAAATGGACCCCCTTCCACCTCTCCCCTCCGGCAGGGAAGGGGGTGGGCAGACAAGGCCGGTGCCTCCTGGGCCCAAGGCTTGTCTCCCCAGGGGAGGGGACGCCGCCTCTGAGGCCGGCCCTGCTGCCACCAGGCTGTGCAGGAACAGGGAGCAGCGAGGCCTTGCTGCCCACACACCCACGGCCATCACTCACAGTACACCCATCACAAGACACGAAGACCCCCAGAAGGCTCCCCACCACAGACAGAGCCCTGCAGGAAACGAGCGCCCAGCAGCCCCGGGAGGGTGACCATACCGTCCCGGACCTGTCAAAGGGAAGGGGGTGGGAGGAGGGGCGCCAGCTCTGCGGCCATCCCCGTCCTTCTCTGACTAAGGACAGCAAGCGTTCGCCCAGACCGGGGCTGGGAGCTGGGGAGGGATGGGATGGCTGGGTCGGAGGGCGCCTCGGGCCCGAGAAACATGGTGTGGGAGCCAGGCTCAGGCGGGGCGGGGTGGGGGGCGGGGAGGCAGGGCTTCTGGCGGAGGAGAAGACCCCTCCCCAGCTCCTGCTTGGAGCCCCGACAGCCAGGCTTGGCCATCATCAAGAGCGTCCACCCCAGCCAGGAGCTGGCCACGAGAGACAAGTGGCTCAACACAGACTCTGAAGCTCACCCCTGGGGACCTCCGGTCTCTCCTGCTCGGGGGAAACAACTCACGTGGCCCCAGGGCCCCCCACCCCAGGGAGAGAAGGCGGCCCGTCTCTGGGAGGCAGCTCTGCAACCTCGAATACCACTGTTTATTCTCTCAGAGCACCCGCGGCCGCGAGCGCTGTGCCGGGTGCTGGGTGCACAGTGGGGACACGGCCAGCTCCACTCCCGCCCTCTGGAAGCTCAGCCGGGCAAGGCTTGGGGAGACCCTGGACCAGCCACCAAAACACGCTGCCTGTGGCAGTAGGGAGAGACGTGAGGCTGCGGGAGCGTCCACAGGGACCACAGTGGGCGCGAGGGGTCCGGGAGACACCCCGGCCCCACACAGACCTCTGGCCCCCATACACGAGACGATCAGGAGCCACAGGGGGGCAGGTCGGGCAAGGAACACGCGGGGCCGGGGCGGGCGATAGCCCAGCGGCGATGGGGACACTGAGGCACGAGCGGGGGCTGCCCCAAGCAGCAGGGACAAGCAGAGCCCACTTTCCAGAGCCACGTCCCTCCTGACCCCCTCGGGCAGTGGGACAACGTCCAGGAGAGGCAGTGCTGGCCAGGGGCGAGCTCAGGGCTGGGAGGGGGCCAGAGCTGGGGCACGTCGCCTGCACCTCCGTCACCTGCACCTTCTGGCCACGGCTGTCCCAGCCCCCCCGGATGGACTCAGGCTGGAAAGAGCGAGAGGGACGGGGGGTGGGGGGCGTGGGTAGCAGGGGGTGATGCGAGGAGGGACCACGGGGCCCGAGGCGCCGGGACAGCTGGGCAGGTCCTGAAATGGGCCACTGCACACAGTGGGTCACAGGCCCGGATGGCATCAGGGCCAGCGCGGGGACAGCCGCCCTGCCGCGAGGGAGGCCTCGGTCTCCCCACCCGTGACGTGAGCTCTCCAAGTTTCCTTCTGGCTCTGAGACCAGGTGCCAGGCCCAGAGAAAGCTCCAGTGTTAATTAGTTCATGAGCAAATTAGCAAAATGGTCACCGCGTTACTCTGATGAGACAGATGCCAGGACGCATGGCAAAGTCAAGTCTGACACCGAAAGGCTGCTCGCTCCCATCAGATAAACTCCCAGCGGAGCCCGCAGAGGAGGCGCTGGCCTCACTGGGCTCAAAGGGAGCAGGGGGCGGAGCCAGGCACCGCGGGGGCACCTCACAAACCCTGCCAGGCCTCCTGGGTTCCCAGACCACCCGGAGGCGGCTCCCAGACCCCAGACCAGAGCAAAGATGGGGCTCAGCTGGGGCTCTCATAGCCCCTGGGGATGGGCCCCGGGCCCAGCCCAGGACCCCTTCGCCCAGCCTGCCCAA
Organism: Monodon monoceros; assembly: GCF_005190385.1. Classification (NCBI taxonomy): domain Eukaryota; kingdom Metazoa; phylum Chordata; class Mammalia; order Artiodactyla; family Monodontidae; genus Monodon; species Monodon monoceros. The sequence continues at coordinate 110,651,689 of NW_021703782.1, forward strand.
CAGCCCCATTCGGCGCCCGCCCAGCCTGCCCCCGCCTTGGTCCCCCGCGTCCACCATCCCCCAGGCGAAGTCCCAGGTCTCGGCCCAGCCCGGGGGCAGCCAGGGACCCCAGGCCTTGAATGGGGCTACTCCCTCCAGGACGTCCTGGCCAGAACTCCTCCCTGGGTGGTCCCGGATCCCGGGTTGCCCCCGGACAAGTCAGACCCTGGGACCGAAGCGGGGGCCCCTCTGCTGCTAAAGACCTTTCAACAGGCTTGGAAGCAGCGTCTGGACGAGGGGTGCTGGGCAGGGCGCGGCACCCACGTCGTCCCCACCGCCTGTCCTCCAGACGAGGAGGCGGGCTCAGGGATGCCATCTCGAACCCGGCACTTCTGCAAGGCCACAGGGCACATCCGGCCTCACTGTCACAGCACGGTCCCGTGACCAGCACGGGTGGGAGCGGGGAAGGAACAGCTGCTTCCTGCCAGCTCGGCCCTAGCCCCGACCACACGGGAATCTGCAGTCCGTCACCGGCTCAGGCAGCGGCCGGACGCCGACCCCTCACCCCGCAGCCTGGGCAAGGCCACCGAGAGCAGCGCGTGGCTCCCAGCCCGGGCCTGGGGACCCTGGGACCACCACCCCCACGCGCCCCCACCCCCCGGGCAGTGAGAGCAGGGGCTTTAGGTAAGAGCCTGGGGGCTCCTGCCACCTCTGCCTCTTGGGGGGTTAAGTGGCCATGACAAAACCAGCCCGGATCACGGCTGAAGGACCGGACGCGGCACTCAGCACCGCCCGTCCCACCCCGGCTCAACCACCTTGCCTGGCTCCTTGCCCCCTCTCCAGCCCGGGACCCCGGGAGGCCCCAGAACCTTCTGCCTGCCCTTGGTGGGGCGACAAGGAGCCTCAGTGCGTGAGCTGCTTCCCTTCACAGGCCAGGCCCACCAGAGCCCCCCGGGCTGCCCTGCCCAGCTAGACAGAGGGCCTGAAGCAGCCCACGAGGGAAGTGGCCAGGAGGTGGGCCAGGGCACCAAGGGCTGTCACAGGACCTCCCAAACCATGGCTGTGTGTTTGGGGAGGGCGGGGGGGTGGCCACAGTAGGGGCCGCCTGCCACCTGCCCCCGCCAGGGCTCCACCGCGGCTGGTTCTGACCCCAGAGCCACAGGTACCTGCCCTCTCCTGGGATTCAGGCCACAAACGATTACTGGGTTTTTTATTACTTATTCAGCAGAGTGAGTGACGGGTCCCTCTTAACCAATCTTCGGGAAAAATCAAGCCCAGGCCCACGGAGAGAGGGTGGGGGCCAGCCCCCTCCCCTGGGGTCCCACCCTCCCCAGCCCAGCACCCTCCAGACAAAGGCATACACAGCGTCCCCTGAGAGGGCGCAGAGCCCAGGAGAGAATGAGGACGACGATTTATGGAATTCGTTTTCCACGGAGCTGGGGGGCTGGGGGCTGGGAGCTGGGCAGATGGGGGGCTGGGAGCTGGCGAGGCGCCGCAGGGCAGGAGCGCCAGAGAGCCAAGAGGGATGGAGAAGGAAAGGAAGTGAAGCCAGAAGAAAAAAGTGCCCGGGGAGGGACAGCCTGGGGCAGCAGGCACCCCCCGCATGACTAATTAGCTGGTTACTGGCGAATAAGGAGCAGAGGTGCCCTCCAAAACACGAGAGGCCCCAGGGCAGCCCCGACAAGGGAGCCCCATCAAAGCCGCCTGGGCTCTGCAGCCCTCCCAGGCTCTGCGTGGCCTCGGGCATCCACTGCTGGGCCTCAGTTTCCCCAGATGTTCACTGAGACTGGTGGGTTTCAAATCCGGTTCTTAGGCACCCTCATTCAGGTGGGGCGGGGAAGTGGCCCAAAGGGAACACCTCACTCTCCTCGCCTGTCCCTACTGATAGCCTGGGAGACCCGACCCCCAAGGGCCCCCACTCTGCTGCAGACCCTGTTTCCTCCTGGGCCTCACCCCAAACTTCTCCTGCACCAGGAGGTGCTCAAACGCTCCCTGGACTGAACGGGCCCCTCTGCCTTGGAAAGGGGGAGGTGACACAAGGCTTAATGAAAATCCCCCCCAACACGGGGTGTGAGCCTCTCGGCGATTCTAGCTTGGCCCACAAGGCTCCCCCGCACCCCTTCTTTCCTTCCGCTTTTCTAAGCTCTAGGGGATGCTGGGACACGCCCCCCCCCTTCCCTCCCTGAGCCCGCAGCAGTGAACTGTGAACTGCGGGGCTCCTGGCCCTCTGCCCTCATGCACAGCACGCTTTCACACACAGGCCAGGCTCAGACCTGCCGGCATTCCCAAGGCTGCCACCGCCGCCTCGCGGAGACCCCAGCCCTGGCCCAGGCCTGCCCCAGAGCAGCTTGTGTCGGGCAGGGCCGAGCGGTCCTGCCCCATCCTGCTGATGACAAGGGGAGGGAGAGCCTGGGGGCAGCGCTGCTCTACTGAAACAGCACCAAAGGGAAGCCTGGAAACCCAGATTCCTGGAGAATTCTCGGGAACTGGACCTTGTTAGCTTCCGCATACAACACGTCCAGGGTTCCCACAGGGTCAAGTCCAGACCCGGCACAGGCCCTCTGGCGCCAGCCCAGGCTCAGGCCTTGACTTCCCCGCAAGAACCCAGAAGTCCCCTTTCACCTCTGGCCCTTTGCAAATGCTGTTCCCCCATCCGTTCCGTTATCTAGACCTGCAGGTTGTTGCCTCTTCCAGGAAGCCTTCCCCCAAGCTCCACCCCAGCCCAGGTTGACGGAGGCCCTTTCACCCTGGACTACAGCTGCCCACGTCCTGCCCGTCGCCCCAACTAGACCCTGAGCCCTCGCCTTACCTCCTGCCTGGAAGTGGCCTCCTGCCCAGCTCACGGCTCATCAGGCCAGGACAGTCTCCAGGTGAGGACACCCAGCCTGGGCTGGGCAGAACTTGGCGGTCTGGGCTCTGACTGACCTGGGAAAGCAGTGACTGTCGGTTCCTTCCTTGGTCGGGGGCAGGGTGGCCAGCGGCAGCCCTCTCAGAAGTGACACACGGCCTCCCACAGGGACCCCTCTGAAGGACACAACCCTCGGGTGGGCAGGCGACCAGGGTCCGTCCACGAAAACACACGCAGGGGTCGCACCTCACTCCCGCCATGCGTCCCGAAGGATCCCCAGGCCACCCACGGCCCGTGCTCCCGCCGGCCTTCCCGTGCTCCCGGGGCACCGTGGATAACTGCGGCCGCCCCCGGCCTCCTCCTCGGCCGTCGCTTCTCCCCGCTGCCCTCGGGCCTGCCACGAGCTGCCGTCACAGTCTCATCCCCTGGTAAGACAGGTCACAGGCTGCCAGGGCCACACTGGTCAACTTACAGAGAAAGCACGACTGACACCCCCTTTTCTAGGAACGTGGGCTCCGCCCTGAGGGTGGCCCTGCTTATTTCTGAAACAGGCCCGCGTCCTGGGACGTTCTGGCTAACAGAAAGCCGACCGCTGCTTGGATGGAGCATTCCCTCCCTAAACGCCGCTCAGGACCGTGTCCGCCACTGCATCCCCAGGCCTCAGGGGGCCTGGCGGGCGTGGGGTCGCCAGGGCCTCAGCGGCTCCCGCCCTCCCCTTGACCCAGCCGTCCCGGGCCTGGCACAACTCCTGTGGACAGACCCCCTCCTCCAACCCCACCCCCGGGCCCAGGAGGAAACCGAGGCGGGAAGGGCCTGACGTCACACAGCTGCAGGACAGGGGCTGAGGCGAGACCCAGCTCCGTGCAGGCCTCTCCCCGGCCCCGCAGAGCCCGCTTTTCCCCAGGACGGGGCCGGGGGAGCGGGGAGGAGGGTGCAGGCGTGTCCCGCAGCAGCCGACTCCGGCTGGTTTCCCCTCACGGGGAGCAGGCCCTCCACCAGGGACCAGATCCAAACCCGTCCAACTGCCCCGGACGACCCAGCGCCGGGCGACTATCCACTCCAACGCGTTACGCAACCCGGCCCCCAGCGAGTGACTGCAACAGGCCGCTGGGCCGCAGACAAGCAGGCGGAGGCGCAGGGCGGGGGGACTGGGGGCGGATTTTTGCTTTGCTTTGTGTCTCGTTTCTGCTCCCCAGCCCGGCTCGGGCCCTGAGGTTGCTAGGTGGGGAAGGAGGCAGGTGAGGGGGACCCGGGAGACACCCCCTATCAGGGTCCGGGCTGAGCAGGCCCCGGGCGAGGGGAGGCCTTTCCCGGCCGTGTGGGCACACGTGCCGCCGGCCGAGCTGTGACCCCCCCCTCAGTAGGACCCTGATGAGAAAGTCCACCCTCCCCGTCTGAAGCCCAGTGGTGTCTGGTCCAAGAGTCACGAACAGGATCACCCCCGTGCGCCCGGCACGCAGGGCCGTCACTTGGGGGCGGGGAGGGCCCCACTCCCCCCCAGCCTCCTCTGTGCACAGGATCCCCTCCCTCGTCAGCAGGGCTGGGGGACGGGCTTGAAGAGGAGCCCGCCGTGGGGACCCTCGCGCCCCATGGCCCGCCCACCCGCCAGGGATCTTTTCTCACGCCCAGATGGTGAGCCCAGCCCGAGGCCAGACCCGGGGACCCCAGACCCCGCCGCCATGTGCTCCGTCTTCCCAGCGTGAGCCAGGCCGTTCCCCCCCACCCTACAGAGACCCAGCGAGGCAGCACCTTATTCTCTCCATTTCAGTGATGAAGAAACCAAGGCTCGGAGTGCTTGAGTAACTTGTGGCCCCCTGCTCCCCAGTGGGGGCACCCCCAAAAGCCTGACGCTGTGCCACCCACCCGGGACCAGCCCCAGAGGGTTGGGGCAGGGAAGCTGGGCGAGGGTGGGTCGGCCTCCCGAGAAGGCCCCTAGCCCGTCCCAGACCGCCTGGGGTGGCAGGGAAGGAGCAGAGGCCAGCAGGGTTCATGCTTCCCCGGCCACCAGGAAAAGGAGGCCTGGTCTGGGACAGCCTGAGCCCGGCTCCCACAGCGAGAGCTCTGGTGGGCCCCGCTCTGGCTCCCCATGGGGACACAACCCTGCCTCCTCTCTTCGGAGGCATCCAGGTACAGCAGCCATCCCAGACCTCGTCCCCCAAACCCGGCTGTGGTCAAACCACCCCCCCCAAGGGCTTATCTGACACCCTTAGGCTGACACCCTTATCTGACACCCTCACAGCCTCTGCTCCCCTGGGACCAGGGAGCCACAAAGCTTTCCAAAGAATGCAGACTCCAGGGCAGGGCAGAGCCAGGGCCCTGGGAGGAATTCCCCGCACAGCTGCAGGTTGCACAACGGGCCAGGTCTCTACCTGCCTCTGCAGTGTTGCAAGGACCCACCGCCCTTCAGGCTGGAGAACAGAGCGAGGGCAGAGGCCGGTGCTTCCCCCACCCTCAGGGGGGCAGGGTCCGGGCCTCCCAGACCTCGCAGCACTCAGCCCTGGCCACAGAGGACGCCTTGCAAACCTCTCTGCAGGTAGCCGCCACCCCATCCCTCCTCTCGGGCTCTGCTGGCCCCCGAACTCTGGGCCTGTGCCTCTCCCTTCCCACCCCACCCGAGAGGTGAGGCCCAAACAAGCGAAGATTAACCAAAACTGACAAGCAGTGATTCCCAAGGCTGTGGCTGAGCCACGAGCACCGTTCACCTTCCCAGCCTCCCGAGGGCAGATCAGGAAACTGAGACTGGGGCGGGGTGGGGGGAGGTGCCCGACATCTTCCTGACCCCGGATGACGGTCCGGCTGGTCTTCACCATCTGTCTTTCAGTTGCCAGGGCTCCCTGCCCCCTACAAGTCAGACTGGCCGCCTGGCCCAGCTGCGGAGCTCAGATGCCCAGACCGCCAGGCACCGCTCACCCTGACCCTGGGGACCCACAGCACAGAGCCTGGGACCTGGGCCTGCACTTCCCCAGGTGAGGATGGACTCCGGGGCAGAAAGAGGCAGAGGGGAGCCAGGCACAGGGGAGGGCTCCTGCCTGCAGGGAGGGGGTGGCCCGGCCCCAGCCCCACCCTGAACCCCAAAGGCCAACCTGGGCAGGAGAAAGGATGCACGGCCCTCCTGCAATCACGGGTCCCGGGCACTCCTGGAACAGATGCCCTGCTCACGCAGCTCCCTGAGAGCAGGGGAGCCAGTCTCTGGGGGGTCCCTCTGACCCAAACACCCCACAACACTGAAGCAGGGTCCCCAACTACCAGTGGAGACTTGCTAGTGGCCTCAGTCCCTACATGCCCACGCCCATCGCCGGCCCTGGAAGGCCCACGGGCACTGGCAGGGAAGTCAGCGTGCAAAGGTCTGCAGGACGGGAGCCACGGATCAAGGACTCGGAATCATCACCTGAGGAGCGTGGAGGGCCCGGGACATGGGGCCAGGTCTGACCCAGACCAACAACAGAGCTCCTTAAGATTTAAATCTCCTGGGAAGACACACACACACACACACACACACACACACACACACACACACACACACAC